>NW_027507787.1:239752199-240212199 GCF_037356315.1 Lithobates pipiens
ACCCCGCAATAACGATCGCCGCGATGCGCGCCCCCGGGGGCGCGCAGCGGCTCATAATCCTGATCACGTCATATGACGTCCGATCAGGATTATGCAACCACTTTGCCACCGTCAATTGCCTATAGGGCGGGCGGCAAGTGGTTAAGGACTGGTATAGGTGTACAGTATATAGGGTTGTACACATATAATATACTTTCTTTCAAGTATATTATGGTGCACTGCTGACTGCTGTGCTGCTGAGTGCTGACCAATTCTGCAGTCTTTTATCAGTGTAGGGACTGAGCAGGGACAGTCTGTAAATCACTAGCTACTAGGTCCACAAAGGTCCCTTTATAGGTGTACAGTATATAGGGTTGTACACGTATAATATACTTTCTTTCGAATATAGAAAGCATAATATACTTGACTGCTGTGCTGATTGCTGCCCGATTCTGCAGCTGTCTTTTTATCTGTGTAGGGACTGAGGGACAGTTTGGTGTCTCGCTGCTGGTGTCAGTGCTCTCTATCTCGGTGCTGGTGTCAGTGCTCTCTATCTCAGTGCTGGTGTGGTGTCAGTGCTATCTATCTCGGTGCTGGTGTCAGTGCTCTCTATCACGGTGCTGGTGTGGTGTCAGTGCTCTCTATCACGGTGCTGGTGTCAGTGTTCTCTATCTCGGTGCTGGTGTGGTGTCAGTGCTCTCTATCTCGGTGCTGGTGTCAGTGCTCTCTATCTCGGTGCTGGTGTCAGTGCTCTCTATCTCGGTGCTGGTGTCAGTGTTCTCTATCACGGTGTTGGTGTGGTGTCAGTGCTTTCTATCACGGTGCTGGTGTCAGTGCTCTCTATCACGGTGCTGGTGTCAGTGCTCTCTATCACGGTGCTAGTGTCAGTGCTCTCTATCACGGTGCTGGTGTCAGTGCTCTCTATCTCGGTGCTGGTGTCAGTGCTCTCTATCTCGGTGCTGGTGTCAGTGCTCTCTATCTCGGTGCTGGTGTCAGTGCTCAGTCTATATCGCGGTGCTGGTGTCAGTGTTCTATCATGGTGCTGGTGTGGTGTCAGTGCTCTCTATCATGGTGCTGGTGTCAGTGTTCTCTATCTCGGTGCTGGTGTCAGTGCTCTCTATCTCGGTGCTGGTGTCAGTGCTCAGTCTATATCGCGGTGCTGGTGTCAGTGTTCTATCATGGTGCTGGTGTGGTGTCAGTGCTCTCTATCATGGTGCTGGTGTCAGTGTTCTCTATCTCAGTGCTGGTGTCAGTGCTCTCTATCTCGGCGCTGGTGTCAGTGCTCAGTCTATATCGCGGTGCTGGTGTCAGTGTTCTATCTCAGTGATGGTGTCAGTGAGGGAGATAGCAGCGGAGAAGCCAATCAGCAGGCAGTGCCAGCACCATGGCTGAGGATCAGCACTGGACTGGCACCTCCGGACCACCGCAGTGGAGCCCTGCATAGGTGGGGGTAAGGCCCTGGCAGAGGGAGGGGCTCAAGCACAGCTTGGCACACTGGGACACTGGCACAGGACTGCGCTGCCCTGACTGTGGCACTGATCATCTCCTGCACCCCCTTCATAGCCTGCCCTGACCTTGCCTCTCCTCCATGGCCTTCATGCGCTCCTGAGTCCTCAATTGTCAAAATTTCACAGATAAAAAAAGAATGCTTGTCGTTGTCGATCCCAGATTCACTTCATACTTTTGTTATGTCCATGTGGTGGGACTATGTGTGCACAGCTAGTAAGTATTTTGTGGCTGAAAATATGACCTGGAGGTTTTTAAGGTTCGCCTGCCATTAAAGCCAATGGGGTCCGCCGCAAACTTTGCGGTTCGCAAACTTTTGGCCACGTTCGCGGTTCGCGTTCGCGAAACGTCCCGTCAGAAGTTCGTCCATCTCTATACAATAATACACAAATATATACTTTAGGAAGATGTGTATTACTAACAGGTCTTATTAAGTGTGACAAACATAGGGGTATAAATAATTCTATGACAGTGGGCTTGTCTTTAACCACCTCAATACCACCAGGCTCCATTCCTGCCCAGGCCAATTTTCAGCTTTCTGTGCTGTCGCTGTTTAAACGACAATTGCGCGGTCGTGCTACACTATACCCAAACAAATTTTTTTTATAATTTTGTTTCCACAAATAGAGATTTCTTTTGGTGTTATTTGGTGACCTCTACGGGTTTTATTTTTTTCTAAACAAATAAAAAAAGACCGGAAATTTTCGAAGAAAAAAAAAAGTTTTTCTTCGTTGTTATAAAATTTTGTTAAAAAGTATGTTTTCTCCTTCACTGATGAGCTGCACTGACGGGCATCTATAAGGTGGCACCAATGAGATGGTACTTATGGGCACTGACGATGGGAACTGATAGGCAGCACTGATGGGCACTCATAGGCAGCACTGATGGGCACTCATAGGTGGCACTGTTGGGCACTCATAGGTGGCACTGTTGGGTACTGAAAGGCTGCACTGATGGGTACTTATGGGTGGCACTGATAGGCAGCACTGATGGGCATTGATAGGCGGCCCTGATGGACACTCATAGGTGGCCCTGATGGGTACTGAAAGGCTGCACTGATGGGTACTTATGGGTGGCACTGATAGGCAGCACTGATGGGCATTGATAGGCGGCCCTGATGGACACTCATAGGTGGCCCTGATGGGCACTCATAGGCGACACTAATGGGTACTGAAAGGCTGCACTGATGGGTACTTATGGGTGGCACTGATAGGCAGCACTGATGGGCATTGATAGGCGGCCCTGATGGACACTCATAGGTGGCCCTGATGGGCACTCATAGGCGACACTGATGGGTACTGAAAGGCTGCACTGATGGGTACTTATGGGTGGCACTGATAGGCAGCACTGCTGGGCACTGATGTCTGGCATTGATACATTGCACTGATAGGCATCACTGATGGCGCTGGCAGGTATTTTTAATGGGCACTGATTGGGATCTATAGAAAGGAAATCATAGAAAGGAAGGAAGGGCGCAAAGACGGGTACAAACACTGCGTTATGGGACTAATGACAATAAAAGAAAAACAATATATAAGAAGCACATATATAAAAAAAATGCTATATACAGGATATAATGTAATCTGTAATAAAATAGATCAACCTAAAAGGTCCCAGTGTAAAACATTTTAAACATACTGCACTTAGTAGGAGCCCCTTTTTTTGTTTCTCACTGATTGACAGCTGCCTGAGCACTGGTCGGCATATCCCTGGTGGTCTAGGGTGGCATACCTGGTGGTCCTGTGTGGTGGCCATCCCTGGTGGTCCTGGCGGCATCCCTGGTGGTCCTGGGCGGGCATCCACGCGGGTGGGGGGGGGGGGGGCTGCGCTGATAAACAATCAGCAGAGACCCCCACCCCTCATCAGGAGAGCCGCCGATCGTCTCTCCTCTACTCGCGTCTGTCAGATGCGAGTGAGGTAAAGCCAATAAACGGCTCTTCCTGTTTACCTCACTATCAGCCGTGACTGCTACACCGAGACTGGTGTAGAAGTGTGTCAGACAGACACGCCGCACCACAGATCGCCACGCCGCTCGCCCCCGCGGGAGCGCACCGTCAGTTATCCTGAAAGATGTGTGTGTGTGTGGCAATGTGGAAGAAAGAATAACTTGTTGTAAGTCAGGTTGTAGTATTCTTTCACCTCTAGTTTGTAGTAATACTAGGCTGTTGATCGAAACATAAGAACAGAAGGGCACAATCTGTGTGTGGTGAAAAGACAATTGGCAGCTCACATCTAATCGAATCTGTCATCCAGCCTGACGTCCGGACTTTCCAGGCTGCAACATTTTAGAAGAGGCCCCCCCATCCCAGATGCATGAGCTGACCACTCACAGATTACATACAATCGGGGCCATTTCTTCTTCCCATGCGAGTTGCTAATTTAGGCCCCTTTCACACTGGGGGCGCCTTGCAGGCGCTACAGCGCTAAAAATGGTGCCCGCAAAGCCTCCTGAAACAGCCGCTGCTGTGTCTCCAGTGTGAAAACCCCTCGAGGGCTCTCACACTGGAGCGGTGCGCTTGCAGAATGTTAAGGCCCCTTTCACACTGGGGCGGGAGCGATGTCGGCGGTAAAACGGCGCTAATTTTGGCGCCGCTTTACCGTAGTAGTTTGATTTCAATGGGCAGGAGGGGTAAAGGAGCGGTGTATACACCGCTCCTTTACCTCTCCAAAGATGTTGCTTGCAGGAGTTTTTTTAACGTCCTGCAAGCGCACCGCTCCAGTGTGAGAGCCCTCGGGGGTTTCACACTGGAGACAGGGCAACGGCTCTTTCAGGGGTGCTTTGCAGGCGCTATTTTGTAAACGCTATAACTTTTGCGCAAACCAATCAATAATCGCTTATTGCGATTTTTTTTTACCAAAAATATGTAGAAGAATACGTATCGGCCTAAACTGAGGGAAAAAAATGTTTTTTTATATATTTTTGGGGGATATTTATTATAACAAAAAGTAAAAAATAATGTGTTTTTTTCAAAATTGTCGCTCTATTTTTGTTTATAGCGCAAAAAATAAAAACCGCAGGGGTGATCAAATACCACCAAAAGAAAGCTCTATTTGTGGGAAAAAAAGGACGTCAATTTTGTTTGGGAGCCACGTCGCACGACTGCGCAATTGTCAGTTAAAGCGACGCAGTGCCGAATCGCAAAAAGTGGTCTGGTCTTTTGACCAGCAAAATGGTCCGGTCTGCAAGTGGTTAAGTAAGAAAATGTCTAGACTGAGTTCTTCAGGACACCAGCCAGTGTCCCCTTTAATAGACCCACAGTTGACTATAACAAGGCACCAGCGGGGTAGCTAAAGCACAAGGTCCCCAAGATCAGTTCAATACAGAAGGAACGGGAGGGCCCTGCTCATGGAGCTTACAATCTAAAGGGGGGTGGTACAAAAGGTAATGGCTTCCAGGGAATGATCTGACGGAGGGGACTCAAGTATAGTTCTTAGGTGGAGGTGGGGTAGGCTTCCCTGAATAATGACTTTTCAAGGATTTCCTAAAGGTGGACAGGGTAGGAGCTGACCAGACATACTAGGGTAGAGAGAGTTCCAAAGGATGGGAGAGTGTCATGGTTATGCAATAGAGTTCGTCTGCTTACCTGTCTCCATGAGTTCATTTCTAGAGACCAGCCGACCCTCACCTGACTGCTTTTGTAATCCATCCTCTGGCATGGCTCCACCCTAGCTCCTATCAGAGAACTCTATATTAACCTGTGCACTGCTAGCCAGCCCTGCTGATCAACTTTTGTGTGTTAGCTTCCTGTTACCTGCCGTGTGCTCTTCTATTGTTTTCCGTTACCGACTTTGGCATGTCCTTGACTATCCCTGTTTGCCTGTGATCCTGACCTTTTGGCGTGTCCCCGACTTTTCCTGTCTGCTTGTGGCCCCGACCTTGGCTTTGTCCCTCACCATCCCTATCCTCCTGTTGCCAACTGTGGGTGTGAGCGGGGGGACCCTGAGGGTCGCGACCTGGAGCCAGTTGCAGCCAAGTCCATCCTCACCACTTGAGGCTCTGGTGAACACCTGCTGGCTCTTAGACTCCGCGCTCCAGGGAATCTTACGCTCTAACCCCGGTGGGATCCATCTTGGTGTTCTGGCGGCCCTGCCTTCCGATCACCTTGACCCCCGTCCGCAGCAGTCAGCCGTATGGTCCACAACCTTGCGGTGCACTCCTAATCCCTACGGTGTGCATCTGTCACCTGGCCTCAAGGTGACCCGACAGAGAGGCTCTGAAGAAGTCCTGGAGGTGAGCATGGGAGAAGGTAACGAGAGAGCAGGAGGTCCTGGGAGAAGCAGAGAGGACGTTTTGGGAGATATCAGCAGATGAGGTTGGTGATGTAGCTGGGGGTGATGTTGTGGATTGTCTAGTATGTTATGGTTCATATTCAGAATTGTATACGTTGGGCTAGTGACAGCTAGTGGTGGGATTGGCAGAGAGGGGCAGCAGTCACGGATCGGTTAGTAAGGTGTATAAAGCCCCATACACACTATCAGATTTTCTTCTGAGTTTTTCCTTCAGATTTACCAAAACCATGTAGTAGAAGGGCCTGCCTGATTGCACACACATTGAAACTCCTAAGGTTTGACCTCATATTATATGGTTTTGGTAAATCTGAAGGAAAAACTCAGCAGAAAATCTGATAGTGTGTATGGGGCTTTAGTCTGACAGCAGCATACTTATCTAACGTCCCTACCTAGGATGGTACTACATCCATATCTTTTGAAATTAGTCATAGAACTCCACTGGGAAGTGTAATCTTCAGAGGAGAAGTTGGTTTGGTTGATCTTGGCTCCTATATCTGCTCTGTACAGACTCATATTTTCCTTACTAGCATTGTCACAGCAGGAATGTCATTGCACAGACACCGGAGCCTGAGGGTGTGAAGAGGGACATGGAAATTACTAAGAAGAAGAATATTGGATTGTTCCCGTTATGAATTATTCTCTTCCTTACATTTGCATTCCAATTTCTAATTTGCTCACCGCTGACCAGTTTTATTACATTAGACGGCACTTGTATTACATTGGGTAGTGCGTGTATTTCTCAATAAGATTACATACTCCGAGAGAGGCAATAATTATTATTTTAGTTGCAACACCACAGTCAGGACGGCACAACATTTCACAGTAACGACATGGCTTGCGTTCAGGGATTGATCAGGGGACCATGCAAATATCAGAGTGTTACTGCAAGGACTAAATGTTGGGCTGAATTACCACTGACTTTGTTTGTATGGACCAATCGGTAACGTTTAACCCAAGTCAGCTGACAAAAAAATTCACCTTGCAGTGGCCCACTCCCCTTACCCGCACTGCAGGGGTTGAGTTCTTATTTTGTCTAAGGCAGCCTTTCTCAACCTTTTCAATACTGAGGAACCCTTGAAATAGTTTTCCGGTCTCGGGGAACCCCTACTAAAAATTTGAAATCTACAACTAATGATACTTGTGGTCATTGGGAAGAATGGTCCTCACACTTGTGGTCATTGGGAAGAATGGTCCTCACACTTGTGATCATTGGGAAGAATGGTCCTCACACTTGTGGTCATTGGGAAGAATGGTCCTTACACTTGTGGTCATTGGGAAGAATGGTCCTTACACTTGTGGTCATTGGGAAGAATGGTCCTTACACTTGTGGTCATTGGGAAGAATGGTCCTCACACTTGTGGTCATTGGGAAGAATGGTCCTTACACTTGTGGTCATTGGGAAGAATGGTCCTCACACTTGTGGTCATTGGGAAGAATGGTCCTCACACTTGTGGTCATTGGGAAGAATGGTCCTCACACTTGTGGTCATTGGGAAGAATGGTCCTTACACTTGTGGTCATTGGGAAGAATGGTCCTTACACTTGTGGTCATTGGGAAGAATAGTCCTTACACTTGTGGTCATTGGGAAGAATGGTCCTTACACTTGTGGTCAGTGGGAAGAATTACCTCCTTACAGATAGCTAAAAAGATCAATGGTGTCGGTGGGAACTTATCCAAGAGGCAGAAATTGCCCAATGCTGAAGGAACCCCTACAACCTCTGGAGGAACCCTAGGGTTCCACGGAACAATGGTTGAGAATCACTGGTCTAAGGGGTGATAAATATTGTCACTTACCTCACTCATGCCGACTTCTTTTCCCACTGTATGACTGGTCTTCTTTGCCGCTCAACCAGTGGTGGTCCTGCATTGTACATCTCGGGGAGTGATGGGCCCCATTCACACCTGTGAGTGTTTTGTAGCTCAACGCCAAAAGACGCTCAACAATTAAAATCCCATAGTTTTAAAAGGTGTCTGTTAACACCTGATTGGTCGGGTTGTAAGTAGGGGATTGCGATTGGCTAGTAGGCATGTGCAATTCATTTAGTTCCGAATTCGTTTTTTTTTTTTTAACAAATTTCGACAAATTCGTTCATTTCGGAAATATCTGAATTTGTAAGCTTCCCAATATTCGAGTTTTCTAATTTATGAAAATCCGAAAATTAGAATTTTTGCAAATTAGAAATTTAGCAAATTTGAATGAAAATCTGAAAATTCAAAAGAACAAAAATCCGGAAATAAGAACGAAAATCCGAAAACTCAAAGACCTGAAAAATTTGAAAATCTGAAATAACGAACTAATAATAACTTAACTATTACTAATTATTCAATTATAGTTATTGGAATTGCCTTTCAAATTTGACTGTTAGTGAATGTAACTAATATGAATTTATCCGAAGTTATGAATTATCTGAAATAGTCATCTGAAATAATGAATGCCGTATCTAAACGAATGTAACCAATTAATAATAATAAATATCGGTTAAAATATTATTGCTATATATGTATTTGAAGATTTGACATATGATTAATAACGGCTGCTTTTTTAAAGATATTGGTTGTTTTTTCATTGAGCGCTAGGATCAGTATATATATATATATATCTTTTTATTATATTATTGATATTTGTATTATAAATAACAATAATAATGATTCTAAAAACGTTTTATTATTATTATTTGTTATTCATTCCGTTCAATTTGTTTAGATGCGGCATTCGTTATTTATGATAATTAGTAACTTCAGATAAATAACAGCCAAATTTGAAAGGAAATTCTAATACCTATTATTTAATCATTTGTTATTATTAGTTAGTTATTTCAAATTTTTTTATTTTTTTTCAAATTTTCGGATTTTGACATTTTTGGATTTTCAAATTCCAATTTTCCGAATTTTCAAATTTTCATAACATTACGAACTTTCAAATTTCAGAATTTTCACATTTTTGAATTTCCGGAAAAAAACAAACACATGAAACGAAAACTAACACATTTTTCGGCAGTGCACATGTCTACTGGCTAGCTGTTGGTGCCAAGAGCACAAGTCCCTACCCAGCTCCTCTCCTTGCTAGGACAGTGACCTTCTTGCTGAGAGTGTTAGCTCCACCATCTAGTGCCCCACTTCATGCCAGAGGCTTCCTCCCGACATTCCCAGCTGTTAACCTTAATATCCCCAAAGGAAGGAATTTCCACACCTAGAACAGGGTTGCTGCACTTTACTGGTGGTACTTGGAAAATGAAACAAGCTGTCGAATCACACCGATATACTATCTGGGGTCACTTGATAGTACATTGTCAATCCCATTTAATGGACGGCCTGTAGTAGTCACATGTGAAAGCATCGTGAAGCCATTAAAGTAAACCATATCCCCTCAAAAAGTCTCTCTCCACCCGAGATCATTAGTACTCACTGGATAGGATCTCTGTCGTCACCTTCTTCATAGGTACACCTCTCCCAGGGGGATAGCCTCACCCAGGGAACTCCTGACCAGGCCTGAAAGGCAGGGGCGGACTGACCATTCGGGCACTCGGGGAATACTGACCGAGGGCCCCATGCCACTAAGGGGCCCCATCAGGGTTGCCAGCCTCAATAAAACCAGGGACAGTATGTAAAAATCTGTGTTTTAAAAAAAAAAAATCCCAAGATTATAGCTGCCCCGCCTCTCCAGTACCTTTTCAGTGTGTGTATACTATGTGTGTATACAGTGTGGCCCCATAATCTATTGCCTGGGGGTCCCATTACCTCCTATTGCCTGGGAGCCCCATAATCTCCTATTTCCCAGGGGCCGCATAATCTTTTCCTATTGCCCCCGGGGGCCCCATAATCTCCTATAGCCGGGGGCCCCATGAGTTGTCAGTCCGCCCCTGCTGAAAGGCCTTTAGCAACCTGCCCTAGTACCCATCTCTATAAGGGTAAGAAAGTCCACAGCCGGCTTTCCTGGGTGCAGATTTACCTCTCCCCAGCCTCCAGCCCTATCCAGCGCCTCCGCTTGCTGGCTACATCTGCAAAGATGAGGGACGTTTGGCTCTCATGTCCCAACTGCACAAGGGCTCCTTTCAACCTGGTTTATATGTGGACATGACTCACCCATGACATCACTACAGGAGGGCTTTGACCAGGCCTTTTTTTCGGCGGGAACGTGGGGGAACTCAGCACTGAATGCATGTACTGGCAAGGGGTGCTAGAGGGTTTATTTCTGCTGTCTGCTGGGGTATCTATTGTCGCTGGTGGGGGAATCTGTTTTTGTATGGGGGTCTATTGTTGCTGGGTAAGTCTACTGTTTCTGGTGGGGGGGGTCTTACCTTGCAGAAGGGTCAATTGTTGTTGGGTTGGATCTGCTTTTGAGGGAGAGGTCTATTGTTGCTGGCTGCTGAAGGGTCTATTGTCTCTGGGGTGGTACTTTGTTGTGGAGGGGGGCCATTATTGCTGGGGGAAAGTCTTTTGTTGTGTGGGGGATCTGTTGTTGCTGGGGGGTCCTTTGTTTCTGGAGTGGAGTCTATTGTTTCTGGGGTGGGGTCTATTGGTTCTGGGGTGGGGTCTATTGGTTCTGGGGTGGGCACAAAATACTTGGTTCTGTATTCTCTGAAAGGTGCTATACTAGGAGATGGGTAGGGGGTGAAATCAAGGGATGATGCTCAGAGACGGGTAGGGGGCGGAGACGAAGGGTAACTCGGAAGAGTGGAGTTCCTGCACCTATCCTCTGAGGAAAAAAAGCCCTGGCTCTGACTAAAAGGGGCCTAGCACCTGATGAAACTATCTTCTGTAACCAGGTAGTATTCTGGCATAGAGCCACCTAGTGGCAGACTAGCCAACTGCACCCGCCTACAAGGTGCTTTTGCTCAAACAAGTAAAAAGTTTCTTTTCAGGTAAATTTGAATGACTGAAAAAAATGTACAAAAACGCTTGTTACATATGCATTTTTAAGGTGCGCTCCCATCAGTGTTGCTGACCGCCCGTTAATTTATGGGCAGCCTGTAAATTTTAACCCATTTTCGGGCTGCCCGTAAATGTCCGTTATGGGCAGCGGTGCCCGTAAAAAATATGGCTGCGGGCCGACTGTGCAACTGCGCATGCACCCTCCCGGAGCCTGGCTGTCTCGGGAAAGCTGGTATGCGATCTGCCTTTTTCGGGCGGGCAGGTGCATGCGCAGTGATGTACGAAAGCCACACCTTACTAATAAAACTCTTGGGTTCAGGCAAGGAAGAGGTTAAAGTGGCAGAGACGAAAAAAAGGCCTTTTATTATGGTATTAGGAGATGCTGCTAACCAGGGCAAAGTGCAAAGTAGTAATGGCAGATTGTGCATCTCTGGCAGAGGAAGAGCTAAGCCAGCTGTCCAAGACTGTGGCAGTATCTCACAAAAGTAAGTACACCCCTCACATTTGTGTAAATCTTTTCTTCTATCTTTTCATGTGACAACACTGAAGAAATGACACTTGTCTACAATGTAAAGTAGTGAGTGTACAGCTTGTATAACAGTGTAAATTTCCCGTCCCCTCAAAATAACTCAACACACAGCCATTAATGTCTAAACCACTGGCAACAAAAGTCAGTACACCCCATAAGTGAAAATCTCCAAATTGGGCCCAATTAGCCATTTTCCCTCCCCCGGTGTCATGTGACTCGTTAGTGTTACAAGGTCTCAAGTGTGAATGGGGAGCAGGTGTGTTACATTTGGTGTTATCACTCTCACTCTCTCATACTGGTCACTGGAAGTTCAGCATGGCACCTCATGTGTATCCAAAAACTGTCAATGACAATCAACACTGCGCTATCCCCAAAAAACTATAAACAAAAAGAAGCTGCTAACACGATCACAAGGATATAAAACAGTGAACAGAATTCCAAATGTTAAGTTATAGTGTAGCGCTATAAAAAAGAAAAGTAACCTGTTTATAACTACTTAGTGATATAACAATATTATATAAGTGTCAAAATTAAATGACATTCAATGATGCTTCTCAGACTGCACCACACTTGCATAGATTCGTGAAAAAAATATAGTGAATGTGAAAAAGTCCAAAAAAATCAATAAATGATATACAAAAAAAGTCTATTATTCGATTTAAATTAAATCCAATCCACACGTGAGAGGGAAAGAACCATCCACCTTCTTCTTATGAAGACCACATGCAGGCACCCTGTGGCATTTCCATCACCAAATAGGATGTAAGCTTACCAAATTGAATGGATCCAAACGAATATACATTCGAAGGATCAATCAGGCTTTTAAACACACTTGTATAGAGCTATCCAACATAAAAGACTCTCCAGGGAATTTTCAACCAGGTACTCAAACGATGGAAAAATCTTCCGCTTTAAACTCCAACGCACATTGTAGAACTCATACAGAAAGAAAATGAGGGCCACAATAGTGTAAATCCGTTTAAAAATTTTTTTTTAATAAAATAAGTAATGAACTTACATGTATCCAATGAATTAAGCGCTTATATCATATAAAAATAGATCTGCAGTAGGAGTCCCGACGCGTTTCGTCCTCAAAAGACCCCAGATGACGTCTTTTGAGGACGAAACGCGTCGGGACTCCTACTGCAGCTCTATTTTTATATGATATAAGCGCTTAATTCATTGGATACATGTAAGTTCATTACTTATTTTATTAAAAAATTTTTTTTTAACGGATTTACACTATTGTGGCCCTCATTTTCTTTCTGTATGAGTTCTACAATGTGCGTTGGAGTTTAAAGCGGAAGATTTTCCCATCGTTTGAGTACCTGGTTGAAAATTCCCTGGAGAGTCTTTTATGTTGGATAGCTCTATACAAGAGTGTTTAAAAGCCTGATTGATCCTTCGAATGTATATTCGTTTGGATCCATTCAATTTGGTAAGCTTACATCCTATTTGGTGATGGAAATGCCACAGGGTGCCTGCATGTGGTCTTCATAAGAAGAAGGTGGATGGTTCTTTCCCTCTCACGTGTGGATTGGATTTAATTTAAATCGAATAATAGACTTTTTTTGTATATCATTTATTGATTTTTTTGGACTTTTTCACATTCACTATATTTTTTTCACGAATCTATGCAAGTGTGGTGCAGTCTGAGAAGCATCATTGAATGTCATTTAATTTTGACACTTATATAATATTGTTATATCACTAAGTAGTTATAAACAGGTTACTTTTCTTTTTTATAGCGCTACACTATAACTTAACATATGGCACCTCATGGCAAAGAACTCTCTGAGGATCTGAAAAAAAAAGAATTGTTGCTCTACATAAAGATGGTCTAGGCTATAAGAAGATTGCCAAGACCCTGAAACTGAGCTGCAGCACGATGGCCAAGACCATACAGCGGTATAACAGGACGGGTTCCACTCAGAACAGGCCTCGCCATGGTCCACCAAAGAAGTTGAGGTCACGTGCTCAGCGTCATATCCAGAGGTTGTCTTTGGGAAATAGACGTATGAGTGCTGCCAGCATTGCTGCAGAGGTTGTAGGGGTGGGGGGGGGGGGTCAGCCTGTCAGTGCTCAAACCATACGCCACACACTGCATCAAATTGGTCTGCATGGCTGTCATCCCAGAAGGAAGCCTCTTCTAAAGATGATGCACAAGAAAGACCACAAACAGTTTGCTGAAGACAAGCAGACTAAAGACATGAATTACATGGATGTCCTGTGGTCTGATGAGACCAAGATAAACGTATTTGGTGTCAGATGGTGACAAGCGTGTGTGGAGACAACCAGGTGAGGAGGACAAAGACAAGTGTGTCTTGTCTACAGTCAGGCATGGTGGTGGGAGCGTCATGGTCTGGGGCTACATGAGTGCTGCCAGCATTGGGGGGCTACAGATCATTGAGGGAGCCATGAATGCCAACATGTACTGTGACATACTGAAGCAGAGCATGACCCCCTCCGTTCAGAGACTGGGCCGCAGGGTAGTATTCCAACATGATAAACACACCTTCAAGACGTCCACTGCCTTGCTAAAGAAGCTGAGGGTAAAGGTGATGGACTGGCCAAGCATGTCTCCAGACCTAAACCCAATTGATCATCTGTGGGACATCCTCAAATGGAAGGTAGAGGAGCGTAAGGTCTTCAACATCCACCAGCTCCGTGATGTCGTCATGGAGGAGGGGAAGAGGACTCCAGTGGTGACCGGTGAAGCTCTGGTGACCTCCATGCCCAATAGGATTCAGGCAGTGCTGGAAAATAATGGTGGCCACACAAAATATTTACCCTTTGGGCCCAATTTGGCCATTTTCACTTAGGGGTGTACTGACTTTTGTTGCCAGTGGTTTAGACATTATTGGCTGTGTGTTGAGTTATTTTGAGGGGACAGAAAATTGACACTGTTATACAAGCTGTACACTCACTACTTTACATTGTAGCCAAGTGTCATTTCTTCAGTGTTATCACATGAAGAAAATACTTACAAAAATGTGAGGGGTGTACTAACTTTCGACACAGATTTGTATATTTATTATATCCACCTCCTCTAACCATCTCCTGTATCATGTCCTCATCCGCTAACCATCTCCTGTATCATGTCGGCATCCGCTAACCATCTCCTGTATCATGTCGGCATCCTCTAACCATCTCCGGTATCATGTACGCATCCTCTAACCATCTCCTGTATCATGTCCTCATCCTCTAACCATCTCCTGTATCATGTCCGCATCCTCTAACCATCTCCTGTATCATGTCCGCATCCTCTAACCATCTCCTGTATCATGTTCGCATCCTCTAACCATCTCCTGTATCATGTCCGCATCCTCTAACCATCTCCTGTATCATGTCCGCATCCTCTAACCATCTCCTGTATCATGTCCGCATCCTCTAACCATCTCCTGTTTCATGTCCGCATCCTCTAACCATCTCCTCTATCATGTCCGCATCCTCTAACCATCTCCTGTATCATGCCCGCATCCTCTAACCATCTCCTGTATCATGTCCGCATCCGCTAACCATCTCCTGTATCATGTCCTCATCCTCTAACCATCTCCTGTATCATGTCCGCATCCGCTAACCATCTCCTGTATCATGTCCGCATCCTCTAACCATCTCCTGTATCATGTCCGCATCCTCTAACCATCTCCTGTATCATGTCCGCATCCTCTAACCATCTCCTGTATCATGTCCGCATCCTCTAAACATCTCCTGTATCATGTCCGCATCCTCTAACCATCTCCTGTATCATGTCCGCATCCTCTAGCCATCTCCTGTATCATGTCCGCATCCTCTAACCATCTCCTGTATCATGCCCGCATCCTCTAACCATCTCCTGTATCATGTCCGCATCCGCTAACCATCTCCTGTATCATGTCCTCATCCTCTAACCATCTCCTGTATCATGTCCGCATCCGCTAACCATCTCCTGTATCATGTCCGCATCCTCTAACCATCTCCTGTATCATGTCCGCATCCTCTAACCATCTCCTGTATCATGTCCGCATCCTCTAAACATCTCCTGTATCATGTCCGCATCCTCTAACCATCTCCTGTATCATGTCCGCATCCTCTAACCATCTCCTGTATCATGTTCGCATCCGCTAACCATCTCTTGTATCATGTCCTCATGCTCTAACCATCTCCTGTATCATGTCCGCATCCTCTAGCCATCTCCTGTATCATGTCCGCATCCTCTAACCATCTCCTGTATCATGTCCGCATCCTCTAACCATCTCTTGTATCATGTCCTCATGCTCTAACCATCTCCTGTATCATGTCCGCATCCTCTAACCATCTCCTGTATCATTTCCGCATCCTCTAACCATCTCCTGTATCATGTCCGCATCCGCTAACCATCTTCTGTATCATGTCCGCATCCGCTAACCATCTCCTGTATCATGTCCGCATCCTCTAACCATCTCCTGTATCATGTCCGCATCCTCTAACCATCTCCTGTATCATGTCCGCATCCTCTAACCATCTCTTGTATCATGTCCTCATGCTCTAACCATCTCCTGTATCATGTCCGCATCCTCTAACCATCTCCTGTATCATTTCCGCATCCTCTAACCATCTCCTGTATCATGTCCGCATCCGCTAACCATCTCCTGTATCATGTCCACATCCTCTAACCATCTCCTCTATCATGTCCGCATCCTCTAACCATCTCCTGTATCATGTCCGCATCCTCTAACCATCTCCTGTATCATGTCCGCATCCGCTAACCATCTCCTTATATTGTTTAGCACTGAAAACAGCCATTTTAGGTACTTTTTTGCAGTGTCAGTAAAAAACGTGGCTCTGTAAGTAGACTTCATGATTTTTTGCCAGAATAAAATTGGTGCTTAAAGTATTAAAAGTATTAAAAGTTGTAAATTTTGGCGTCCTGTCAGTATATTTCACTTCAGGGGCAACACTGGCTCCCATAATAAAAGCGTACGGGCCCAAAACACATGATCTTTGCTGATAGAAGCTCCTGTATGGCACATTGTTCCTAAAACATGCAAACAAGCCTAAAAATGCCAGAAAATCCTGACACTAAGGTATGAATGGAGTGGAATAGGGCTTTTACCCTGCATTGTACATGGAGGAGGAACTCATGGGACTGTGCCTAAGGCAGTCCTTGACCTGTGAATGGAGAAAGATAAATATTACACCTGGCACCCCGGAATAAACAGGCATTTAACCATTGTAGTGCAGGGTTCTTGGGGGGACGGGATGAATGTTGGACCAATTGCAGTGTCTAATTCCTGGAATTCAGTTTTTTCAAATGTTTTTAAAAATAGAGTAATTTTTCTTTTGGTATTCAACTTTTCCCCTTTTCTTTTATTGCAGGACACAATGGCCTAGTAGCGGTGAGTTTTAATCCTCAAGTGCTTTGATTTTAGCTTAATCGGGTGTTGAGCTGCTTATACATGACGGATTGGCTGTAGGACATGCAGGGAACTATTTGCTGACAACATTAAAAGTAATGTATGGAATAATTATTACACAAGAATCTGATAAATCATTCACAGTATGTACACAGTAATTCATTCCCTCTGTACACTGACTCCTTAAATTACTGTAAAACCTGGATCATCCACTAGTACAACGATTAAAAAATGTTCTTCTGAAAGGTCATCCCTAAATTGTTATCCTTATCTAGGTTCAATTTCTGTTCAATAAATGGCTCCTGCCAAGCTGTCTAGCTGCAAATAGGAACAGACCAGTCTGGAGGACAGATTTGTCCCCCCTTTTAACACCCATTATATGGGATACCATGGCCTGTACCCCTTTAACGCCCATTATATGGGATACCATGGCCTGTACTCCTTTAACGCCCATTATATGGGATACCATGGCCTGTACTCCTTTAGCACCCATTATATGGGATACCATGGCCTGTACCCCTTTAGCAACCATTATATGGGATACCATGGCCTGTACTCCTTTAAGAACCATTATATGGGATACCACGGCCTGACCCCCATTAACATCCATTACTTGGGATACCATGACCTGCTTCCTCATTATCACCCATTTCATGGGATACCATGACCTGTACCTCATTAAAATTAATTACATGGGATATCATGGCATGCTCCCCCCCCCCCCCAGTAATACCCATTAAATGGGATGCCATGGCCAGCTTCCCCCATTAATACCCTTTATATGGGATACCATAGCCTGCTCCCCCATTAACACTCATTACATGGGATGCCATGGATTTCCCCCCCCCCATTAACACCCATTATATGGGACACCATGACCTGCCCCCCATTAACACCTATTATATGGGATACAATGGCCTGACCCCCAATAACATCCATTACTTGGGATAGCATAGACTGTCCCCCATTAACACCTGTTACATGGGATACCATGAACTCCCCCCCCCCATTAACACCTATTACATGGGATACCGTTGCCTGACCCCAATTAGCATCCATTACATGGGATATCATGGCCTGCTCCCCCATTATCACCCATTATATGAGATGCCATGACCTACCCCCCCATTAACATTAATTACATGGGATATCATGGCCTGCTCCCCCCCAGTAATACCCATTAAATGGGATGCCATGGCCTGCTTCCCCCGTTAATACCCTTTATATGGGATACCATATAAGGCTCCCCCATTAACACTCACTACATAGGATACCATGGCTTGTCCCCCCATTAACACCCATTATATGGGATACAATGGCCTGACCCCCAATAACATCCATTACTTGGGATAGCATGGGCTGTCCCCCATTAACACCAATTACATGGGATACCATGGCCTGACCCCAATTAGCATCCATTACATGGGATATCATGGCCTGACCCCAATTATCATCCATTACATGAGATGCCATGGCCTGTGAATGAATGAATGAATGAAATACTTGTATAGCGCACAATGCGAACTGAATCGCCTCTAACGTTAATTGCATGGTATATCATGGCCTACTCCCCCAATAATACCCATTACATGAGATACTATGGCCTGCTTCCCCCCATTAACACTCATTACATGGGATATCATGGCTTATCCATGCATTAACATGTATTATATGGTATAGGATGGCTTGCCACCCCATTAACACTCATTATAAGGGGCATCATGGACTGTCCCCTAATTAATGGCCATTATTTGGATCACCATGGCCTGCTTCCTCAATAACACCCATTAGATGGGATGCCATACAGGTGCTGTACATAGCTTCCTGAAAACATCAAAGCACCCTGCTTCAGTACTTCTCTCACGAGCCTTCAGTCTTGATGCAAAGAGTGGGGGGAGTTATGCAAATATCAAAATGCCTTGATGGGTAGATGTCAGTCTGGAGGAGTAGGCGTTCCTAGGCAGGCTGAATTTGAATATATAATGCTGAACCTCATAGTTACATAGTTAATCAGGTTGAAAAAAGACACAAGTCCATCTAGTTCAACCATAAAAATAAATAAATAAAAAATATTATACAATCCCATATACACAATTCTATACCCACAGTTGATCCAGAGGAAGGCGAAAAACCCCAGCAGAGCATGATCCAATTTACTACAGCAGGGGAAAAAATTCCTTCCTGATCCCAGAAAGGCAATCAAATTTTCCCCGGATCAACTTTACCTATAAATGTCAGTACCCAGTTATATTCTGTACATTTAGGAAATAATCCAGGCCTTTCTTATAGCAATCCACTGAGCTGGCCGGATCCACCTCTGCAAGGAGTCTATTCCACATTTTCACAGCTCTTAGGCCGCGTACACACACGGGGACTGTTCGCCCAACTTTGTCCGTCAAACAGTTTCGGCAAACAGTCCGCTCAAAATTAGCATGGACGGACATGGCCACACACGACGGACGAACAGTTTGCTGAAACTGTGCGCGATGACGTGAACGGCACGTACGACGGGACGAAAAATACGACGTCCTATACACTGCATTATAACTTTCGGCGTGTAAATCCTTTCTGAGCATGCGCGGAACTTAGTTTGACGAACAAGCCTACACACGAGGGGACTGTTCGCTGAAACAAAGTTTCAGCGGACAGTTTTTCGGAATTTCCGAAAAACCTTGTTCAGCGGACTGTTCGCTGAAACTGTCCGCTGAAAGCCCACACACGAGCGGACTGTCCGCCAAAAAACTGTTCAGCGGACAAAGTTGGGCGAACAGTCCCCGCGTGTGTACGCGGCCTTACTGTGAAGAAATCTTTCCATATTTGGAAACAAAATCTCTTTTCATCTAGACGTAAAGAGTCCCCCTTGTCCTCTTTGTTGACCGTGAAGTGAATAACTCGACACCAAGTTCACTATATGGACCCCTTATATATTTGTACATGGTGATCATATCCCACCTTAATCTCCTCTTATCAAGAGTGGATAAAGTCAGTTCCTCTAATCTTTCCTCATAGCTGAGCTCCTCCATGCCTCTTATCAGTTTGGTTGCCCTTCTCTGCACTTTCTCCAGTTCCCCGATATCCTTTTTGAGAACTGGAGCCCAAAACTGAACTGCATATTCCAGATGAGGTCTTACTAATGATTTGTACAGATGATATCTCCCTCTCTGGAGCCCATACCTCTCCTATACAGGAAAGGACTTTGCTCACTTTGGAAACCGCATCTTGGCATTGCATGTTATTATTGAGCTTATGATCTACCAAAACCCCCAGATCCTTCTTCACTATGGATCCCCCCAGATCCTTCTCCACTATGGATCCCCCCAGATCCTTCTCCACTATGGATCCCCCCAGATCCTTCTCCACTATGGATCCCCCAGATCCTTCTCCACTATGGATCCCCCCAGATCCTTCTCCACTATGGATCCCCCCCAGATCCTTCTCCACTATGGATCCCCCCCAGATCCTTCTCCACTATGGATCCCCCCAGATCCTTCTCCACTATGGATCCCCCCCAGATCCTTCTCCACTATGGATCCCCCCCAGATCCTTCTCCACTATGGATCCCCCCCAGATCCTTCTCCACTATGGATCCCCCCCAGATCCTTCTCCACTATGGATCCCCCCAGATCCTTCTCCACTATGGATCCCCCCCAGATCCTTCTCCACTATGGATCCCCCCCCAGATCCTTCTCCACTATGGATCCCCCCCAGATCCTTCTCCACTATGGATCCCCCCCAGATCCTTCTCCACTATGGATCCTCCCAGATCCTTCTCCATTATGGATCCCCCCCAGATCCTTCTCCACTATGGATCCTCCCAGATCCTTCTCCATTATGGATCCCCCCCATTGTACTCCCCCTAGAATGTATGATGTATATTCTTAGCCCCCCAAGTGCATAACTTTACATTTCTCAACATTAAACCTCATGTGCCACATAGTCGCCCAATTAGACAGAACATTGAGGTTGGCTTGTAAATTGGAGACATCCTGTAAGGAGGTTATTCCACTGCATAGCTCGGTGTCATCTGCAAAGACAGACATGTTACCCAATATCATTTATAAAGATCTTAAAAAGTAAGGGTCCCAGCACTGAACCTTGGGGTACACCACTGATAACCTTACACCATTCAGAGTAAGAATGATTAACCACTACTCTCTGAATTCTGTCTTTTAGCCAGTTTTCTTTCTATTTCCAAACCTGTAGACTTTACCTTACACATGAGCCGTGTGTGCGGAACTGTATCGAACGCTTTTGCAAAATCCAAGTATACCACGTCCACCGCCACCCTTCTGTCCAAGTATACCACAGCCACTCCTCTGTCCAAGTATACCACGTCCACCGCCACCCCTCTGTCCAAGTATACCACGTCCACCACCACCCCTCTGTCCAAGTATACCACGTCCACAGCCACTCCTCTGTCCAAGTATACCACGTCCACCGCCACCCCTCTGTCCAAGTATACCACGTCCACCGCCACCCCTCTGTCCAAGTATACCATGTCCACCGCCACCCCTCTGTCCAAGTATACCATGTCCACCGTCACCCCTCTGTCCAAGTATACCACGTCCACCACCACCCCTCTTTCCAAGTATACCACGTCCACCACCACCCCTCTGTCCAAGTATACCACGTCCACCGCCACCCCTCTGTCCAAGTATACCACGTCCACCGCTACCCCTCTGTCCAAGTATACCACATCCACAGCCACCCCTCTGTCCAAGTATAACACGTCCACCGCCACCCCTCTGTCCAAGTATACCACATCCACAGCCACCCCTCTGTCCAAGTATAACACGTCCACCGTCACCCCTCTGTCCAAGTATACCACGTCCACCGTCACCCCTCTGTCCAAGTATACCACGTCCACCACCACTCCTCTATCCAAGTATACCACGTCCACCACCACTCCTCTGTCCAAGTATACCACGTCCACCACCACTCCTCTGTCCAAGTATACCACGTCCACCACCACCCCTGTCCAAGTATACCACGTCCACCACCACCCCTCTGTCCAAGTATATCACGTCCACCGTCACTCCTCTGTCCAAGTATACCACGTCCAACATTACCCCTCTGTCCAAGTATACCACGTCCACCACCACCCCTCTGTCCAAGTATACCACGTCCACCGTCACCCCTCTGTCCAACTATACCACGTCCACCGTCACCCCTCTGTCCAACTATACCACGTCCACCGTCACCCCTCTGTCCAACTATAACACGTCCACCACCACCCCTCTGTCCAAGTATACCACGTCCACCGTCACTCCTCTGTCCAAGTATACCACGTCCACCACCACTCCTCTGTCCAAGTATACCACGTCAACCGTCACTCCTCTGTCCAAGTATAGCACGTCAACCATCACCCCTCTGTCCAAGTATACCACGTCCACCACCACCCCTCTGTCCATGTATACAATGTCCACCGTCACCCCTCTGTCCAACTATAACACGTCCACCACCACCCCTCTGTCCAAGTATACCATGTCCACCACCACCCCTCTGTCCAAGTATACCACGTCCACCGCCACCCCTCTGTCCAAGTATACCACGTCCACCGCCACCCCTCTGTCCAAGTATACCACGTCCACAGCCACTCCTCTGTCCAAGTATACCACATCCACCGTCACCCCTCTGTCCAAGTATACCACATCCACCGTCACCCCTCTGTCCAACTATAACACGTCCACCACCACCCCTCTGTCCAAGTATACCATGTCCACCACCACCCCTCTGTCCAAGTATACCACGTCCACCGTCACCCCTCTGTCCAAGTATACCACGTCCACCGTCACCCCTCTGTCCAAGTATACCACGTCCACCACCACTCCTCTGTCCAAGTATACCATGTCCACCACCACTCCTCTGTCCAAGTATACCACGTCCACCGTCACTCCTCTGTCCAAGTATACCACGTCCACCGTCACCCCTCTGTCCAAGTATACCACGTCCACCACCACTCCTCTGTCCAAGTATACCACGTCCACCACCACTGCTCTGTCCAAGTATACCACGTCCACCGCCACCCCTCTGTCCAAGTATACCACGTCCACCGCCACTCCTCTGTCCAAGTATACCACGTCCACCGCCACCCCTCTGTCCAAGTATACCACGTCCACCACCACTCTTCTGTCCAAGTATACCACGTCAACCGTCACTCCCCTGTCCAAGTATAGCACGTCAACCATCACCCCTCTGTCCAAGTATACCACGTCCACCACCACCCCTCTGTCCAAGTATACCATGTCCACCGTCACCCCTCTGTCCAACTATACCACGTCCACAGCCACTCCTCTGTCCAAGTATACCACATCCACCGTCACCCCTCTGTCCAAGTATACCACGTCCACAGCCACTCCTCTGTCCAAGTATACCACATCCACCGTCACCCCTCTGTCCAACTATAACACGTCCACCGCCACCCCTCTGTCCAAGTATACCACGTCCACCGTCACCCCTCTGTCCAAGTATACCACATCCACCGTCACCCCTCTGTCCAACTATAACACGTCCACCACCACCCCTCTGTCCAAGTATACCACATCCACCGCCACCCCTCTGTCCAAGTATACCACGTCCACCGCCACCCCTCTGTCCAAGGTTTTACTTGCCTCCTCATAAAAATAAATCAGGTTTGTCTGGCAACTTCTGTCTTTCATGAATCCAATGCTGTCTGTTGCTTTAAATATTTTTTTTTTTTCCAGCAAGAAACTCATCTATGTGGTCTTTTATTAAACTCTCCAGTATCTTCCCGACTATAGAGGTTAAACTAACAGGTCTATAGTTACTTGGTAAAGACTTTCTTCCCTTTTTAAATATAGGCACCACGTTCGCCCTACGCCAATCCAGTGGTACCATTCCAGTCATTGGGTCCCTAAGAATTTGATACAATGGCTTTGAAATGACAGAGCTCAATTATTTTAGGATCCGTGGGTGGATGCCATCAGGTCCAGGTGCTTTATCCACCTTTATTCTGTCCAAATATTTCTGGACCAGATCACTTTTGTGGATCATTTGGGGCTGCGTCAGTACCACCATGTATAAAAGAATGAAATCCAATAAACGAAAGGTGATTTTCCCTTTAGAGTGCCTTCTGCTCGTATAAGTGTTCTGTACACAAAAAATCCCTAACATGTTTTATGTCATTAATAGGCGGCTTATCTGCAGAAATCTGGACTGAGCGCTGTGGTTCTCGAAAGAAGACATGTGATTGGAGGAGCAGCAGTGACAGAAGAGATTATTCCAGGTAGATCCCCCCCCTCCTTAGCCCTTGTACACACGGGTCCGACATTCCGACAACCAAATCCGTTGGATTTTGTCCGACGGATTTTGTCCGAAACTGTTGCATACACACGGTCGGACAAAGTTGTCGGAAAATCTGATCGTTCAGAACGTGATGACGTAATTTCGTTATGACAGGACTACGTTCAGGCTAGTAGCCAATAGCTTTGGTCTAGGAATTTGATCTGAGCATGCGTGGCACTTTGTCCGATCGGAATTCTCTACACATGATCGGAGTATGTCCGATCGGAGCATTTTGTCGGAAAATTTTACCAACAAGTTGGAAAACTTGGTCCGTCAGATACTCCGACGGAGACAGTCCGATGGAGACCACACACAGTCGGAATATCCGACAAAACGTTCCGATCGGACACATTCCGTCGGATTCTCCGACCGTGTGTACAAGGGCTAAGTGTTACATTGTTCTTCTCTAAAACACAACATTGCTGGTCGCAAATAATCTTCTGTGGGTTGTAGTGGAAGGAAAGGGGAGATCTAATCTTCTCCAGGTTATAGAATAAGGGAAACTAGAGGTCTACTCTTCTCTAGGTTATAGAGGAAGGGAAAGAAGAGGTTTACTCTTCTCAGGGTTATAGAGGAAGAAAAAGAGGTCTACTCTTCTCCAGGCTTTAGGGGAAACGAGAGAAGAGATCTACTCACCCCCCCGGTTATAGAGTATGAGAAAGAAGAGGTCCACTCTTCTCTGGCTTATAGAGGAAGGGAAAGAAGAGGTCTACTCTCCTCCGGGTTATAGAGGAAGGAAATTAGAGGTCCACTCTTCTTCGGGTTGAATAGGAAGGCAAAAGGAAAAGATAAAGTACACTCTAGAAGAAGTCTGATTTTTAGAGCAAGGGAAATAAGAGGTTTACTCTTCTTCGGGTTATAGAGGAAGGGAAAGAAAAGATCTACTCTTCTTGAGGTTATAAAGGATGCGAAAAAAGAGAGAAATTCTCTGTTCTTCTTTTTATAGCAGAAGAGAAAGAAGAAGTTTACTCATCTCCAAGTTATAGAGGGAGAGAAAGAAGAGGCCCCCTCTTCTCCCGGTTATGGAATAAGGGAAAGAAGAGATCTACTCTTCTCCAGGTTTTAGAGGAATGAAAAGAAGAGGTCTACTCTTCTTCAGGTTATAAAGGAAGGAAAAGAAAATATCCACTCTTCTCGAGGTTACAGAGGAAGGGAAAGAAGAGGTCTATTTTCTGCGTTATATTGGAAGGAAAATAATAGGTTTACTCTTCTCCAGGTTATAGAGGAAGTGAAAGAAGAGATCTATTCTTTTCTGCGTTATAGAAGATGGAAAAAAGTGGTTCGCTCTTCTTCCTGTTCAAGAGGAAGAGAAAGAAGAAATCTACTCTGAGTCTTCTTCAGCTTATAGAGGATGAGAAAGAAGAGGTCCACTCTTCTCTGGGTTCTAGAGGAAGGAAAAGAAGAGGTCTACTCTTCTCCAAGTTATAGAGGAAGAAAAGAAGAGGTTTACTTTTCTTTGAGTTGTATAGGAAGGCAAACAATAGATACAGTACACTCTAGAAGAAGTTTGATTTTTAGAGGAAGGGAAATAAGAGGTTTACTCTTCTTTGGGTTATAGAGGAAGGGAAAGAAAAGATTTACTCTTCTTGAGGTTATAAAGGATGGAAAAGATGAGAGAAATTCACTCTTCTTTTTATAGCAGAAGGGAAAGAAGAGGTTTACTCTTCTCCAAGTTATAGAGGAAGAGGAAGAAGAAGTCTATTCCTATCTGGGTTAAAGTGGAAGAGAAAAGAAAAGGTCCAGTTTTCTCCCAGTTACAGAGTAAGAGAAAGAAAAGATCTACTCTTCTCCGGTTAAAGCGGGAAAAAGAGGTTCAATCTTCTCCAGATTTTAGGGGAAGGAAAGAAGAGGTCTAATCTTCTTTAGGTTCAGGGGAAGGAAAAGAAGAGGTCCACTCTTCCCCAGTTTATAAATGGGAAAGAAAAAAATCTACTCTTCTCCAATTTATAGAGGAAGGGAAAGAAGAGATCTATTCTTCTCTGGGTTATAGAAGGGGGATCCACGCTTCTCTCAGTTATAGAGGCTGTGAAAGAAGAGAACTCCAGTTAAAGAGGATGGGAAAGAAGAGGCCCACTTTTTTCCAGGTTTTCGAGGAACGAAAAAGAGGTCTACTCTTTTCCAAGTTATATTCTTTTCTGTGTTATCAGGAAAGGGAAAGAAAAGCTTTACTCTTCTTCGGGTTATAGAGGAAGGGAAAGATTAGATCTATTATTTTGTGCGTTATAGAGGATGGAAAATAAGTGGTTCACTCTTCTTCTTGTTACAGAGGAAGAGAAAGAAGAGATCTGCTCTTCTTCAGGTTGTAGAGGTAGGGAAAGAGGTTCATTCTAGTTTGAGCTATAGAGGAATGTAAAGAAGAGATATACTCATTGCCATATTATAGATGGGGAAGAAGAGCTTTACTCTTCTCCAGGATATAGCAGAAGGGAAAAAAGAGATAAATTCTTCTTCAAGTTACAGAGGAAGGGAAAGAAGAGATCTACTCTTCTTTGGGTTATAGAGGAAGGAAAAGAAAAGATTGTCTCTTCTGCCGTTGTTATAGAGTATGATAAAGAAGAGGTCTAATCTTCTCTGGTTTACAGAGGAAAGGAAAGAAGAAGTCTAGTTTTTAGAGGAAGAAAAAAAAGAGATTTACTCTTCTCCGGGTTATAGAGGAAGGGCATAAAAGGGGTCCACTCTTTTCCAGGTTTGGTTTCAGAGGAACGAAAAGAAGAGGTCCACTCTTCTCCAGGTTATAGAGGAAGGGAAAGAAGAGGTCTATTCTTTTCTGAGTTATAGAGGAAGGGAAAGAATAGGTTTACTCTTCTCTGGGTTATAGAGGAAGGGAAAGAAGGGATATACTTCTCTCCAGACTATAGAGGAAGGGAAAGAAGAGGTCCACTCTTCTCCAGGTTATAGAGGAAAGAAGATATCCACTCTTCTCCAGGTTATAGAGGAAGGGAAAGAAGAGGTCTATTCTTTTCTGTGTTATAGTGGAAGGGAAAGAATAGATTTACTCTTCTCAAGGTTATAGGGAAGGGAAAGAAGAGATATACTCTTCTCTAGGTTATAGAGGATGGGAAAGAAGGGATCTACTCTTCTGAAGGTTATAGAGGAAGGGAAATAAGAGATATACTTTTCTCCAGACTATAGAGGAAGGGAAAGAAGAGGTCCACTCTTCTCCCGGTATAAAGGAAGGGAAAGAAGATATCTACTCTTCTCCTGGTTATAAAGGAAAGGAACGAAGAGGTCTATTCTTTTCTGGGTTATAGATATAGGGAAAGAATAGGATTACTCTTCTCCGGGTTATAGAGGAAGGGAAAGAAGAGATCTATTCTTTTCTGTGTTATAGAGGATGGAAAAGAAGTGGTTCACTCTTCTTCCTGTTCAAAAGGAAGTGATCTTCAGCTTATAGAAGAAGGGAAAGAAGAGGTCCAATTTATTTTGGGTTATAGAGAAAGGGAAAGAAAAGGTCTACTCTTCTTTAAGTTATAGAGGAAGGGAAAGAAGAGATCTACTCTTCTCCAGGTTATAGAGGAAGGCAAAGAGGTCTACTGACAATATACAGAAAATGTGATGTGTATGAGGAACCTGAGAATCCATTCTCTATATTCCTTAGTATTCCAAACCTCAGATTGACTTGAATAAAATATATAAAGTAACACAACACTGGGATCTAACATGCCAAAAAAAGTATTTACCATGAAAAATATAATTTTTTTTGTTTTTATAGTTTATGTTTTTTATTGGTATTGACTCATTTATCTTCAGGGGGAATTTTCACTTAACGTGGAACTTCAGTCATTTTTTTCATCTTTCCATCTACTAAAACCTTCTGCCCTCCTCATTTTAACTTTGGATCGTAAAACATTTTTTTTCTGCCAGTAAATCCCTTTATACAGCCCACTTCCTGTTTCTTGTCTGGTCATTAGCCTAGGCTTATGACACCATGCACAGCTCTCTCTCTTTCTCTCTCGTGAGAGTTTGCCAAGAAGGAAGCGGGATGAGTCATAAGTGGGCCAATGAGAGCTGCAGAGATGGAGGTGTGCCTCTGTGTAAATCCAGGAAGTGAAAAGGCAGCAGCTTCAGCTGCCCACAGTTAAAATGGTTGCAGTCAGACTCAGTGGAGGGAGATTTCTGCAGCATATTTGCCAATTAAAGAATCAAAGTATATATAAAATAACATGCAAAATGGTTGGAGGGAAGCTTCAGAATGGCAAAGATGGTTTTTATTACAAATTATGTGAGCAGATCGCAGTTCCCTCTTTAACTTAGTGAGCGAGGTGAAGCGAACTAAAAAAATGGAGGCATCTCCCTTGCCAGCTATTGTATTCAGACTGTATCACGTCCTACAGCGGTCAGAATACCCGAACAGTAGATACAGTACGTCTGTTAGGATAATACATAGCATACATGGATCAGCACGGATCTCCTCTATAGACTGTTGTCTTGTTTCTTCTAGGTTTTAAATTCTCCCGAGCGTCATATCTGCTCAGCCTCCTGAGACCGCAGATTTATAAAGACCTGGAGCTCAAGGTAAGGAGTCTCTCCGTACAGAAATGTGGAAGCTGCCCTTACTGACTTCATTCTGAAGGTGCAAGCTCTGGGGTTTTCATGCTTTTGTCTTTTCTCCTTAACAGGGATTTTTTTTCTCTCAGAAAATAGGTGCAGAAACTCAACCACGACCCCCCCAAAACCAACCTCCCCCCCTCACACACCCCCTCCGAACTGCATCACATAGTGGGTGTGGTCAAATTTCACTAACAGTGGAAGGGTCTTAAAGGGGCATTAAATACCAAGAGTGTATTACACACAGTACAGAGTTCAGGGGTGCGCTACACACAGAGTGCAGAGTTCAGGGGTGCGCTACACACAGAGTGCAGAGTTCATACTTCTTACACAGCTGCTTACCTCTGCATCCATATCTCACTTTACCCCGTTTTAGCTCTGACCCCTGCATGCAACCCCCCCCCCCCCCTTCCACTACCCTCATATGGACTTCTGTGTTCACAAGTGATAGTGGTGAGCAGACGACCTGAGCCCAATACTCCTCTCTGGTTTAATTCTCCTCTGGTTACATCTTCTACTCTCTATTCATACAGTATGCTCCTCTCTAATTTCATGCTGCCCTATGTTTATATGCTCCTCTAGAGTCACATGCTCCCCTCTGGTTACATGCTCCCCTCTGGTTGCACGCTCCCCTCTGGTTGCACGCTCCCGTCTGGTTGCACGCTCCCGTCTGGTTGCACGC
Organism: Lithobates pipiens; assembly: GCF_037356315.1. NCBI lineage: Eukaryota > Metazoa > Chordata > Amphibia > Anura > Ranidae > Lithobates > Lithobates pipiens. Next base: position 239,781,286 of record NW_027507787.1, read on the forward strand.
TCCCGTCTGGTTGCACGCTCCCGTCTGGTTGCACGCTCCCGTCTGGTTGCACGCTCCCGTCTGGTTACACGCTCCCGTCTGGTTACACGCTCCCGTCTGGTTACACGCTCCCGTCTGGTTACACGCTCCCGTCTGGTTACACGCTCCCGTCTGGTTACACGCTCCCGTCTGGTTACACGCTCCCCTCTGGTTACACGCTCCCCTCTGGTCACACTCCCCTCTGGTCGCACTCTCTCTTCTGGTCGCACGCTCCCGTCTGGTTACACGCTCCCCTCTGGTTACACGCTCCCGTCTGGTTACACGCTCCCGTCTGGTTGCACGCTCCCGTCTGGTTGCACGCTCCCGTCTGGTTGCACGCTCCCGTCTGGTTGCACGCTCCCCTCTGGTTGCACACCCCTTCCTGGTTACATGGATGGGAGTGAATCAATAACCTACAACACTGATTTCAGTGGATACTCCTCTCTGGTTGCATTCACCTCTCTGGTTACATGCTCCTCTCTGATTGCCTACTCCTCTCTGGTTACATGTTCCTCTCTGGTTCTACACTCCTCTCTGGTTACATGCTCCTTTCCAGTTACATGTTTCTGTTTGGTAGTATACTCCTCTCTGGTTACGTGCTCCTCTCTGGCTGCATACTCCGCCCTGGTTGCATACTCCTCTAGGGCACATGTTTCTTTCTGGATACACGCTCCTCTCTGGTTACATACTCCTTTTTGGTTACATGCCCCACTCTTGTGGCATGCTTCTCTGATTGCACGCTCTTCTTAGGTTACATGATATTGTCTGGTTGTATTCTTCTCTCTGGGCATACGTTCCTCTCTGGTTGCATGCTTCTCTCGGGTTCTATACTCCTCTCTGGTTACATGTTCCTCTCCGGTTACATGCTCCTCTCTGGTTGCATGCCCCTCTCTGGTTGCATGCTCCTCTCTGGTTGCATGCTCTTCTCTGGTTACACGCTTCTCTCTGGATACATTCTTCTTTCTGGTTATATGTTCCTCTCTAGTTACATGCTCCTCTCTGGTTTCATGCTCCTCTGTGGTTACATGCTCTTCTCTGGTTGCATGCCCTAATATAGGGGGAGGCTCTCTAGGGACCCTGCTGTGAGGGGGGCTCTCCAGGGACCCTAATGTAGGGGGAGGCTCTCTGGGGACCCTGATGTAAGGGGAGACTCTCTGGGGACACTGATTTAAGGGGGGCTCTCTGGGGACCCTGATGTAAGGGGGGCTCTCTGGGGACCCTGATGTAAGGAGGGGCTCTCTGGGCATCCTGATATAGGTGGGCTATCTGGGGACCCTCATGTAAGGAGGGGCTCTCTGGGGCCCTGATGTAAGGAGGGGCTCTCTGGGGCCCTGATGTAAGGAGGGGCTCTCTGGGGACCCTGATGTAAGGAGGGGCTCTCTGGTCATCCTGAAGTAGGTGGGCTCTCTGGGGACCCTCATGTAAGGAGGGGCTCTCTGGGGCCCTGATGTAAGGGGAGGCTCTCTGGGGACCCTGATGTAAGGGGAGGCTCTGTGGGGACCCTGATGTAAGGAGAGGCTCTCTGGGGACCCTGATGTAAGGGGAGGCTCTCTGGGGACCCTGATGTAAGGAGAGGCTCTCTGGGGACCCTGATGTAAGGGGAGGCTCTCTGGGGACCCTGATGTAAGGGGAGGCTCTCTGGGGACCCTGATGTAAGGAGGGGCTCTCTGGGGACCCTGATGTAAGGGAAGGCTCTCTGGGGACCCTGATGTATGGGGAAGGCTCTCTGGGGACCCTAATGTAGGGGGAGAATCTCTGAGGACACTGATTTTAGGGGGGCTCCCTGGGGACTCCGATGTAAGTGTCAGGTGTGACTGTGTGGCAATGGCAAATGGTATACATAGCTCACGGCATCACGGGTCAGGTAGAGGGTCCCTTAGCAGAATTTTGCTTAGGGCCCCAGGAGAGGTCAGGATCGGCACTGGGGAAACCTACAAAATTGCTGTGTTGAGGCAATAAAGAAGAGTTGTGTTTCTCTGAAGGCTGAGAGATCCATGTAGCCTGGAAAGTCTTTGCTATACGGAGTGTTCTGTTCTAAACCCAGTCACTGCTGTGAATTAAATCACGACATTTCGGCGGGTTTTGTCATTCCGTAATAATTCTGTTCTCAGTGTCACATTAAGAAATCTCCAAGGAGCTGGTACTTCCTAATTAGTTGTAATGTGTGAATTTGTGTGTAAGTCGTGTACTGAATGCCCTCAGCCCAACTTCCAGGTCTAATTCACTATTTAAATAATTTAGATCTTTGCTGCTCATAAGATCCGGCAGCCAAGCTTAGTAATTTTTTTTTTTTTTAATCTGCAAGCTAATAGGAAAATCTAATACACAGTGGGGCAGATTTTATTGCATGTACTAATTGTGTGAGAATGATTAGTGCGACTATTAAAGTTATTTTTATTCTTATTGAGCACAGATGGGCTTTTTTTTACCAAACACATAAAAATGCAGGTTATGCCGCGTACACACGACCGGACTTTTCCACGGACTAAGTCCGCCGGTCTTCCCGACGGACTTTCAGCGGAGGTCCGACGGACTTTCTGAACGAAACTGACTTGGCCACACACGACCGGGCTAAGTCCTTTCGAAAGTCCATTCATTTTGAACGCGATGACGTACGACGGGACTAAAAAAGGAAGTTCAATAGCCAGTAGCCAATAGCTGCCCTTGCGTCGTATTTGGTGCGTCGGACACAGACGAATGGTTTTCCCGATTTTTAGTCCCTCGGATAGATTTGAAACATGTTCTATTTCTGGGTCCGTCTGACTTTTGGGGGGGAAAAAAAAAGTCCACTGGAGCCCACACACACGATCGAATTGTCCGACGGATTCCGGTCCGCCGGACCAAGTCTGCCGGGAAGTCCGGTCGCGTGAAAGTGGCATTAGTTTCAAAAAGCAACTTTATGTTTTTTGCAAAATGGTAGCTATGCAACAAAGACAAAGAAAAACGTAGAGAAGAACTTTTCAGGGAGACGGGCATTTGTTGGCCGGTTGCATGGCATCCAGGCCCACGGCTTGTAGGAGGAAGGAGGCTGTAAATGGCCACCCGCAAAATGAAACGGGAGAAATGCTTTGATTTGGCTTCTGAACACCCTCAGAGGCTCACCAACCAACGCTGTGTGTGACTTTGTTATCTCTTTTAGATTGTAAAGAATTTGCAACATTGGCAAAAGGAATGTTGGGACTTTATATGAAGCGCAGCTAAGAAGATAAAGGTTAAAATCACGTGATCATGGGCTCCAAACATGTAAACATTACGTCAAAAAATGTATAATAATAATATAGTAGTATAGTTCAATAGAATCTGAATAATTTAATTATACATAATAAAGATGGAGTCCCCACGAAACGCGTAGAGCCTTAGCCTTATGCTACATCTTCAACATCATGTGATCTTGACACTCTGCAATTAGTGATATTAATTTCATTATCACTCTTTATTATTATTTATTATTTTTTATTTATTTATTTTTATTTATTTTTATATTTTATTTACTTCTTTCATTGTTTACATGATTGTTGCTTATGTATTAATATAATTACATTATCGTGTACCAACGTTTCTATTACCGATAGACTGATTTTATATTTTACTATCATCAACTAAATCATGTTGTCCATGAATTGTATATTACGATAATTACCATTTTGTATTATTATTTATATTTTTTGCTACGCAATATGTCTTTATTATGTATAATTTAATTATTCAGATTCTATTGAACTATACTACTATATTATTATTATACATTTTTTGACGTAATGTTTAGATGTTTGGAGCCCATGATCACATGATTTTAACCTTTATCTTCTTAGCTGCGCTTCATATAAAGTCCCAACATTCCTTTTGCCAATGTTGCAAATTCTTTGCATATAACAGGGATGGAGGTAGATGAAGTTACCCATTCGTTACCTCATATAAAGTCCCACTAACCCCGCCCCTTCTCTCTTTTAGATTGTAAACTCCCATGATCAGGGGCGGACTGACAACTCATGGGGCCCCCCGGACAGTAAGAGATTATGGGGCCCCCAGGCAATCAGAGATTATGGGGCCACACAGTAGACACAAACACACACACAGTATACAATCACACAGTATACACAGACATGTTTCTATTGGCTGAGAAGGTACTGGAGAGGCGGGGCAGCTATAATCTCAGGATTTTTAGACCAAAAGGATGTCGGTAAGGGACATTTCAGAGACAGATGTAAAAAAAAAACACACATTTTTACATACTGTCCCTGGTTTTACTGAGGCTGGCAACCCTGATGGGGCCCCCTAGTGGCATGGGGCCCTCGGGCAGTGCCCGAGTGGCCCAATGGTCAGTCCGCCCCTGCCCATGATCATGGCCCTCCTAGTCCTCTTGTATCAAATCGTATTGTAGCTGTACTATCTCCCTTTATAATGTAAATTGTTGGAGCGATATAAATCCTGTGTTATAATAATAATAACTGGATGCAAACAGATGTGAGAGCATCATTACACCACCAATACTAAAATGAATGTATCATAAAAAAGAACAAACAAAAGTCAATGCAAATGAAACAAGACAACATAGAATAGTATTACATTACAATTGATACAAGCAAACGATCTCACCCTTATAAGCCACCGTACACACGATCCGGACATTCCGACAACAAAATCCGTCAGATTTTTTTCCCACAGATTTTGTCCTAAACTGGTGTTGCTCACACACGGTGGACAAAGTTGTCGGAACATCCGATCGTTTGGAACGTGATGTTGTTCGTTCGTTACGATGGGACTACGTTGAGGCTAGCAGCCAATAGCTTTGGTCTCTGTGACGGAACCGATCCCTACACTCTGATTGAGTGCTTCCGTCAGTATACCGCTTCCTAATTCTGAATATAGATATCAGGTATTCCAACCGCTCACAAGCACAAAACAAGACGAGACTTGCTTAGCTGCTCAACATGGACTGATTTATTAGAACCAAAATGCCAAGTATTTATAATACAGTAGAAGACTAAAACCTAACCTAATTAGCATGAGTTAATTATCTAAATCAACACTCAGACTAGTTGACTGAGGGATAAGACTTTTCGGCTCCTAGCTCACTAACAATTCAATAAACATTACCATAACCATCAACACAGGGTTAATTAGCCCAAACAACAATGTGTGGAATACCATTACAAGCCAGACTAGACTCCTTTACATTATACAAGCAAACAGGTGGTTGGAGTTGATCACATTAGCATCTGACAGTGTGTGTCCCAACAGCATGAGGCAACACACATTATATATACATATATACAGCATTGAATCTGACTAGCACAGATTATAGTGGGGTTCTCATTCACCCTGTGCCCCTTAAATATTGTAAATTGTTAGAGCGATATAAATTCTGTGTTATAATAATAATAACTGAATGCAAACAGATGTGAGAGCATCACTACACCACCAATACTAAAATGAATGTATCATAAAAAAGAACCAACAAAAGTCAATGCAAATGAAACAAGACAACATAGAATAGTATTACATTACAATTGATACAAGCTAATGATCTCACCCTTCTAAGCCCCCCGTACACACGGTCCGGACATTCCGACAACAAAATCCGTCAGATTTTTTCCTGACAGATTTTGTCCTAAACTGGTGTTGCTCACACACGGTGGACAAAGTTGTCGGAACATCCGATCGTTCGGAACGTGATGACGTTCGTTCGTTACGATGGGACTACGCTGAGGCTAGCAGCCAATAGCTTTGGTCTCTGTGACGGAACCGATCCCTACACTCTGATTGAGTGCTTCCGTCAGTATACCGCTTCCTAAGTCTGAATATAGATATCAGGTATTCCAACCGCTCACAAGCACAAAACAAGACGACCCTTGCTTAGCTGCTCAACATGGACTGATTTATTAGAACCAAAATGCCAAGTATTTATAATACAGTAGAAGACTAAAACCTAACCTAATTAGCATGAGCTAATTATCTAAATCAACACTCAGACTAGTTGACTGAGGGATAAGACTTTTCGGCTCCTAGCTCACTAACAATTCAAGAAACATTACCATAACCATCAACACAGGGTTAATTAGCCCAAACAACAATGTGTGGAATACTATTACAAGCCAGACTAGACTCCTTTACATTATACAAGCAAACAAACAGGTGGTTGGAGTTGATGACATTAGCATCTGACAGTGTGTGTCCCAACAGCATGAGGCAACACACATTATATATACATATATACAGCATTGAATCTGACTAGCACAGATTATAGTGGGGTTCTCATTCACCCTGTGCCCCTTAAAATCCAGGGCCCATAATCAGTCGGCAACAGGCTCGCATTCAGTCCTCTCAAAAAGCCTCGGTCCCAGCTAGGTCTGTCACAGTCTCGTAATTTGATCTGAGCACGCGTGGCACTTTGTCCGATCGGAATTCTCTACAAAGGATCAGAAAAAGTCCGATCAGATTTTTTTTTTGTCAGAAAATTTTAGATCCTGCTCTCAAATTTTTCCTGTCGGAATTTCCGACGGAAAAAGTCCGAAAGAGCCCACACACGATCGGATTTTCCAACAAAATAATCCGATCGGACCTTTTCCGTCTGAATTTCCGACCGTGTGTACAAGGCATAAGGTTTATTCTTATTATGGCCGCCTGTGCTGTGTCTCTTCCTCTCACGTTCTCTATTGCCGTCTCTCTCGGTGGAGCTCAGTATACAGCAAGCTACATATACGTTCATTTACTGTAGATTGTAAAAAAAAAATGAAAAGGTTTGTCAACCAGTCAGAAACTTGCCTTGATTTGCAATGTGATCTCCATGGCTGTGACTTTGTCTCATTGTTTATGCATCTCTGGTATTTAGATCTTTATTATAGAATATTCTCTGTTTTTATTCTATGAAATGTATTTCTGTTCTTTCTATCCTTTTATTAATTTTTTTTTCCAGAGACATGGGTTGAAAATTTATTTTCGAGATCCTCATTCATTCACTCCATTGTTGGAGAATGTGAAGGGGCGCCCACCAAGGTCTCTACTTCTCGGGGCGGATATGGGGAAGAACCAGCAGCAGATCGCTCAGTTTTCTAAGAAAGATGCAGAGGTAAGGGGATTGTGTACTATGGTGTATGTATAGTATGGTGTATAGTATCGTGTATAGTATGGTGTGTTACCTGCTCCTCTCTGGCTGCATACTCCTCCCTGGTTGCACGTTCCTCTTAGATTACATGTTCCTTTCTGTATATATGCCCCTCTCTGGTCCACCAATCCAGCCTCAACCGTGTCCATCATGCTGCCTACCCCTGTAAATCATGATGCTTACCTGTGTCCATCATGCTGCTTACCTGTGTCCATCGTGCTGCTTACCTGTGTCCATCATACTGCTTACCTGTGTCCATCATGCTGCTTACCTGTGTCCATCATGCTGCCTACCCCTGTAAATCATGCTGCTTACCTGTGTCCATCGTGCTGCTTACCTGTGTCCATCATGCTGCTTACCTGTGTCCATCATGCTGCTTACCTGTGTCCATCATACTGCTTACCTGTGTCCATCATACTGCTTACCTGTGTCCATCATGCTGCTTACCTGTGTCCATCATGCTGCTTACCTGTGTCCATCATGCTGCTTACCTGTGTCCATCATGCTGCTTACCTGTGTCCATCATGCTGCTTACCTGTGTCCATCGTGCTGCTTACCTGTGTCCATCATACTGCTTACCTGTGTCCATCATACTGCTTACCTGTGTCCATCATGCTGCTTACCTGTGTCCATCATGCTGCCTACCCCTGTAAATCATGCTGCTTACCTGTGTCCATCGTGCTGCTTACCTGTGTCCATCATGCTGCTTACCTGTGTCCATCATGCTGCTTACCTGTGTCCATCATACTGCTTACCTGTGTCCATCATACTGCTTACCTGTGTCCATCATGCTGCTTACCTGTGTCCATCATGCTGCTTACCTGTGTCCATCATGCTGCTTACCTGTGTCCATCATGCTGCTTACCTGTGTCCATCATGCTGCCTACCCGTGTCCATCATGCTGCCTACCCGTGTCCATCATGCTGCCTACCTGTGTCCATCATGCTCCCTACCCCTGTAAATCATGCTGCCTACCTGTGTCTATCATGCTGCCTACCTGTGTCTATCATGCTGCCTACCTGTGTCTATCATGCTGCTTACCTGTGTCTATCATGCTGCTTACCTGTGTCTATCATGCTGCTTACCTGTGTCTATCATGCTGCCTACCTGTGTCCATCATGCTCCCTACCCCTGTAAATCATGCTGCCTACCTGTGTCTATCATGCTGCCTACCTGTGTCCATCATGCTGCCTACCCCTGCATATCATGCTGCTTACCTGTGTCCATCATGCTGCTTACCTGTGTCCATCACGCTGCTTACCTGTGTCCATCACGCTGCTTACCTGTGTCCATCATACTGCTTACCTGTGTCCATCATGCTGCTTACCTGTGTCCGTCATACTGCTTACCTGTGTCCATCATACTGCTTACCTGTGTCCATCATGCTGCTTACCTGTGTCCATCATGCTGCTTACCTGTGTCCATCATGCTGCTTACCTGTGTCCATCATGCTGCTTACCTGTGTCCATCATGCTGCTTACCCGTGTCCATCATGCTGCCTACCCGTGTCCATCATGCTGCCTACCTGTGTCCATCATGCTCCCTACCCCGTAAATCATGCTGCCTACCTGTGTCTATCATGCTGCCTACCTGTGTCTATCATGCTGCCTACCTGTGTCTATCATGCTGCTTACCTGTGTCTATCATGCTGCTTACCTGTGTCTATCATGCTGCTTACCTGTGTCTATCATGCTGCTTACCTGTGTCTATCATGCTGCTTACCTGTGTCTATCATGCTGCCTACCTGTGTCCATCATGCTCCCTACCCCTGTAAATCATGCTGCCTACCTGTGTCTATCATGCTGCCTACCTGTGTCCATCATGCTGCCTACCCCTGCATATCATGCTGCTTACCTGTGTCCATCATGCTGCTTACCTGTGTCCATCACGCTGCTTACCTGTGTCCATCACGCTGCTTACCTGTGTCCATCATACTGCTTACCTGTGTCCATCACGCTGCTTACCTGTGTCCATCACGCTGCTTACCTGTGTCCATCATACTGCTTACCTGTGTCCATCATACTGCTTACCTGTGTCCATCATACTGCTTACCTGTGTCCATCATACTGCTTACCTGTGTCCATCATGCTGCTTACCTGTGTCCATCATGCTGCCTACCCGTGTCCATCATGCTGCCTACCCGTGTCCATCATGCTGCCTACCCGTGTCCATCATGCTGCCTACCTGTGTCCATCATGCTCCCTACCCCTGTAAATCATGCTGCCTACCTGTGTCTATCATGCTGCCTACCTGTGTCTATCATGCTGCCTACCTGTGTCTATCATGCTGCTTACCTGTGTCTATCATGCTGCTTACCTGTGTCTATCATGCTGCCTACCTGTGTCCATCATGCTCCCTACCCCTGTAAATCATGCTGCCTACCTGTGTCTATCATGCTGCCTACCTGTGTCCATCATGCTGCCTACCCCTGCATATCATGCTGCTTACCTGTGTCCATCATGCTGCTTACCTGTGTCCATCATACTGCTTACCTGTGTCCATCACGCTGCCTACCTGTGTCCATCACGCTGCCTACCTGTGTCCATAACGCGGCCTACCTGTGTCCATCACGCGGCCTACCTGTGTCCATCACGCGGCCTACCTGTGTCCATCACGCGGCCTACCTGTGTCCATCACGCGGCCTACCTGTGTCCATCACGCGGCCTACCTGTGTCCATCACGCGGCCTACCTGTGTCCATCACGCGGCCTACCTGTGTCCATCACGCGGCCTACCTGTGTCCATCACGCGGCCTACCTGTGTCCATCACGCGGCCTACCTGTGTCCATCACGCGGCCTACCTGTGTCCATCACGCGGCCTACCTGTGTCCATCACGCGGCCTACCTGTATCCATCACGCGGCCTACCTGTATCCATCACGCGGCCTACCTGTATCCATCACGCGGCCTACCTGTATCCATCACGCGGCCTACCTGTATCCATCACGCGGCCTACCTGTATCCATCACGCGGCCTACCTGTATCCATCACGCTGCCTACCTGTATCCATCACGCTGCCTACCTGTATCCATCACGCTGCCTACCCCTGTAAATCATGCTCCCTACCTGTGTCCATAATGCTCCCTACCTGTGTCCATAATGCTGCCTACCTGTGTCCATAATGCTGCCTACCTGTGTCCATAATGCTGCCTACCTGTATCCATCATGCTGCTTACCTGTATCCATCATGCTGCTTACCTGTATCCATCATGCTGCCTACCTGTGTCCATCATGCTGCCTACCTGTGTCCATCATGCTGCCTACCTGTGTCCATCATGCTCCCTACCCCTGTAAATCATGCTGCCTACCTGTGTCTATCATGCTGCCTACCTGTGTCCATCATGCTCCCTACCCCTGTAAATCATGCTGCCTACCTGTGTCTATCATGCTGCCTACCTGTGTCCATCATGCTGCCTACCCCTGCATATCATGCTGCTTACCTGTGTCCATCATGCTGCTTACCTGTGTCCATCATACTGCTTACCTGTGTCCATCATGCTGCTTACCTGTGTCCATCATGCTGCCTACCCGTGTCCATCATGCTGCCTACCTGTGTCCATCATGCTCCCTACCCCTGTAAATCATGCTGCCTACCTGTGTCTATCATGCTGCCTACCTGTGTCTATCATGCTGCCTACCTGTGTCTATCATGCTGCCTACCTGTGTCCATCATGCTCCCTACCCCTGTAAATCATGCTGCCTACCTGTGTCTATCATGCTGCCTACCTGTGTCCATCATGCTGCCTACCCCTGCATATCATGCTGCTTACCTGTGTCCATCATGCTGCTTACCTGTGTCCATCATACTGCTTACCTGTGTCCATCATGCTGCTTACCTGTGTCCATCATGCTGCCTACCCGTGTCCATCATGCTGCCTACCTGTGTCCATCATGCTCCCTACCCCTGTAAATCATGCTGCCTACCTGTGTCTATCATGCTGCCTACCTGTGTCTATCATGCTGCCTACCTGTGTCTATCATGCTGCCTACCTGTGTCCATCATGCTCCCTACCCCTGTAAATCATGCTGCCTACCTGTGTCTATCATGCTGCCTACCTGTGTCCATCACGCGGCCTACCCCTGCATATCATGCTGCTTACCCGTGTCCATCATCATACTGCTTACCTGTGTCCATCATACTGCTTACCTGTGTCCATCACGCTGCCTACCTGTGTCCATCACGTGGCCTACCTGTGTCCATCACGCGGCCTACCTGTGTCCATCACGCGGCCTACCTGTGTCCATCACGCGGCCTACCTGTGTCCATCACGCGGCCTACCTGTGTCCATCACGCGGCCTACCTGTGTCCATCACCTGGCCTACCTGTGTCCATCACCTGGCCTACCTGTGTCCATCACGCGGCCTACCTGTGTCCATCACGCGGCCTACCGGTGTCCATCACGCGGCCTACCTGTGTCCATCACGCGGCCTACCTGTGTCCATCACGCGGCCTACCTGTGTCCATCACGCGGCCTACCTGTGTCCATCACGCGGCCTACCTGTGTCCATCACGCGGCCTACCTGTGTCCATCACGCGGCCTACCTGTGTCCATCACGCGGCCTACCTGTGTCCATCACGCGGCCTACCTGTGTCCATCACGCGGCCTACCTGTGTCCATCACGCGGCCTACCGGTGTCCATCACGCGGCCTACCTGTGTCCATCACGCGGCCTACCTGTGTCCATCACGCGGCCTACCTGTGTCCATCACGCGGCCTACCTGTGTCCATCACGCTGCCTACCTGTATCCATCACGCTGCCTACCTGTATCCATCACGCTGCCTACCTGTATCCATCACGCTACCTACCCCTGTAAATCATGCTCCCTACCTGTGTCCATAATGCTGCCTACCTGTGTCCATAATGCTGCCTACCTGTGTCCATAATGCTGCCTACCTGTGTCCATAATGCTGCCTACCTGTGTCCATCATGCTGCCTACCCCTGTAAATCATGCTCCCTACCTGTATCCATCATGCAGGGGAGCTGAGGAGAGGAAGAGCACTGCTGGCCGGATGATAAGAGCATCACCGGAACAGTTTGATTTCAATTGCTGTGTTCCTGCCGCTCGGTGTCCCTAACAGCCCTGCCTCCCTGGCCAGGGAACTTTGATACACGTCCCCTGTCCCGGGATTGGACGGGTGATCTGTCTATCAAATTCCCCAAGGCCAGGGGGCAGGGCTGTGTTTGACAGCAGGTGCAGGGAACACTCGGCTATTGAAATGAAAGCCGCTAGTGATGTCCCTCGTGCTCTGAATCATCTAGTCGGCTCTCTCCTCTCTCTCCCATACAACCCACCAGCCGGCTGTACTCACCCCCCCCCCCCCCACTCCCAGGCAGCCCACCCTCACCAGCCCTCAAAATCCACTCGCAAAATGCGAGCAGGCAAGTGGAATTTTTTAGGGCTGGTATATGTATAGAACGGTGTGTAGCACTAACCCCCAAAGGAGCTGATGGTTTGATTTGGGCTTACCGTTACCTTCTTTCTCCTCACTTCACGTCTAGGGGATGTGCCGTGGTTAGGGATGAGCCGAACACCCCCCCCGCCCCCCCCCCCCCGTTCGGTTCGCACCAGAACTTTCGAATGGACCGAAAATTTGTACGAACTTTAGAACCCCATTGAAGTCTATGGGACTCGAACGTTCGAAATAAAAAGTGCTAATTTGCAAGATACTGTCCTAAAAAGGGTTTGGGGACCTGGCACCTGCCCCAGGGGACATGGGTCAATGCCTAAAATATTTTTAAAAATGGCTGTTTTGGCGGGAGCACTGATTTTAATGATGATTAAAGTGAAAAAAAAAAGTGAAATATTCCTTTAAATATCATGCCTGGGGGGTGTCTGTAGTATGCCTGTGAAGTGCCACGTGTTTCCCGTGTTTAGAACAGTCCCTGCACAAAATTACATTTAACGGAAAAAAAGTCATTTAAAACTGCTTGCGGTTTTAATGTTATATCTGGTTCCGGCAATATGGATGAAAATCATTGAGAAAAATGGCATGGGTAGCCCCCCCTGCCCATTACCAGCCCCTTTGGGTCTTGTACGGATATTAAGGAGAACCCCGTACCCATATTAAAAAAAGGAAAGACGTGTGGCCCCCAGGCCCTATATACTCAGAACAGCAGTATACAGGCGGTGCAAACAAGACAGGGACTGTGTAGATTTGTTGTGTTAAGTTGAATCTGTTTGCAATTTTCAACTGGTACATTTTTAAAGTGTAGCTCCAGTCAAAAAATCTATTTTTAAGCTTTTTGGAAAACATAGGGAAGGGTTATCACCCCTGTATAATTTGTTTTGTCGTCCATCTTTTTTCATCTCACTTCCTGTTGTCTCCTTCCGTTTGCAAGTAGGAGATGTTTGTAAGTTGGATGTTTGAAAGTAGGGGCCTGCCCTATATGCTCTGCAGAAATGGCGGAACAAGGTGTTGGCTTTGCCACAACATTGTAAGCCCTCAAAGTGACTCTTGGTGGGCGCTGGAGCGCCCTGCTGTGAACGATTATATCAAGAATTGTAATTACATGCCATTGTTGAACAGTGGTAGAAAAATTGGGCCTTTGGTGGTTGTGGTGCTGGTGCCACAACACTATAAGTCCTCACCGTTACTCTTGGTGGGCACAGGAAGGGGCCCTCCTGTGAAATATTATATCAAGAATTGTAATTACATGTCCCTGTTAAACAGGGGCAGAAAAATTGGGCCTTATGCACTGGTGCTGGTGTCACGACACTGCAACCTCTCCCATATACTCTAGTTGGAGTGCAGGAATGAGCCCTGCTGCAAAGCCTTGCATCAAAAATTGTAATTAAATCCCCCTGTTAAACAGGGGCTGAAAAATTGGGCTGGTGGCATCACCCAGAACCAAAAATGTTCTTCCAACATATCAGCGGAGGAGGAAGAGGATAGACAATCAACATAACAGGACAGTCACTCAGCATCAGCATAGGCAGTCTTGAAGGGATGTGACATTTAAAAAAATATATATTTGGTTACATCAGCAATGGATTGCCAATGTGGCAGTACACAAACTTTTGCACTTTGAACAAGGTTACATCCCGCAGACTGCTGAACTCTATACTCTGCATTCGCACTGCTGGAACAATCTTAAAGGATCACCAAAGAATTTTTTATTTTTTTAAATAACAAACATGTTATACCTCCACTGTGCAGCTCGTTTTGCACAGAGTGGCCCCGAACCTGGTCTTCTGGGGTCCCTCGGCGGCTGACTCAGCTCCCCCCCCCCCCGCAAGGACTCCACACCTTCATGCGAGCTCCCTCAGATGGTGTGGAGTGCTTGCGGGCAAGCTCCCGTGATACAGCCGGCGGCCATAGCTGCTTACTGTATCACTCGGCCCCGCCCTCCGGCATGCCGTGTCACTGAATGTGATTGACAGCAGCGCGAGCCAATGGCTGCGCTGCTTTCAGTCCATCCACTGTAACCAATCAACGGCCAGGCTGAGTGGCGAAGAGTAGTGATGGACGAACGTTTCGCCCGGCGGTCGTTTCGCGGCGAATTTCCGACTTTCGCCGTCCGCGGGTTCGAACGCCTTTTTCCGTCGTTCGCCCCGGCGGACTTACGTGTTTAATGTATACAAGAACTTTAACCTTTCGTGACACGTTTATCATGTGTTACAGGACAACCAATTGAGACATGACAGCTCATGGACACTTGGACATTCCCCCTAACCTATAAATACACCCGATCCGGTGGCCATTTTACATTCTTTCTTCTGTCACTGTAGGGAAAGGATCCTGTGTGGAGTAGGGACAGAGAAAACGCTAGCTATTTGGTACACAAAAGTTCTTTTCAGGACTGGTATAGGTGTTAGGTCAGCAGCCTGAGTTTCTTTTGTCAGTTTAGATAAAGGGACAGAGCGCTGTATGCTGCTATTTTAGGGACAGCTCAGCCAGATTAGTCTTTCTTCATCATCATCATCATCATCATCATTAGCTGTTACTATCAGGTCCACAAAAGAGCTGTTCCAGCTAATCGTTCCAGCCTACTCTTTTTTGCCAATTTGTATAGGGACAGGCAGGAAGCAGTGTGTCAGGCAGTGAGGATAATTTTAAAGACTTGCTGTTACTATTAGTTCCACAAAGGTTCTTTTCAGGACTGGTATCAGTGGTACGGTAATAGGCTTGTACACGTATAATATTCTTTCTTCCAAATATAGAAAGAATATTATACTTGACTGCTGCCCTTCTGCTGCAGTCTGCTAATCATTCACAACTCACTTGTTCCACAAAGCTCTTTATCAGGACTGGTAACTTGGTCTGTCTAGGGTGCTACGGTACATAGGCTTGGGTGCGGTACAGTCTGCTGTTCTGTAAGGACCGCTATCGGTCCACAATACATAGGGTTGCCGTGCACTACTGCTGACCGCTGCCCTATACTGCAGCAGTCCTTCAGCGGTATAGGGACTGACGCACAGTCTGCTAAACACTAATACACAACCTGCTTGGTCCACAAAAGTTCTTATAAGGACTGGTAACTTGGTATAGGGTGCTACGGTACATAGGCCTGAGTGCGTTACAGTCTGCTGTTCTGTAAGGACCGCTATCGGTCCACAATACATAGGGTTGCCGTGCACTACTGCTGACCGCTGCCCTATACTGCAGCAGTCCTTCATTGGTATAGGGACTGACGTACAGTCTGCTAATCACTAACACACAACCTGCTTGGTCCACAAAAGTTCTTATAAGGACTGGTAACTTGGTATAGGGTGCTACGGTACATAGGCCTGAGTGCGTTACAGTCTGCTGTTCTGTAAGGACCGCTATCGGTCCACAATACATAGGGTTGCCGTGCACTACTGCTGACCGCTGCCCTATACTGCAGCAGTCCTTCAGCGGTATAGGGACTGACGCACAGTCTGCTAAACACTAACACACAACCTGCTTGGTCCACAAAAGTTTTTATAAGGACTGGTAACTTGGTATAGGGTGCTACGGTACATAGGCCTGAGTGCAGTACAGTCTGCTGTTCTGTAAGGACCGCTATCGGTCCACAATACATAGGGTTGCCGTGCACTACTGCTGACCGCTGCCCTATACTGCAGCAGTCCTTCATTGGTATAGGGACTGACGTACAGTCTGCTAATCACTAACACACAACCTGCTTGGTCCACAAAAGTTCTTATAAGGACTGGTAACTTGGTATAGGGTGCTACGGTACATAGGCCTGAGTGCGTTACAGTCTGCTGTTCTGTAAGGACCGCTATCGGTCCACAATACATAGGGTTGCCGTGCACTACTGCTGACCGCTGCCCTATACTGCAGCAGTCCTTCAGCGGTATAGGGACTGACGCACAGTCTGCTAAACACTAACACACAACCTGCTTGGTCCACAAAAGTTTTTATAAGGACTGGTAACTTGGTATAGGGTGCTACGGTACATAGGCCTGAGTGCAGTACAGTCTGCTGTTCTGTAAGGACCGCTATCGGTCCACAATACATAGGGTTGCCGTGCACTACTGCTGACCGCTGCCCTATACTGCAGCAGTCCTTCATTGGTATAGGGACTGACGTACAGTCTGCTAATCACTAACACACAACCTGCTTGGTCCACAAAAGTTCTTATAAGGACTGGTAACTTGGTATAGGGTGCTACGGTACATAGGCCTGAGTGCGTTACAGTCTGCTGTTCTGTAAGGACCGCTATCGGTCCACAATACATAGGGTTGCCGTGCACTACTGCTGACCGCTGCCCTATACTGCAGCAGTCCTTCAGCGGTATAGGGACTGACGCACAGTCTGCTAAACACTAACACACAACCTGCTTGGTCCACAAAAGTTTTTATAAGGACTGGTAACTTGGTATAGGGTGCTACGGTACATAGGCCTGAGTGCAGTACAGTCTGCTGTTCTGTAAGGACCGCTATCGGTCCACAATACATAGGGTTGACGTGCACTACTGCTGACCGCTGCCCTATACTGCAGCAGTCCTTCAGCGGTATAGGGACTAAGAGTTTTGTCACAGGGTGATTTAAAAAATGACAGGCAGAGGAAGAGGCAGGCCCTTCCGCAGGGGTGGTAGGGGTAGGGCAGGAGCAACAGCCTTGAGCCAAAGTGGGAAGTTGCAGAAGGTGCGTTCAATTACTTTAAAGGACGCACCAGACTTGGTTGAGTGGCTCACTCAGCCTTATTCTTCTGCACCCTCCTCATCCTCTCGATCTGCACCCTCTTCTTCACTCTCTGCTATGTGCACCCCCAAAGACACTACCACCAACAACACCACCACCACCACATACCTTCCGCTTGAGTGCAAATGGGGGCCTTCATGCTCCAGTGTTTTAATAGGGACCCCCGTATAAAAAGCATGAGGGTCAAGGACCAGTACTGGGTGGCAACGTACTTAGATCCCCGGTACAAACACAAAATGGCGGAAATGTTACCGCCGTCGCAGAGGGCTGTCAGAATGCAGCACTTCCAGGCCTTGCTTCGAGAAATGCTGCATTCTGCTTTTGCGTGCGCTGGCAGAGGAGCAATTCCCACTCCCAGAGAAGGATTTGCGGGTACCAATCCAACAGCGCCTGCAAGAAGAGGCCGGTTTGAAGATGTGTTGGTGACTTCGGATATGAGGTCATTCTTTCAGCCGACCCATCGACAGGTGTCATCCGGATCCAGCATCAGGGAACGCCTAGACCGTCAGGTGTCCGACTACATTGGGTTAACGGCCGATGTGGACGCTCTGAGGAGTGATGAACCCCTAGACTACTGGGTGGGCAGGCTTGACCTCTGGCCAGAGCTTGCCCAATTTGCAATCGAACTGTTGGCTTGCCCCTCATCCAGTGTCCTGTCCGAAAGGACGTTCAGCGCAGCAGGGGGGATTGTGACCGATAAGCGTACTCGCCTAGCTCACGACAGTGTTAACTACCTCACATTTCTAAAAATGAATGAGGCATGGATCTCGGAGGAATTCAACACATGTGATCAGTAGACCATGTATATGTCTATAAACAATTTTTGGAATCAAGCACACAGACCTTCTTAATTCATTTGGCTCACTTCCCTGACCCAAAAAAGCACACCGTACTATATGCCCCTACCCTCCTCTTTGAAGAGGTTGAGCGGTGTCATATTTCTACTGGGGCTGCTTATTATGAGGGGTTCCCACCATCCCTGTGCTGTGCTGACTTCCTCCTGGGTGTTCTTATTATGAGGGGCTCCCACCATCCCTGTGCTGTGCTGACTTCCTCCTGGGGGTTCTTATTATGAGGGGATCACACCATCCCTGTGCTGTGCTGACTTCCTCCTGGGGCTGCTTACGGTGCTGCTGTCAGCGCTGTATGTCACGGAGCTGCTGTCAGCGCTGTATGTCACGGAGCTGCTGTCAGCGCTGTATGTCACGGAGCTGCTGTCAGCGCTGTATGTCACGGAGCTGCTGTCAGCGCTGTATGTCACGGAGCTGCTGTCAGCGCTGTATGTCACGGAGCTGCTGTCAGCGCTGTATGTCACGGTGCTGATGTCAGTGCTCTGTATTACGGTGCTGCTGTCAGTGCTCTGTATCTCCTGCACCCTCTTGTTTGCCTACCCTGGTCCCTGACCTTCCCTCTCCTCCATTGCCTTCATTAGCTCCATAGTCCTGAATTGTCAGAACAATTTCCCAAATAAAAAAAAAATGCTTGTAGTTATCGATCCCAAATTCACCTCATACATGTATTATGCTATTGTCCAGGTGGTGGGACTACGTGCTACCCCCTAATAATTACCCCGTGGCCGCAAATTCGACCTAAAGGTTTGCGAAATTCGCCTCCCATTGAAGTCAATGGAGCCCGCGGCGAACGGTCGTTTTCGCGAACGTTTGTGTCCGTTCGCGTTTCGCGTTCGCGAAACGTCCCGTCGGAAGTTCGTCCATCACTAGCGAAGAGGATGTCAGGGGTTTTGAGGGGTCAGGTAAGTAAAATGGGGGGCTGGGGGGGGGGGTGCGGCATTGTCAGATGTTTTTTCACCTGAATGCATAGAATGAAATTTTACCTTTACAACCCCTTTAAGGAATTCAGTTATCATCCCGTTCAACAAACCGGTACACTTTTGCTAGTTAGTAGAATGCAATGTCTCATAAACATAATATATATTCCATATAATGTTACATATTATTAATGGTAATAGAATGTAATGCTTTGTTTCATTTCAGAATGTGTTATTTATTCCTTTCTTTCTTGTTCTATTAGACCATCATAAACATGACATTATGGTGTTTTCCAGCCTGATAAGAATAATATTAATCACAATATAGAGCTACTAGTTTTCAAAATGAACTCCGAAACGAGCAAAAAAAAATTACCCCCGTCACAGAGCCGGGAGAACAAAGAGAAATAATTCCATGGCTTGGTGTAATGTGTACCAAGAAAAATGGACAATTGTTTTCATATTTCTCTGAATATATTTTGGCATTCTAATTTTAACAAGACGTTTTTTGCGTACCGCCGGTAAGAGATGCGCCTCTGATTTCCGTGGATTTTTATCTCCAAAAACCAACATTATGGGGCTGATGACCCTGAAAACTAGTAGGTAGCTGTACAGGTTGATCACCAAAGATGACATCTTAGAAGGTGTTCTTCTAAGAAGGTCTTCTTCTTGATATCTAGCCAAAGAAACCCCTACAGGAGCATCTAAACAGGTACCACACCAATGATTAAAGGTATAACAAACATTTCATTCCATCATATATAGCAGGGGGGTCCTCAACCCCCAGACTGCGGACCGGTGCCAGTCTGTGTCCTGCAGGGGGCCGGGCTATGTGGCTGGGCAGCATTCGAGCTAGCCAGCACAACCTGCACTGACACCCTCCCACCACCAGATGGCGCTCCCCCTTCTGCTAACCCACCTGAAGGTAACAGGTGTTGCTTACACAAGTCAAGTGATAGGCTGCACACAGCACCCCTTCCCCCTGGACATAAAAGGGAGCACCCAACCACCCCCTCCCCTGGAGGTAACATGCTGCACACAACCCCCCAAAGCCTCCCCCCTTCCTGTAGGTAACAGGATGCACACCACCCCTTGGCGGTAACAGGCTGCACTCAACCCCCAAAGCCCCCCACCCAGAGGTAACAGGCTGCGCACAACCCCCCAAAGTCCACCCCAGAGGTAACAGGCTGCACACCACCCCCTGGAGGTACCAGGCTGCAGACCACCCCCCAAAGCTGCCCTTCCTGGAGGTAACAGGCTGTACACCACCCCCCAAAGCCCCCCTTGCTGGAGGTAACAGGCTGTACACCACCCCCTGGAGGTAACAGTCTGCACACAACTCGCTAAAAGCCCCCACCCTGGAGGTAACAGGCTGCACACCACCCCCCAAAGCTCCCCTTCCTGGAGGTAACAGGCTGCACACCACCCCCCAAAGCTCCCTTCCTGGAGGTACAAGGCTGCGCACCACCCCCTAGAGGTACCAGGCTGCAAACCACCCCCTAGAGGTAGCAGGCTGCACTCCACCCCCCAAAGCCCCCCTTCCTGGAGGTACCAGGCGGCACACCACCCCCCAAAGCCCCCCTTACTGGAGGTAGCAGGCTGCACATCACCCCCCAAAGCCCCCCTTACTGGAGGTAGCAGGCTGCACATCACCCCTCCAAAGCCCCCCTTCCTAGAGATAACAGGCTGCACAAAGCCCCCCTTCCCAGAGGTAACAGGCTGCACACCACCCCCAGGAGATAACAGGCTGCACCCCCCCCGCCCTGGAGGTAACAGGCTGCACACAACCCCTTAAAGCCCCCCCAGAGTTAACAGATGCACACAATCCCCAAAGCCCCCCCCCCAGGTAACAGGCTACACACAACCCCTTAAAGCCCCCCCCAGAGGTAACAGGCTGCACACAATCCCTTAAAGCCCCCCTCCCAGAAGTAACAGGCTGTACACAATCCCCAAAGACCCCCTAGAGGTAACAGGCTGCACACAACCTCTTAAAGCCCCCCTAGTCATCTTTAGCCTCGGGATAAATATAAAATTGTGAAGGACCATTCAAATCCATGGATATCTTTACTGGTTGCTGAGTCCACGTACTTTTCACCCTCTTTTGGAGGTGAAGTCTTCTGCTCCTGTTCACTTATGGAGTCTTCCCTTTGCTTTCCCTTTAATCCCTTTTTGATTAATCACAGCAGACAAGGCCTGCCCCCTGTAGGTATAAGTGTAGAATCAAGTATATATACATAATAAAAATGTTTACTTCCGCCCTAGACCGAAAGTGACGTCATGATGTTGCTCCGGTCCTCCTAGATCATAGAGGTGATTAGAGATGATCTGGTCTCTGCTCACCTCTATGGGCTGCCACCCAAACCATTAAATCACTTCCCCTGGTTTGAGAAACGCTGGCGTGCGGCGGGAGGGGGGGGGGGCGACCCCTCCGCTGCTTCTGAAAGTGCTGCTTCTGAAAACGATCCAGCGGCTAATTAGGCACTCTGATTGCTTTCATGAGAAAGAGTGTAGATATACGTATTGCTGTCGGCAAGTGGTTGTACTTTTTAATTATTGGCGCGGTACCTTTTAAAGTCCTGTTTAGATACTCTTGTAGGTGTTTCTTTGGCTAGATATTTTGCGGAGGATGTGGTACCTGTAAATCCATAAATCCAAGGAGGCAGCCATTGTGACCTTCTCCCTGTTGGTTTTGTCTTCTTGATACTTGTTTTAGGATAGCCGCACTCTTGTTTCGCTACTGGAAGACAATCAGCCCAAAACCGTTTCCTCCAGCTTATCCTTGTGTGGTCTGGTTGGGTCTATTTGGATGTATTTGATGGAATGGAACTGAAGATAATATATGAGGCTCAATAAGGTGCAAACTAGCTGATTGCTTTCTTGTAGCTCACTTGACATTCAAGGTTAAGGGAGACCTGACATTAACATTCTCTATATGTTTTTGTTTTGGCGACAATGAGAATTTGATGGACACAAAGTTCCTCTTTTGGAAAGATTGAACCCAAGATTGCTCAACCACAACTCCATTGTTTATATAGAAATATGAGTTCTGGTTTACCAACGACCACAATTTGTTGTTAAGACATATAGGATTTCATTATGAGGGATTATCGGTTGCTTGTTTCCCTTTCTTTCTTCCTCCGTAGGCTTACCCAAAGTATGAGCACTTTATGAATCGCTTGGTGTCGGCAATAGACCCTCTTCTTGATGCTCCTCCAGTAGACATGGCGGCCATAACTCAGGGGTCACTACTGGAGAGGGTGAAGTCGCTTAGATCTCTACGACCTTTAATCAAAGCAGGTGAGTTCTGCTCCATACTTCTGTAGGAATGTTGGATGTTTTTATTTTTCTTAATAGTGACCAAATAGAAACCACACATCTCTGCGCTATATAAGGTCCATTAACGGGACGTACTATACTGCATAATGGGATGACGGGATTATTGGCTGCAATGCTCAGAACCCTCACTAGATGTCAGTGTACTTTTTACACACATATGGTAATAACTCTGTTGTTACTCAACATATGTTATTCTTTCCTGCAGTGCTTGATACTATGTTGCAAGAAGCAGTTGCTAATGTTTAACTGTTCACTTACTGATTTATATACATGCAGCTGTACAATAATAGTAATTATTTTTCTAAATGGGGACTATGGGTGGAATATCATGGATACGCATCCTATGTAATGCATTTGACCTGTTTCTGATAGGAATATGGTTAAAATTATTTTTCTACATGGGTATTTATGGTTGAAATATCATGGCTACACATTCCAAGGAGCATATTTAATTTATTTCTGATAAAAACAATATGTGTATAATTATTTTTCTTTATGGGGACTATGGGGGAAATATAATGGCTAAACATGCCTAGGAACACAGTTGACTGGTTTCTTGTAAGAACATGGGTATAATCAGGCCCAGATTAAGAGCATCATGGGCCTGGTGCTTGGGACTTTGGTGGACTTTTTAAAACATTATTAAGTTATCCATAATGATAGCATGGGTATGTGACAGATACTATTAGAACCCCAATGTCTCCCCTGCAGTAGCCAAGGAATGATAGCTGTGACCCCGAAAGTCACAAAATACACATCATTTCTGAGGCCTTCTCAGGAGGAGAAGTGACCATACCAGTTGCCCGCATCCTCATGGCTCCACCATCCCTCTCATTCTGGCCAGCACAAATCCTCTGAGCCCTCTCCCAGCGCTGTATCAGCAGTTGGCAGGAATGTCATGGTTCACTGCCTCCTCTCACCTTGAGCCTCCTCTTCCCTAGTAATAAAGCTGTGGCCATCTCTTAGGATGGACTGAGCTTCTCATGGGGCTCCCTACTGACCCCGGTTGGCGGTGCGTGCAAAATGCAGGGCCAGTCAGAGGAGATCCCTCCCCGTATGCCCATTTCTTTCCATGCATGGCCTGTTATTTTTGGGGGGCTGGACCTATTTTAAAGGTAGGGACCTGGAGCTACAGCTCCAATAGCCCCTACCTTAATCTGGCCCTGGGTATAATTATTTTTCTACATGGGGAGTATGGGGGAGATATCATGGTTACACATTCCAGGGAACATATTTAACCTATTTCTGATATAAAGGTGTATTTAATATTTTTTTCTACATGGGGATTATGGGTGGAATTTTCATGGCTAAACATGTCTTGGAACACGGTTGACCTGTTCCTGATAAGAACATGGGGATTATGGGTGGAATATCATTGCTACACATTCCAAGGAACATATTTTCTGATAAAAAATGTGTGTATAATTTGTTTTCTTCATGGGGATTATGGGGGGAATATCATGGCAAAACAAGCCTAGGAACACACTTGACTGGTTTCTTGTAAGAATATGGGTATAATTATTTTTCTACATAGGGATTATTGGTGGAATACCATGGCTACACATTTCCAAGGAGCATATTTAACCTATTTCTGATAAAAAAAAAATATATACATATATTAATGTTTCTACATGGGGATTATGGGTGGAATATTATGGCTAAACAAGCCTAGGAACACACTTTATCTGTTTCTTGTAAGAACACGGGTATAAATATTTTTCTACATGGGGATTATGGGGGGAATACTATGGCTACACATGCCTAGGAACACATTTGACTGGTTTCTTGTAAGAACATGGGTATAATTATTTTTCTACATGGGGAGTATGGGGGAGATATCATGGTTACACATTCCAAGGAACATATTTAACCTATTTCTGATAAAAATATGCATATAATAATTTTTCTACATGGGGATTATGGGTGGAATATCATGGCTAAACATGTTTAGGAACACGGTTGACCTGTTCCTGATAATAACATGGGTATAATCATTTCTCTGCATGGGGATTATGGCTGGAATATCGTTGATACACATTCCAAGGAACATAATTAACCTATTTCTGATAGCAATATGCATATAATTATTTTTCCACATGGAGATTATGAGTGGAATATCTAGACTAAACAAGCCTAGGAACACAGTTGACCAGTTTCTTGTAAGAACATGGGTATAATGGTTGAAATATCATGGCTACACATTCCAAGGAGCATATTTAACCTATTTTTTGATAAAAAATATGTGTATAATTTTTCTACATGGGGATTATGGGTGGAATATCATGGCTAAGCAAGCCTAGAAACACAGTTGACCGGTTTCTTGTAAGAACATGGATATAATTATTTTTCTACATGGGGATTATGGGGGAATATCATGGCTACACATTCCAAGGAACATATTTAACCTATTTCTGATTGGAATATGCATGGGGTGGGGGTGGTATCATGGCTACACATTCCAAGGAGCACATTTTGAACCTATTTCTGATAAAAATATATGTATAATTAATTATATTTGTACATGGTGATTATGGTGGGATATCAAGACTAACCATGCCTAAGAACACAGATGACTTTTTTCTCTTTAAGAACATGGATATGATCATTTTTCTACATGGGGATTATTGGGGGAATATCATTCCAATTAATTAGACTCCCCCCCCCCCACGCTGGCACTGCCCGAACACACTGTAGCAGGCACTTGGATGGCCTCAGCAGACTGGAATTGCGATGTGCAGTTCTAAGCAGCCATATTTTTAACTGGTAACTTTTTCCTGGCACTGGCATTTATCGGCAGGAAAAAAAGTGTCAGTTTTTTACTGGCTGCAAATAAAAATACTGACAGTTGGCACTGCCATCAAATCATGTATCTCCCTTAGGTGGAGAGATCCGCAACCTCCATCCATTGGGTTCTGGCTTTGCAAGGTGGAGGAACAAGGGACAATTTCCTCCCTATTTACAAAATTCCTCTTTTTCCTTCTACCTGCACAAACTTGGTTTCCACTGTACAGTACAGCACCTGCTGCTCACTCCTGATGGAACTAGCAGTTTTACTGCTAGTTCAGAAAAGGCCCATTACAGGCAGGCCCTTGAGAAAATAGCACAGATGAAGTGAACAGCGTAACATCTCTCCTTTTGCCTTCCTGTGGTCACTGATCCCAGCTCCACTTGCCTGCAGAATGCTAGCCCACCTGGCTGCTACCAGCCACGCCTGGCTGCTCTTCCTTCCAGTCCTCCCGACTGACTCTCTGCCCCAGTCCTGCCTGACTGGCACACAAACACAGAGACCTCCCAGGGCAAGGGTAGATGAAGACTTGGCATAGCGTGGTCTTCAAGAAAGCACTGTAACATCTTACAGTGTTTCCCCATGTCTTGTCTCTGCACCATGCTGATCTACTCACTGTCTCTGCTTTCTCTTTCCCTCTGCCTCTCTGGCATGAATACTTCCACTGCCTTCTGTGTTAGAATCCTTTCCTGAGCTCCCACCCTGGGGTAACCCCCCAGGCAGGGGTCCCTCAAGAGCCACCGACAGCCTCTCCTCGGCACTGCTTCTCCATCATAAACCGACTCCCCTGCTGGCATGGCCCATGTCTATTTATAAGTTATCCCAGTTCCCTGCCAGCCTACTTCTGGGGATTGGGCGAGAGTCCATAAATATTCAAGGCAGCCCCTCCTAATCTCCGCCCACTAGTTCTAGAAGGTTCTCCTACCTTCCAGACACCAGGGGGGAGGCACCAGAGAGCTGCTATTCAAGGACACCCCCGCGCCCACCCAAAAAAAAAAAATGTTTTTTTAATACTTTTTTGCGCCAATTTTTGGAAAACGATACCGCGGCAGGTTGGCACGATCCCGCGAACCGTCGTAGCTATACGTCAGCTCGCGGGATCGGGATAGCAGGCTGCACTGCGGGGGTGCCGATGCTCGTGCCCGTTGGTCGAGATGACCGCCGGCCATGAGCGATCACGGGCACGAGAGGCAGAACAATGACGTGTGTGTGTGTGTAAATACACAAATCTCGGTTCTGTTCTGTGAGGAGAGACAGACCCTGAGTTCCTATTAGCTAGGAACAACGATCTGTCATTTCCTCTAGTCAGTCCCCTCCCCCTACAGTTAGAAACACACTGAGGGAACACAGTTAACCCCTTAATCGCCCCCTTAGTGTTAACCCCTTCCCTGTCAGTGACATTTACACAGTAATCAGTGCATTTTTATGGCACGGATCTTTGTATAAATGGCAATGGTCCCAAAAATGTGTAAAAGGTGTCCCATGTGTCTGCCATAATGTCGCAGTCCTGATAAAAATGGAAGATCGCCGACATTACTAGTGAAAAAAAAAAAATATAATAAAAATACTTTACAGGCGCTACAGCGCTAAAAATAGTGCCTGTAAAGAGCTGTTGCTGTCTCTCCAGTGTGAAAGCCGGAGGGCTTTCATACTGGAGCATTGCTCTTGCAGGACGTTAAAAAACCGCTCCTTCACCGCTCCCGCCCATTGATCTGAATGGGCACTGATGCAGAACCGCTGGCAAAGCGCTGCTGCAGCTTTGCGAGTCATTTTAACCCTTTTTTTGGCCGCTAGCAGGGGTTAAACTGCCCCGCTATAGCGCCGTGCATCCGATCCTGGCTTGCCAGCACTGCAGAATGCCGCTGTACTGGAGTCAGGAGGAAGAGGAGATACAGAAGACACTCTCTAGCCTGGGCTGAGGGACTCGCTGGCTGCTCTCTGCTGCTGTGGTGCAGCCGGAGGCGGAGAAGGAGAGGAGGTGGGTGGACCCGGAGAGCTGTGCAGGGCAGCTCTGGGTAAGCCCTCGCTCAACCCACTACCCATAGGAGCCCGCAACCTGCTGCTCATAGGAGCCCGCAACCCGCCACCCATAGGAGCCCACAACCCGCTACCCATAGGAGCCAGCAACCCGCTACCCATAAGAGCCAACAACCTACTACCAATAGGAGCCCGCAACCCGCCACCCATAGGAACCCGCAACCCGCCACCCATAGGAGCCCGCAACCCGCCACCCATAGGAGCCCGCAACCCACCACCCATAGGAGTCTGCAACCCGCCACCAATAGGAACCCGCAATCCGCCACCCATAGGAGTCTGCAACCCAGTACCCATAGGAGCCCGCAACCCGCTACCCATAAGAGCCCGCAACCCGCTACCCATAGAAATCTGCAATTCGCCACCCATAGGAGCCCGCAACCTTCCACCCATAGGAGTCTGCAACCCGCTACCCATAGGAGCCCGCGACCCACTACCCATAGGAGCCCGCAACCCGCTACTCATAGGGGCCCGCTACCCATAGGAACCCGCTACCCATAGGAGCCTGCAACCCGCTACCCATAGGAGCCCGCAACCCACTACCTATAGGGGCCCGCAACCCTCCCACCCATAGGAGCCCGCAACCCTCCCACCCATAGGAGCCCAGCAACCTGCCACCCATAGGAGCCCGCAACCCGCTACCCATAGGAGCCCACAACCTGCCACCCATAGGAGCCCGCAACCCGCTACCCATAGGAGCCCGCAACCCGCTACCCATAGGAGCCCACAACCTGCCACCCATAGGAGCCCGCAACCCGCCATCCATAGGAGCCTGCAACCTGCCGCCTGTAGAACCCAGCAACCCGCCACCCATAGGAGCCTGCAACCTGCCGCCTGTAGAACCCTGCAACCCGCCACCCATAGGAGCCTGCAACCTGCCGCCTGTGGAACCCTGCAACCCGCCACCTATAGGAGCCTGCAACCTGCCGCCCGTAGAACCCCGCAACCTGTCGCCCATAGGAGCCCGTAACCTGCAGGCCCATAGTAGCCCGCAACCCGCCGCCCATAGGAGCTCACAACCCGCCACTCATAGGAGCCTGCAACCCACTACCCAAAGGAGCCTACAACCTGCTGCCCGTAAGAAAAGCCCGCAACCCGCTACCCATAGGAGCCCACAACCCGCCGCCCGTAGGAGCCCGCATCCTGCCGCACATAGGAGCCTGCTACTCATAGGGGCCCACAACCCACCGCCCATAGAAGCCCGCAACTCTCCACCCATAGGAGCCCACAACCTGCTACCCATAGGAGCCCGCAACCCTCCGCCCATAGGAGCCCGCAATCCGCCACCCACAGGAGCCTCCAACCACCACACATAGGAGCCCGCAACCCGTACGCTGCCAACCAACCATAGATGCCCATCACCTTGCAACCAATGGGACCAACCATAGGAGCCCGCAACCCGCCACCCATAGGAGCTGAAACCCGCCACCCATAGGAGCTCGCAACCCACCACCCATAGGAGCTCACAACCTGCCATTCATAGGAGCCTGCGACCCACTACCCGAAGCAGCCCGCAACCCACCAACTGTAAGAAGAGCCCGCAACACGCTACCCATAGGAGCCTGCAACCCGCCGCCCGTAGGAGCCCGCATCCTGCCGCACATAGGAGCCCGCAACCTGCTACTCATAGGGGCCCACAACCCACTGCCCATAGGAGCCCACAACCCTCCGCCCATAGGAGCCCACAACCCTCCGCCCATAGGAGCCCGCAACCTGCTACCCATAGGAGCCCGCAACCCTCCTCCCATAGGAGCCCGCAATCCGCCACCCATAGGAGCCCGCAACCCGTACACTGCCAACCAACCATAGGAGCCTGTCTGCTTGCAACCGATGGGACCAACCATAGGATCCCGCAAACCCGCCACCCATAGGAGCCGAAACCCGCTACCCATAGGAGCCTGCAACCCACTACCCATAGGAACCCACAACCCGCCACCCATAAGAACCAGCAACCTGCTACCCATAGGAGCCTGCAACCCGCTACTCATAGGAGTCCGCAACCTGCTACTCATAGGAGCCCGCAACCTGCCACCCATAGAAGCCCGCAACACGCTACCCATAGGAGCCCGCAACCTGCTATTCATAGGAACCCTGCAACCCCCCACCCATAGGAGCCCGCAACCTGCCAATCATAGGAGCCCACAACCCGCAGCCCATAGGAGCTCGCAACCCGCCACTCATAGGAGCCTGCAACATGATACCCATAGGAGCCCACAACCCACCGCCCGTAAGAAGAGCCTGCAACCCGCTACCCATAGGAGCCCGCAACCCACTACCCATAGGAGCCTGCAACCTGCCGCCCGTAGGAGCCTGCAACCCGCCGCCCATAGGAGCCTGCAACCCTCCCCCATAGGAGCCTGCAACCAAGATTGCATTACATACAGAGTGCAGAGTTCAGGGGAGGTTACACATAGAGTGCAGAGCTGTCACTTGTAAACACAGAAACCGGACTTCTGTGTCCACAAGTGAGTGTGGTGAGCAGTCCCCCCCCCCCCCCCAAGGGTCTGAGCCAGAGGTGGTGGAACTCAGTTCCTCCTGAATAAAAGCCCTGGACCTCTTACAGGTGTGTTCATTTTGTTCTACTTTGTTTCTATTTGATAAAGTGTCTCGCAGGGCTAGATTTGCGCTTCTCTTTTCTACTATTTTTTATAGTTTATTTCAAATAACAGTTGGAAGAAGATGTGGGAAAGTAATTCCTGGTGTGATTGGTATACCGGCTATTGATTTTTCAGGCTAATAGTAGTTGTTTATCATGTTCTGCGAAAAGCTTTTCAGAAGTAATATATATTAAATGAATAGCGATTTATTGGTAACCTTGACACTTCTCCTTCTTCTATCTTCGCATGCCAGGAATTACATTGGGGAGTCAGTTTCCTAAGTATTACGAAGTTCTTACGGCTCCTATATCCAAGGTAACCGACTTATTTTATTGGGAAAATTTTCGAACAAGAAACTTGGGGTTTGTAAGAAGATCACTTGTTTCATTGTAGTGTGTTAGGAAGGAAACCGATCCGCGCCAGGTATGCTGTACAAGAGTCTGAACGCAGTCATTACACGGACCACGGAGTCCTCATAGAGTTATTGTACACGAAGGTCACTGCAGGGGGCCAATACAATGAATGTTTTATTTGGACCCCCTATATTGGGCCCTCTCTTTTATTAGATGTCAATGCCCACATTTGGGAATTAACTTGCCACTGGGTGGGGGGGCGATTATTGGGGTGTGATGGGGAACCGAAAGACTAGTTCCCTATCAGGTCCACTCCGCTTTTGAGTGACAGCGCATTTTGGATCGAAAATCGGCCATGGGACCCGCCCACTGCCATGCAATTAGTCCATGTATACAACTTGGGACTCTGAGGCTCGTCTCCTGATGTGTTCATGCATATACACTATATCGTCAAAAGTATTGGGACACCTGCCTTTACACGTACATTAACCACTTGCAGACCGGACCATTTTGCTGGTTAAAGACCAGACCACTTATGGGCGATTCGGCACTGCGTCGCATTAACTGATAATTGCGTGGTCATGCGACGTGGCTCCCAAACAAAATTGACGTCCTTTTTTTCCCACAAATAGAGCTTTCTTTTGGTGGTATTTGATCACCCCTGCGGTTTTTATTTTTTGCGCTATAAACAAAAATAGAGCGACAATTTTGAAAAAAACGCATTATTTTTTACTTTTTGTTATAATAAATATCCCCCAAAAATATATAAAAAAAATTTTTTTTTCCCCTCAGTTAAGGCCGATACGTATTCTTCTACATATTTTTGGTAAAAAAAATCGCAATAAGCGATTATTGATTGGTTTGCACAAAAGTTATAGCGTTTACAAAATAGGGGATAGTTTTATGGCATTTTTATTAATAATTTTTTATTATTTTATTTTTTACTAGTAATGGCGGCGATCAGCGATTTTTATTGTGACTGCGACATTGTGGGGGACCCATCGGACATTTTTGACACATTTTTGGGACCATTGTCATTTATACAGTAATCACTGCTATATAAATGCAGTGATTCCTGTGTAAATGACACTGGCAGTGAAAGGGTTAACCAGTGGGTGGCAGTGTAGGGGTTAAGTGTTCCTAGGGGTGTGTTACTAACTCTGGGGGGGTTGGGCTTTCATTTAGTGAACACTGATCTCTGCTCCAATCACAAGGAGCAGAGATCAGCGTCACTAGTTGCTAGGCAGAATGGAGAAATGTTGTTTACACAGCATTTCCTCCATTCGGCCGCTCCGTGAGACGATTACGTGGATGCCCGCGGCGATCGAGTCCGCGGGTCCCGCGACCGGACTCACGGGGGTCCCGACCAGCGCGGGAGCGCGCCGCCGGCGGCGTGCTCCCGATGGCAGGGCGGCATTGAATATTGGACGTACCTGTACGCCAATATACCTGCCCGTGCCATTCTGTCGACGTACATCGTCGTGCGCTGGTCGGGAAGTGGTTAATGGCATCCCAGGCTTATGCCCTGTGCTCCCAGTCAGAAATTCCTAAGGAAAAGGTCTGATTGGATTATATTGTCGGAAAATCCGATCATGTGTGGGCTCTATCGGACTTTTTCCGTTGGAAAAAAAATTTGAGAGCAGGATCTAAAATTTTCGGAGAAAAAAATAAATAAATAAGATCGGACTTTTTTCAATCGTTTGTAGAGAATTCAGACGCATGCTCATATCAAATTACGAGACCAAAGCTATTGGCTACTGGCCTCAACGTAGTCCCGTTGTACGCAACGAATGTTACCATGTTCTGAACTATTGGATTTTCCGACAACTTTGTCCAGTCGTGTGTATGCAACACCAGTTTCGGACAAAATCAGTCGGAAAAACTCAACGGATTTTGTGGTTGGAATGTCCGACCGTGTGTACAGGGCATCAGTCCGTAGGGTTCAATATTGAGTTGGTCCACCGTTTGCAGCTATAACAGCTTCAACTCTTCTGGGAAGGCCGTCCACAAGGTTTAGGAGGGTTTCTATGGGAATGTTTCACCATTCTTCCAGAAGAGCATTTGTGAGGTCAGGCACTGATGGTGGCTGAGAAGGCCTGGCTCGCAGTCTCCGCTCTAATTCATCCCAAAGGTGTTCTTTCAGGTTGTGGTCAGGACTTTGTGCAGGCCAGTCAAGTTCCTCCACCCCCAAACTCGCTCATCCATGTCTTTATGGACTTTGTTTTGTGCACTGGTCCAAATCATTTGGTGGAGGGGGGGATTATGGTTTGGGGTTGGTTTTAAGGAGTTGAGCATGGCCCCTTAGTTCCAGTGAAGGGAACTCTTAAGGTGTCAGCATACCAAGACATTTTGGACAATTTCATGCTCCCAAATTTGTGGGAACAGTTTGGGGACGGCCCCTTCCTTTTCCAACGTGACTGCCCACCACTGCACAAAGCAAGGTCCATAAAGACGTGGACTAGCGACTTTGGGGTGGAGGAACTTGACTGACCTGCACCTCAACCCAATAGAACACCTTTGGGATGAATTAGAGCGGAGACTGCGAGCCATGCCTTCTCGACCTCACAAATGAGCTTCTGGAAAAATGGTCAAACATTACCATAGATACCCTCCTAAACCTTGTGGACGGCCTTCCCAGAAGAGTTGAAGCTGTTATTGCTTCAAAGGGTGGGGCCAACTCAATATTGAACCCTACGGACTAAGACTGGGATGCCATTAAATTTCAAGTGCGTGTAAAGGCAGGCGTCCCAATACTTTTGACAATATAGTGCACCATATAGAATTTCACACTCAGTTGTTTTATTTTTACCAAAATGAGGAAGAAGAGAGGCATTTTTTAACTTCAGCTGCAGTTCACTACCTGTCATCCTCTTCAAAGATGGACTAATTCACCTACAGATATAGGAAATAACATGCGGGATGATGTGACTTGTATTTCAGATCCTGGATGAGTGGTTTGAATCTGAACCTTTGAAATGTACTCTTGCTACAGATGCAGTAATTGGTGCAATGTCTAGTCCGTCTACGCCTGGAAGTGGGTATGTCATCCGTTTTTTGCATTGTTTTAATATCTACATTTCACCTCCTGACTATTATTCTAGAATAGTATGTGGCTGATTCACACTCATACCTGTAGATTCCAGCAGTTCATCGAGGACGCTTCATTGTCTGTCTAGCTGTACGATATTATTAGGGGCCGATTCATTCGCATGAGTACACATCATTGGCCACAGCAGTCAGAATTATTTTTCAACTGTAGCACCCCCTTACCCCCTGAAGGCAGCTAAGGACCCCCAAGTGGCTTGGTGGATTGAAAATTCACATTGGGACTGGATCCTTGACTTTTTGAAAGGTTGACATTGTTTATTATTTACCCATAAACCCTGGGAGAAGGGGAATATGTCACAAGATACCCCACAAAAAAAAAAAAAAAACATGCATACTCTGAATCCTAATTAGTCATACTGTAAAGGATTTTCTAGCCAGATTGGCACTCTGTATATTTTACACGGTATAGCAGTTGTTGCACACACTTCTTCTGTATGACCCACCAGACTTCCTACTATGTCCAAGCTTGCACCTAGCTCTTCCCGAGATATTTCCTCCAGCCATGCAGTTCAAGCTGTTCTGACCTTCCTTCTCCAAGCACATGTGTCCTCCCCAGACCTTCCTTCTCCAAGCACATGGGTCCTCCCCAGACCTTCCTTCTCCAAGCACATGGGTCCTCCCCAGACCTTCCTTCTCCAAGCACATGTGTCCTCCCCAGACCTTCCTTCTCCAAGCACATGGGTCCTCCCCAGACCTTCCTTCTCCAAGCACATGGGTCCTCCCCAGACCTTCCTTCTCCAAGCACATGTGTCCTCCCCAGACCTTCCTTCTCCAAGCACATGTGTCCTCCCCAGACCTTCCTTCTCCAAGCACATGGGTCCTCCCCAGACCTTCCTTCTCCAAGCACATGTGTCCTCCCCAGACCTTCCTTCTCCAAGCACATGTGTCCTCCCCAGACCTTCCTTCTCCAAGCACATGGGTCCTCCCCAGACCTTCCTTCTCCAAGCACATGTGTCCTCCCCAGACCTTCCTTCTCCAAGCACATGTGTCCTCCCAGACCTACCTTCTCCATGCACACGTATCTTGCCCAGGCCTGCTTTCGCCAAGCACATGTGTCCTCCTCAGGCCTTATTTCTCTAAGCACATGCGTACTCCTCAGGCCTTCCTTCTCCAAGCACATGTGTCCTCCTCAGGCCTTCCTTCTCCAAGCGCATGTGTCCTCCTCAGGCCTTCCTTCTCCAAGCACATGTGTCCTCCTCAGGCCTTATTTCTCCAAGCAAATGCGTACTCCTCAGGCCTTCCTTCTCCAAGCACATGTGTCCTCCTCAGGCCTTCCTTCTCCAAGCACATGTGTCCTCCTCAGGCCTTCCTTCTCCAAGCACATGTGTCCTCCTCGGGCCTTCCTTCTCCAAGCACATTTGTCCTCCCCAGGCCTTCCTTCTCCAAGCACATGTGTCCTCCTCAGGCCTTCCTTCTCCAAGCACATGTGTCCTCCTCAGGCCTTCCTTCTCCAAGCACATGTGTCCTCCTCGGGCCTTCCTTCTCCAAGCACATTTGTCCTCCCCAGGCCTTCCTTCTCCAAGTCATGTGTCCTCCCCAGGCCTTATTTCTCCAAGCACATTTGTCCTCCCCAGGCCTTCCTTCTCCAAGCACATGTGTCCTCCCCAGGCCTTCCTTCTCCAATCACATGTGTCCTCCTCAGGCCTTCCTTCTCTAAGCACATGTGTCCTTCTCAGGCCTTCCTTCTCCAAGCACATGTGTCCTTCACAAGGCCTTCCTTCTCCAAGCACATGTGTCCTTCTCAGGCCTTCCTTCTCCAAGCACATGTGTCCTCCCCAGACCTTCCTTCTCCAAGCACATGTGTCCTCCCCAGACCTTCCTTCTCCAAGCACATGTGTCCTCCCCAGACCTTCCTTCTCCAAGCACATGTGTCCTCTCAGACCTACCTTCTCCATGCACACGTATCTTGCCCAGGCCTGCTTTCGCCAAGCACATATGTCCTCACAAGGCTATCCTTCTCCAAGCACGTGTGCTCACCAGGCCTTCCTTCTCCATGCACATATGTCTTTCCAAGACCTTCATTCTCCAAGGACATACTGTATGTCCTCCCCAGGCCTTCCTTCTCCAAGCACATGTATCCTCCATAGGTCTTCCCTGTCCAAGCACCTGTGTCTTCCATGGACTTTTTTCCAAGCACATGTGTCCTCCCTAGGCCCTCCCTGTCCAAGCACCTGTGTCTTCCCCAGAGTTTCCTTCTCCAACCCCATATGTTCTCCCCAGGCCTTCCTTTTCCAAGCACATGTATCCTCCTTAGGCCTTCCCTGTCTAAGCACATGTCCTCCCCGGGCATTCCTTCTCCACGCACATGTGTCCTCCCGAGGCCTTCATTCACCAAACCTGTGTCTTCCCCATGCCTTCCCTCTCCAAAAACATGTGTCTTCCCCAGGACTTCCTTCACTAAGCACATGTGTCCTCCCCAGGCCTTCCCTGTACAAGCACATGTGTCCTCCTAGGATTTTCTCCTTTAAGGATGTGCACTCTCCAGGCCTTTCTTCTCCAAGCAAATGTTTACATCTTAGTCCTTCCTTCTCCAAGCATGTGTGTCCACCCCAGGACTTCCTTCTCTAAGCATGTGTCCTCCCTAGGCCTTCCTACTCTAAGCACATGTATCCTCCTTAGGCCTTCCCTGTTAAAGCACATCTTTCCTCCCCAAACATTACTTTTCCAAGTACATACTATATGTCCTCCCCAAGCATTCCTTTTCAAATCACATGTATCTATCTCAGGTCTTCCTTCTCCAACCGCATATGTCTTCCCCAGGCTTTCCTTCTCCAAACCTGTAACCTCCCCAGGCCTTCCCTGGCCAAACACATTTGTCCTCCTTAAGACATCCTTCTTGGAGCACGTGTCCTCCCTAGGCTTTCCTTCTCCAAGTTCATTCATTCTTCCTTCCCTCTCCCAGCCTCTGTATTTCCCAGGCCTTTCTTCTCCAAGCATGAATCCTCCCAAGGCTTTTCTTCTCCAACCACATGTGTCCTACCTAGGATTTCTTTCTCCAAGCACACGTGTCCTCTCTAAACCTTCCTAGACATGTGTCCTTCCTAGGCCTTCCCTATCCAAGCATATGTGTCCTCCCCAGGCCTTTTTTCTCTAAGCACGTGTCCTCCCTGGGCCTTCCCTGCCAAAGCACATGGCACCTCCCCAAGCCTTCCTTCTCCAAACACATGTCCTTCCCAGGCCTTTCTTCTCCAAACACATGTGTCCTCATAAGGCCTTCCTTCCCCAAGCACATTGGTCCTCCCCATGCCTTACTTCTCCAAGCACATGTGTCCTCCCCAGGCCTTCCTTCTCCAAGCACATGTGTCCTCCTCAGGCCTTCCTTCTCCAAGCACATGTGTCCTCCTCAGGCCTTCCTTCTCCAAGCACATTTGTCCTCCCCAGGCCTTATTTCTCCAAGCACATGTGTGCTCCCCAAGGCCTTCCTTCTCCAAGCACATGCGTACTCCTCAGGTCTTCCTTCTCCAAGCACATTTGTCCTCCCAGGCCTTATTTCTCCAAGCACATGCGTACTCCTCAGGCCTTCCTTCTCCAAGCACATGTGTCCTCCTCAGGCCTTCCTTCTCCAAGCACATGTGTCCTCCTCAGGCCTTCCTTCTCCAAGCACATTTGTCCTCCCCAGGCTTTATTTCTCCAAGCACATGCGTACTCCTCAGGCCTTCCTTCTCCAAGCACATGTGTCCTCCTCAGGCCTTCCTTCTCCAAGCACATGTGTCCTCCTCAGGCCTTCCTTCTCCAAGCACATGTGTCCTCCTCAGGCCTTCCTTCTCCAAGCACATGTGTCCTCCTCAGGCCTTCCTTCTCCAAGCACATGTGTCCTCCTCAGGCCTTCCTTCTCCAAGCACATGTGTCCTCCTCAGGCCTTCCTTCTCCAAGCACATTTGTCCTCCCCAGGCCTTATTTCTCCAAGCACATTTGTCCTCCCCAGGCCTTCCTTCTCCAAGCACATGTGTCCTTCTCAGGCCTTCCTTCTCCAAGCACATGTGTCCTCCCCAGGCCTTCCTTCTCCAAGCACATGTGTCCTCCCCAAACCTTCCTTCTCCAATCACATGTGTCCTCCTCAGGCCTTCCTTCTCTAAGCACATGTGTCCTTCTCAGGCCTTCCTTCTCCAAGCACATGTGTCCTTCTCAGGCCTTCCTTCTCCAAGCACATTTGTCCTCCCCAGGCCTTATTTCTCCAAGCACATTTGTCCTCCCCAGGCCTTCCTTCTCCAAGCACATGTGTCCTCCTCAGGCCTTCCTTCTCCAAGCACATGTGTCCTCCTCAGGCCTTCCTTCTCCAAGCACATGTGTCCTCCTCGGGCCTTCCTTCTCCAAGCACATTTGTCCTCCCCAGGCCTTATTTCTCCAAGCACATTTGTCCTCCCCAGGCCTTCCTTCTCCAAGCACATGTGTCCTCCCCAGGCCTTCCTTCTCCAATCACATGTGTCCTCCTCAGGCCTTCCTTCTCTAAGCACATGTGTCCTTCTCAGGCCTTCCTTCTCCAAGCACATGTGTCCTTCACAAGGCCTTCCTTCTCCAAGCACATGTGTCCTTCTCAGGCCTGCCTTCTCCAAGCACATGTGTCCTCCCCAGACCTTCCTTCTCCAAGCACATGTGTCCTCCCCAGACCTTCCTTCTCCAAGCACATGTGTCCTCCCCAGACCTTCCTTCTCCAAGCACATGTGTCCTCTCAGACCTACCTTCTCCATGCACACGTATCTTGCCCAGGCCTGCTTTCGCCAAGCACATATGTCCTCACAAGGCTATCCTTCTCCAAGCACGTGTGCTCACCAGGCCTTCCTTCTCCATGCACATATGTCTTTCCAAGACCTTCATTCTCCAAGGACATACTGTATGTCCTCCCCAGGCCTTCCTTCTCCAAGCACATGTATCCTCCATAGGTCTTCCCTGTCCAAGCACCTGTGTCTTCCATGGACTTTTTTCCAAGCACATGTGTCCTCCCTAGGCCCTCCCTGTCCAAGCACCTGTGTCTTCCCCAGAGTTTCCTTCTCCAACCCCATATGTTCTCCCCAGGCCTTCCTTTTCCAAGCACATGTATCCTCCTTAGGCCTTCCCTGTCTAAGCACATGTCCTCCCCGGGCATTCCTTCTCCACGCACATGTGTCCTCCCGAGGCCTTCATTCTCCAAACCTGTGTCTTCCCCATGCCTTCCCTCTCCAAAAACATGTGTCTTCCCCAGGACTTCCTTCACTAAGCACATGTGTCCTCCCCAGGCCTTCCCTGTACAAGCACATGTGTCCTCCTAGGATTTTCTCCTTTAAGGATGTGCACTCTCCAGGCCTTTCTTCTCCAAGCAAATGTTTACATCTTAGGCCTTCCTTCTCCAAGCATGTGTGTCCACCCCAGGACTTCCTTCTCTAAGCATGTGTCCTCCCTAGGCCTTCCTACTCTAAGCACATGTATCCTCCTTAGGCCTTCCCTGTTAAAGCACATCTTTCCTCCCCAAACATTACTTTTCCAAGTACATACTATATGTCCTCCCCAAGCATTCCTTTTCAAATCACATGTATCTATCTCAGGTCTTCCTTCTCCAACCGCATATGTCTT
The DNA here is from genome assembly GCF_037356315.1 of Lithobates pipiens. Lineage (NCBI taxonomy): Eukaryota > Metazoa > Chordata > Amphibia > Anura > Ranidae > Lithobates > Lithobates pipiens. Next base: position 239,820,067 of record NW_027507787.1, read on the forward strand.
CCCCAGGCTTTCCTTCTCCAAACCTGTAACCTCCCCAGGCCTTCCCTGGCCAAACACATTTGTCCTCCTTAAGACATCCTTCTTGGAGCACGTGTCCTCCCTAGGCTTTCCTTCTCCAAGTTCATTCATTCTTCCTTCCCTCTCCCAGCCTCTGTATTTCCCAGGCCTTTCTTCTCCAAGCATGAATCCTCCCAAGGCTTTTCTTCTCCAACCACATGTGTCCTCCCTAGGATTTCTTTCTCCAAGCACACGTGTCCTCTCTAAACCTTCCTAGACATGTGTCCTTCCTAGGCCTTCCCTATCCAAGCATATGTGTCCTCCCCAGGCCTTTTTTCTCTAAGCACGTGTCCTCCCTGGGCCTTCCCTGCCAAAGCACATGGCACCTCCCCAAGCCTTCCTTCTCCAAACACATGTCCTTCCCAGGCCTTTCTTCTCCAAACACATGTGTCCTCATAAGGCCTTCCTTCCCCAAGCACATTGGTCCTCCCCATGCCTTACTTCTCCAAGCACATGTGTCCTCCCCAGGCCTTCCTTCTCCAAGCACATGTGTCCTCCTCAGGCCTTCCTTCTCCAAGCACATGTGTCCTCCTCAGGCCTTCCTTCTCCAAGCACATTTGTCCTCCCCAGGCCTTATTTCTCCAAGCACATGTGTGCTCCCCAAGGCCTTCCTTCTCCAAGCACATGCGTACTCCTCAGGTCTTCCTTCTCCAAGCACATTTGTCCTCCCAGGCCTTATTTCTCCAAGCACATGCGTACTCCTCAGGCCTTCCTTCTCCAAGCACATGTGTCCTCCTCAGGCCTTCCTTCTCCAAGCACATGTGTCCTCCTCAGGCCTTCCTTCTCCAAGCACATTTGTCCTCCCCAGGCTTTATTTCTCCAAGCACATGCGTACTCCTCAGGCCTTCCTTCTCCAAGCACATGTGTCCTCCTCAGGCCTTCCTTCTCCAAGCACATGTGTCCTCCTCAGGCCTTCCTTCTCCAAGCACATGTGTCCTCCTCAGGCCTTCCTTCTCCAAGCACGTGTGTCCTCCTCAGGCCTTCCTTCTCCAAGCACATGTGTCCTCCTCAGGCCTTCCTTCTCCAAGCACATGTGTCCTCCTCAGGCCTTCCTTCTCCAAGCACATTTGTCCTCCCCAGGCCTTATTTCTCCAAGCACATTTGTCCTCCCCAGGCCTTCCTTCTCCAAGCACATGTGTCCTTCTCAGGCCTTCCTTCTCCAAGCACATGTGTCCTCCCCAGGCCTTCCTTCTCCAATCACATGTGTCCTCCTCAGGCCTTCCTTCTCTAAGCACATGTATCCTTCTCAGACCTTCCTTCTCCAAGCACATGTGTCCTTCGCAAGGCCTTCCTTCTCCAAGCACATGTGTCCTTCTCAGGCCTTCCTTCTCCAAGCACATGTGTCCTTCTCAGGCCTTCCTTCTCCAAGCACATGTGTCCTCCCCAGGCCTTCCTTCTCCAATCACATGTGTCCTCCTCAGGCCTTCCTTCTCTAAGCACATGTATCCTTCTCAGACCTTCCTTCTCCAAGCACATGTGTCCTTCGCAAGGCCTTCCTTCTCCAAGCACATGTGTCCTTCTCAGGCCTTCCTTCTCCAAGCACATGTGTCCTCCCCAGACCTTCCTTCTCCAAGCACATGTGTCCTCCCCAGGCCTTCCTTCTCCAAGCACATGTGTCCTCCCCAGACCTTCCTTCTCCAATCACATGTGTCCTCCTCAGGCCTTCCTTCTCTAAGCACATGTGTCCTTCTCAGGCCTTCCTTCTCCAAGCACATGTGTCCTTCTCAGGCCTTCCTTCTCCAAGCACATGTGTCCTCCCCAGGCCTTCCTTTACAAGCACATGTGTCCTACCCAGGCCTTTCTTCTCCATGCACATGTGTTCTTCCGAAAACCTTTCTTATCTAAGCATGTATCCTCCTCTGGCAACAGATTTAGGAGATCAGAGATATTTTTAACTCAGTCTATTATATCTTCTTACACCATTGCCAGGCACACTCCCCAGCAGCAATAACCTGAAATCAGTTGAAAACCTACAGACAGCTAAACTTTAAATTCAGGTTTAGGCTGACTATGGCCGATCAGCACTACATTTATTATAGGGACACTCCTGCCCAGGGCAGGATCCATAGAAAAGTTTTAGTGTGAAGCCATAAGCTCCTTTGTATATAGTGATCCTCATTTACATATAGGTTTGTGCTTTTACTTGGCATTTGTATTGTGTATAGTTTCAAAATGATACAAGTGTCCCCAATAAACACAAGAGAAGAAAAGGATAGAAAGGGTTTGATGAAATAAAAATGTTCTGGAAAGACTTCTGCAGTTTGTGCTTCCTCTATCACAGGTATGTTTTATTACATCACGTCATGGGAGAACTAGAGGGGAGGAAAGGCTCGTGGGGTTACGTAGAAGGAGGAATGGGCATGGTGTCCAATGCAATTGCCAAAGCAGCGACTGAAGCTGGAGCTGAGATTTACACAGAGAAGGTACGTGGAGCCAATCTTCTACCACTAATGCGAAGACACAGGAAGACATTTTTATAAAAGACCTTTACGCCCATTTTTTTGATGATGTATGAAATAGATCTTTATCCGTTCTCACTATTCTCCCCTTCCCTCCCCTATATAGCCATTTTATCATTATTGAAACACAGAGATACAATCACTCTTCCCAAGTCTGCCATTTTCATTAGTGATAATTCTACTCAAATAATATTAGATGGCAATCTGTCCGCAATAATTAACTGGAGGTCTGAGATACAACTAAATGCATTATTTGCTCCGACCATGTCAGCCTGTAGAAGATGAAGGCTTTACTAAGATGGTATATGGTCCCGAATAGGATAGCTTTCTATGTTCCGGGGGGCTTCTCCACTTCTCCATTGTGTTTTAGGGGCTGTGGACAAAAGGGGATGACTTTTCACATATGGTGGCAATCCCCCAAATTGAGACATTTTTGGAAGTTTATCATTTTATTTATCCCCTCACTCAAGCCAATCTCAGGTCAGGGGTGGGTAGTGGGGTCCCCCAGGGTTCTGTGCTGGGACCAATCCTGTTTAATTTGTTCATCCTGGAGGATGGGGTAAACAGTTGTATCACTGACCCCCGAAGGAGCTGCTGGTTTGATTGGGCTTACCGTTACCACCTTAACCTCGATTTGCATCTAGGCGGTTCCCGTGGTAGATGGCCCAGAAACTTTAGAGACTGACAACAGATCCGCTTAAAGGGATTTTTATTTGCAAAAACGTAGTTAACAAACAATCTCTTAGTATAGGATCAGAGGGTTAGGAGGAAAGTTCGGGTACTCTTAGTGTCAAAGTCAATAATAAAGAACTTGCTTACTTTGACTAAATCCAGAGAATAGCCATTCACAACTGGATGATCACTCAAGTTGGATAGTCCCTCTCTCACAAGGCCCAGCAGCCAACAAGGTGCTTAAATCAGGAACACGTCTCTGCCACAGATGTTGTTGTAGAACATGTAGGAAACTAGAACTTGTAGAAAATTTGTGTGATACCTGGATCTTTCAGCCGGTTTGGCGATACCCATAAGATTGGATTCACTTAGGTCCCTCAGCCTCACCAGGCTCTTGTTAAGAACCCAACCCGTACGTGGCCTTCTTCTGAAGAGTCCTCTCCTGGATAGCTAGGGCCTCTCCACCATCGGAGAAGATGCTGGGCCACCTCGGAATCCTTTCTTTAGTTTCCTTGTCTCGGGCTAGCCAGCCCCTAGACATAAAGTCGGGTGGATCCGCACCCCAGGCCATAGCCTTCCTGGGGGCTGGTCAGGAGGACCAGGACCATGGAGTCCGAACATACATCTGGACTGGAACCCCCGAACCATGTGACATCCCCATCTTAAGTACCCTCTGCCAGAAAGCACAGCAAAAGTGACACTCCCACTGGGCGAACTCCGAGAGAAAGTAACCTTAAAGCACCCAACCATACTGTGATTCCATGCCCGCCAGAAGAGACAGTGCCCCCCTGTGGCCAGGCTGAATACCCTAGTCCAGTCAGACTGATGCTGAGGTCAAAATTTGGAATAATTATATCCAAACCAAACTGCAGTTCAGGTGTAACATAAAATTTCAAAAGCATAGCGGGTGCTCTTCAGGAGACGCCGCTACACAGGTCAATCTCTGTATTTGCGGACGATACTAAGCTAAGCAGGGCAATAACTTCTCCGCAGGAAGTGGAAACCTTGCAAAAAGATCTGAACAAATGAATGGGGGGAGGGGCAACTACATGGCAAATGTTTGGTTCAATGTAGAAAAATGTAAAATAATGCATTTGGGTGGCAAAAATATGAATGCAATCTATAGACTGGGGGGTAGAACCTCTGGGGGGATCTAGGATGGAGAAGGACCTTGGGGTCCTAGTAGATGATAGGCTCAGCAATGGCATGCAATGCCAAGCTGCTGCTAACAAAGCAAACAGAATATTGGCATTAAAAAGTATAACTACTATACAACTATAAAGTCCCGTCCCCCTGTTCTTCTCTTCTTCAAATTAATTGGGATGGAAACGCATGACCTTACCAGGACATGGCTTCGTTAAAGTCCCTAAAAACCCTCAACTTTGGCATTAAAAACGGGATCAACTCCAGAGATAAAACGATAATTCTCCCGCTCTACAAGACTCTGGTCCGGCCGCACCTGGAGTATACTGTCCAGTTCTGGGCACCAGTCCTCAGGAAGGATGTACTGGAAATGGAGCGAGTTCAAAGAAGGGGGGATATGATTTCAATATACAAATACCATACTGGTGACCCCACAATAGGGATAAAACTATTTTGGGAGTTTAACAAGACTCGTGGCCACGTATTAAAATTTGAGGAAAAGAGGTTTAACCCCTTCCCGCCCAGCGTACGCAGATGTGTGTACTCGGCTTCCGGGGGGTATACCGGGATGATGCCCGCACCTGCAGGCATCATCCCAGTACCGTTTTTTTTCAGCGAGCGATTGGCTTTCCAGCCATAACAACCGAAGCGGCTAAAAGCCACTCGGCTGTCATGCCGAAGGAGCGGGAGGGGACGTCCCCCTCCTCCCGCCGCTGTTACCGGTGCTCCCGCTCGATCGGGAGCACCGATTCGCGATCCGATGCCTCCGGCTGCTGGGGATTAACTGGAACGAAGCCGTAAGCGGCTTCGTTCCAGTCTCCTCATAGTAAACACGGAAGCGACGTCATGACGTCACTTCCCGTTTACTCGGCTGCCAATGGTGCCGGGTTTTAAAAAGATATACGGTATTCAGAATCGCCGTTTTTGGCGATCTGAATACATTGAAGTGTAAAGGAGGGGTGGGGGGTCTTTTAGACCCCCAATCCCTCCATAAAGAGTACCTGTCACCACCTATTACTGCCACAAGGGATGTTTACATTCCTTGTGACAGCAATAAAAGTGAGAATACATTTTTTTTTTTTTAAAACAATTTATTCATTTTCAAATAAATAAAAACTAAAAAAATTTTTTAAAGCACCTGCCGTCCCCGCGAGCTCGCGAAGCAAAGAAAACGCATACAGAAGTCGCGCCTGCGTATGTAAACGGTGTTAAAATCACACATGTGAGGTATCGCCGCGATCGGCAGAGCGAGAGCAATAATTCTAGCACTAGACCTCCTCTGTAACGCTAACCTGGTAACCGTAAAAAAAAAAAAATTAAAGCGTCGCCTATTGAGATTTTTAGGTACCGTACTTTGTCGTCAATCCACGAGTGCGTGAAATTATAAAGTGTGACATGTTTGGTATCTATTTACTCGGCGTAACATTATCTTTCACATTACGCAAAAAAATTAGGCAAATTTTACTGTTTTTCATTTTTTTTTTAATTCATGAAAGTGTCCCTTTTCCCAAAAAGTTGCGTTTAAAACACCGCTGCGCAAATACCGTGTGACATAAAATATTGCAACAATCGCTGTTTTATTCTATAGAGTCTCTGCTAAAAAAAATATACATAATGTTTCGGGGGTTCCAAGTAATTTTCTATCAAAAAATATGGATTTTAACTTGTAAACACCAAATGCCAAAAATAGGCTTAGTCATGAAAGGGTTAACCTTAAACTACGTAGAGGGTTCTTTTACTGTAAGAGCTGCAAGCATGTGGAATTCCCTTCCACAGGCGGTGGTCTCAGCGGGGGGGGGGTGGGGGCATCGATAGTTTCCAGAAACTTTTAGATAAACATCAGAACGACCGCAACATACATGATATACAATGTAATACTGACATATAATCACACACATAGGGTGGACTTGATGTGTCTTTTTTCAACCTCACTTACTAAGTTACTATGTAACTATATAACGATGTAATCTGCGAAAATCCTGAAAACAAGGGTTACTAGTATGCAGCCAGGTGGAAAAGGCCCCAAAACACTTGAGAAGATTGATCACTTTTATCTTTGTAGTGGAGAAAATTACCATAGCTAGGTCCTGGAGGACAGCTATCATGCTTTTTGACCTACTAAAGGCTAAGCTGTCCCAGATCATGATTAATGAGCGTCTTTCAGCCATATTAAATGATCAAGTTATATCAATTGAGAAGTCCCGGGGACCATTGATTAAAGATCCGAACGAGGAATCCGGGGCTATTTCCTGAAACACCCCTGGACTGGAAAGTTGGCACACAGTACTTTGTATCTTTAAAGCGGGAGTCCGCGTTTTTTTTTTTTTCTTTAAAAGCCAGCAGCTACAAATACTGCAGGTGCTGACTTTTAAAATAGTGACACTTACCCGCCCAGCGCGCCCGCGATGTCGGCACCCGAAGCCGATTTCTCGATCGTCTCTCGGGTGCTGCCGCCGCCATCTTGGGTATGGGAATCAGGAAGTGGAGCCTTTCGGCTTCATTTCCCGGTTCCCTACTGCGCATGCGTGAGTCGCGCTGCGCAATAAGGACGGTCCCCGCTGCCTCTGGGATCTGTGTGTTTCCCAGCAGGCAGCGGGGGACTTTCGGAAAGGGGCGTAATCTACGCCCCTTTCCGCAGAGAGCTATCCCGGAAGTGGGTGCAGATACCTGTACTGTACAGGTACCTGCACCCCCCCTCCCCCCCTGAAAGGTGCCAATTGTGGCGCCGGAGGGGGGGAGGGTTTCCCGATGAGCGGAAGGTCCACTTTAGGGTGGACCTCCACTTTAACTTCTTTCCTCCTTATCTTTCTCTCTTTCTTTCCTTTTGTAATTATGATTACTATTTTGGTCACATAAGGTCCCCGTTGGACCAATTGAGATATCCATTTTCCATAAGAGGATGACAAGTCCATCCTCCTTTTATTGGAAAATATATGTAGATAGATAGATAGATAGATAGATAGATAGATATGCATGTATGTGTATATATAGATAGATATGTATGTATGTGTATATATATATATATATATATATGTATGTATGTATGTGTATATATATATATGTATGTATGTGTATATATATATATATATGTATGTATGTATGTATGTGTATATATATATATATATATATATATGTATATGTATGTATATATATATATATATATATATATATATATATATATATATATATATATGTGTATGTGTGTATATGTATATGTGTATGTGTATATGTGTATATATATATATATATATATATATATATATATATATATATATGTGTGTATGTGTGTATATGTATATATATATATGTATGTATGTGTGTGTATATATATATATATATATAATATAGGTTGACAGGTTATTCGCTTCTCTATTCTCACTAACTCTGTTTATTACATTTAAAGGTTTTTTTCTTTAATAGATTTTGGAACCTTAGTCAATTGTTTTTTTTATAATAATTCATAAGGTTTATGTATTATCATTTTTTGTTGTCCCCCCCCTCCCCTTTTTTTATTTTATTTACTGCTGTGACTGCGAATATACAGTTCCTTAAAAAAAAAAGTATTTATACCCCTTGAAATTTTGTCAGGTTACAACCAAAAACGTAAATGTATTTTATTGTAATTTTATGCGATAGACCAACACAAAGTGGCTCATAATTGTGAAGTGGAAGGAAAAAGATAAATGGTTTTCAAAATGGTTTACAAATAAATCTGAAAAGTGTGTGTGGGGGGCTCCCCCTTTACTCTGTTACCCCTAACTAAAATCTAGAGGAACCTATTGCCTTCAGAAGTCACCTAATTGGTAAATAGAGTCCACTTGTGTGTAGTTTAATCGCAGTATAAATACAGCTGTTCCGTGAAGCTCTCAGAGGTTTGTTAGGGAACCTTAGTCAGCAAACGGCATCATGAAGGTGAAGGAACACACCAGGCAGGTCAGGGATAAAGTTGTGGAGAAGTTTATAGCAGGGTTAGGTTCTAAATAAATATCCCAACTTTTGAACATCTCACAGAGAACTGTTCCATCACCTGAAATTGGAAAGAGTATGGCACAACTGCAAACCTACCAAGACATGGCCGTCCACCTAAACTGACCGGGCCGGGCAAGGAGAGCATTCATCAGAGAAGAGCCAAGAGGTCCATGGGAACTCTGGAGGAGCTGCAGAGATCCACAGCTCAGGGGGGAGAATCTGTCCACAGGACAACTATTAGTCGTCTCTCCACAAATCTGCACTTTATGGAAGAGTGACAAGAAGAAAGACATTGGAGAAAGAAAGTCATAAGAAGTCCTGTTTGTAGTTTGTGAGAAGCCATGTGGGGGAGGGGGCAGCAAACATGTGGAAGAAGGTGATCTGGTCAGAGGAGATCAAAATTCTACTTTTTGGCCTAAAAGCAAAACGCTATGTGTGGTGGAAAACTAACACCGCTTATCCCCCTGAACACACCATCCCCACCGTGAGACATGGTGGTGGCAGCATCATGTGGTGGGGATGCTTTTCTTCAGCAGGGACAGGGAAGCTGGTCAGAGGTGATGGGAAGATGGATGGAGCCCAATACAGGAAAACCTGTTAGAGTCTGTAAAAGACTTGAGACCGGGGCGGAGGTTCCCCTTCCAGCAGGACAACGACCCGAAACATCCAGCCAGAGCTACAATGGAATGGTTTACATCAAAGCATATTCATGTGTTAGAATGGCCCAGTCACAGTCCAGACCTAAATCACATTGAGAATCTGTGGCAAGACTTGAAAATTGCTGATCACAGACGCTCTCCATCCAATCTGACAGAGCTTGAGATATTCTACAAAGAAGAAAAATGGGCAGAAATGTCCTCTCTAGATGTGCAAAGCTGGTAGAGACACCCCCAAAAAGACTTTTTAGAGAAAGGGGGTTCTACAAAGTATTGACTCCGGGGGGGCGCCGTACAAATGCCCCTCCTCCACACTTTTCACATATTTATTTGTAAAACCTTTTGAAAACCATTTATCATTTTCCTTCCACTTCACAATTATGTTGCCACTTTGTGTTGGTCCATCACATAAAATCCCAATAAAATACATTCATGTTTTTAGTTGTAACATGACACAAAATGTGGAAAATGTCAAAGGGTATGAATACTTTTTTAAGGCACTGTAGATATTAACATCATTTTAAACTCAATAGCCACGCGGATGCTGAGATCTTATGTTGATTTGACCTACAGTCATCCTACTCTGTATTTGTAATGTATTCAGGGCCGGATTGACATAGGGGCTTGTGGAGCTGCAGCTCCAGGCCCTTCCCTCAATAAAGACCCATGCCAGTGGCTTATCAATATCCATGTGCTGTTCTGTGCCCACCTTGCCATGTCTTGTGCTCAGCATGTAGTGTGTTGTGCCCACTGTGTAATGTGCTGTGCTGTTTAGCAGTGCCCACCATGTAATATGCCGTTCCTAACATGTAATGTGCAGTGCCATGCAGTGCCCACCATGTAATGTGCTGTGCCATGCAGTGCCCACCATGTAATGTGCTGTGCCATGCAGTGCCCATCATGTTATGTGCAGTGCCCACCATGTAAATTGATGTGCAGTGCCCACCATGTCATGTGATGTGTTGTGCCCACCATGTCATGTGCTGCGCTTTGCAGTGCCTACCATGTAATGTGCTGTACCCACCATGTAATGTGCTGTACATTGTCCACCATGGCATGTGTCTTGCAGTACCCACAATGGAATGTGCTGTGCAGGGCTCACCATGTCATATGTGGTGTCCACTATTTAATATGCTGTGCTCACAATGTAATTGCCTGTGTTGTGTCGTGCAGTGCCCACCAATGTGCCCAATGGAATGTGGTGTGCAGGGCTCACCATGTCATGGTGCGGTGTCCACCATTCAATGTGCTGTGCTCACAATGTAATGTGCTGTGTCGTGAAGTGCCCACCATGTCATGTAGTGTCATGCAGTGCCCACCTTGTCATGTGGTGTCATGCAGTGCCCACCTTGTCATGTGGTGTCATGAAGTGCCCACCTTGTCATGTGCTGCCCACCAAAATCCTTAGCACCAGGCCCATGATACTCTTAATCTGGCCCTGAATGTATTTGTGAAAATGAATTGGCATTATACCCAAGTTATTTTGCTGTACTTTGTTCTCTGTATATCTTTCTTTGACATTCTGAATAAAAACAATGGAAACAGAAGGTAAAGACTTTTCACTGACTCCATGATCTTTCTATCTTTGGAAGGTAGTAGAGAAGATCTTAGTGGATAACAATGGAAAAGCCTATGGTGTTGTTCTACAAGATGGCACAGAAGTGCACAGCAGGTTGGTCTTGTCCAATGCCTCACCTCATCACACATTTTTAAACCTGACTTCACAGGTAAGTACTTTGAAATATATTTGGGATTTTTCTTTCTATTCTTTACAATATGCAATATTTGACTTTTTTTTCTGTAACTCTAAGCTAAGCTAAGCCCATCCCTATTGATCCTTCAAAGCAGGCATCTCCAAACTTTTTAAACAAAGAGCCAGCCTAGTGTCCTTCCCGAACTTCGGAGGGCTGGACTGTGGCCAGTGGGAGAAGAAAATGTCCCAGCAAACAACATCTCAGGTTTGGTGGTCAGTGGGCAGGGCTGGACTGGGACAGAAATTTGGCCCTGGACTTCATCCAGCCTGGCGCACTTACATTTTGAGTGTCCCATCAGCACTCCCTTTTATCAGAGTGTCCCATCACCAGCCCCCTTACAACAGAGTGTCCCATCACCAGCCCCCTTACAACAGAGTGTCCCATCACCAGCCCCAGTACATCAGAGTGTCCCATCACCAGCCCCAGTACATCAGAGTGTCCCATCAGCAGCCCCCGTACATCAGAGTGTCCCATCACCGCCCCGTACATCAGAGTGTCCCATCACCACCCCGTACATCAGAGTGTCCCATCACCAGCCCCCGTACATCAGAGTGTCCCATCACCACCCCTTACATCAGAGTGTCCCATCACCAGCCCCCGTACATCAGGCCGCGTACACACGGGTGGATTGTCTGCCCAACTAAGTTCGTCAGACAATCCGACAGACAGTCCGTTCAAAATTTGAATGAACGGACTTGACCACACATGATGAGCAGACAGTCCGCTGAAAGCGTGCGCGATGACGTGTACAGCACGTACGACCGGACTAGAAAAACAACGTCCTATACACTGCAATGCAACCTTCGGCCGTGTAAATCCTTTCTGAGCATGCGCCATACTTAGTCCGTCCAACTTGCCTACTCACGAGCGGACTGTCCGCTGAAACCAAGTTTGGACGGACAAAACCAAGTTTGAACGGACAAAATTACGGAAATTCCGTAAGACTTTGTTCGTCAGCCAGTCCGCTGAAAAAGTCCGCTGAAGCCCACACACGAGCGGATTGTCCGCTGAAACACGGTTCAGCGGACTAAGTTGGGCAGACAATCCGCCCGTGTGTACGCGGCCTAAGAGTGTCCCATTACCAGCCCCCGTACATCAGAGTGTCCCATTACCAGCCCCCGTACATCAGAGTGTCCCATTACCAGCCCCCGTACATCAGAGTGTCCCATCACCAGCCCCTTACATCAGAGTGTCCCATCAGCACCCCCTTACATCAGAGTGTCCCATCACCAGCCCCCGTACATCAGAGTGTCCCATTACCAGCCCCCTTACATTAGAGTGTCCCATCAGCAGCCCCCGTACATCAGAGTGTCCCATCACCAGCCCCCGTACATCAGAGTGTCCCATCACCAGCCCCCGTACATCAGAGTGTCCCATCACCAGCCCCCGTACATCAGAGTGTCCCATCACCAGCCCCCGTACATCAGAGTGTCCCATCACCAGCCGCCGTACATCAGAGTGTCCCATCACCAGCCCCCGTACATCAGAGTGTCCCATTACCAGCCCCCGTACATCAGAGTGTCCCATTACCAGCCCCCGTACATCAGAGTGTCCCATTACCAGCCCCCGTACATCAGAGTGTCCCATTACCAGCCCCGTACATCAGAGTGTCCCATTACCAGCCCCGTACATCAGAGTGTCCCATTACCAGCCCCCGTACATCAGAGTGTCCCATTACCAGCCCCCGTACATCAGAGTGTCCCATTACCAGCCCCCGTACATCAGAGTGTCCCATCACCAGTCGCCGTACATCAGAGTGTCCCATCACCAGCCGCCGTACATCAGAGTGTCCCATCACCAGCCGCCGTATATCAGAGTGTCCCATCACCAGCCGCCGTATATCAGAGTGTCCCATCACCAGCCGCCGTACATCAGAGTGTCCCATCACCAGCCGCCGTACATCAGAGTGTCCCATCACCAGCCGCCGTACATCAGAGTGTCCCATCACCAGCCGCCGTACATCAGAGTGTCCCATTACCAGCCCCCGTACATCAGAGTGTCCCATTACCAGCCCCCATACATCAGAGTGTCCCATCACCAGCCCCCGTACATCAGAGTGTCCCATTACCAGCCCCCTTACATCAGAGTGTCCCATTACCAGCCCCCTTACATCAGAGTGTCCCATCACCAGCCCCCTTACATCAGAGTGTCCCATCAGCAGCCCCCTTACATCAGAGTGGCCCATCAGCAGCCCCTGTACATCAGAGTGGCCCATCAGCAGCCCCCGTACATCAGAGTGTCCCATCAGCAGCCCGCTTACATAAGAGTGGCCCATCAGCAGCCCCCGTACATCAGAGTGGCCCACTGAGCCATCGGCCCACCGGGAAACTCCCGGTAGTCCCGATGGCCAGTACATGCCTGTCAGTGGGAGTGGAAAAATGTCCTCCTCATTCAGGTATTAGTGAGAAGAATTATGCCCCATTGCTAATGTCGGTGGCAAAAAACATGATACGCGTTAGTGGAAGGAATAGTGACCCAAAGGCCGGAAAAAAAAGAAATAGTTAAGGGCTGCAGTTTGGAGACCACTACTTTAAAGGATGTGTCTACTTTTAATGTAGTCATACCCACCTTGCATAGCCCCTTACCTAAATTAACACCTAACTGTGAGTAGGACAACCATTGCCTACCCCGATGTTTGCATCCTTTACCACTGATGGTGCCTGTGCAGTGTATGGGTGGGGTGCAGCTCGGTACGGTGGCGCACACAGTCCAATTTGCGATGAAAGTATTGGTATTGAAATAATGCAAAGATAGTTGGCAATAAACCCCATAGAAAGACAGCCCAACCAGGAGCACTCACAGGTCCAGCAGCAAGAGAGCAAAATTCAACTGAACTGACAGCATCTGTTAGGGGGGTCAGAATGCGGCCTAGCCGTCTCGTGCCCAGGCAGGAAATGGCCAGAGAACTTGTAAGCTCGATGCTTTTCCTCCTTGTCAGGAACCTTTTCCTGACGCTAGTTTTGAAGTCGTGATCAGGTGAGGTACCTGTCCCTACTCTACCCACTCACGAAATATGCAACAAGCCTAGGAGCCAGGGCCTTAAATTGGCCCTGCCTGACCCAAGATGGCTGCTAGAGTCACATGGGGTGATAGAATCCAATTGGATAGCTTCCCCAGTGACCCATAAAACCATAGAGAAACCATTTTCCTTATGACTTCCTCTCCAAAGGCAAGGCCACTGTGGAGGAACGCCACCTACAGTGGAGAACGTAGACTGCACCTGCCTACAAGTGAGCCCTAATAGACTTTAATAGGGATGTCTCCTGAACCCCTTCAGTCTTGGGAAGAGCTTACTGTGCACATTTGGCCATTGTTGAGGAAAATGTCAACTTGAGGATGTAAACATCTGAGCAAACCATGCCTGTTGTCGCGAGGGCCATGTACCTGATGTGAGACCGAAGTGGTGGGGAGGCCTCCCTTGCACCTCGGTCCTTGAAGCCTCTGGAGATGGAGACAGAGTCTTGGTGGACACCGAGTGGCACGAGTGCCAGGGGTGCAGAGCACTGTGCAAGCCTTTGTCTGAGATCCGAGCCGAGGTCAAGTCCAGTCTGGCAACAAAGTATAAAAGGGTTAATCAGAAGAAGAACGGTCGAGATCCAAGCCGGGGTCGGTTCCAATCTGACAGCTGAGTACAAAAGGGACGAAGTAGAATGGTCAAGGTACAAATCCGAGGTCAATGGAAAGCAGCAATCCATCCTCCCATGAGCATGCCCCTTGAGTATTCATACCCCTTGAAATTTTCCACATTTTGTCATGTTACGAGTAACATGAGAAGTCGTTTTGCAAGTCGCCGCAGTGGTCGCGTCCAGGTCGCCTGAGGCAGTCGCGCTGTATGTTGTGCTGCCTCAGTGTGAACCGGACCTAAGGACAACACAAGAAAAAAGATAAATGGTTTTTAATGTGAAAAGTGTGGGGGGTACATTTGTATGGCGCTCCCCGGAGTTAATACTTTGTAGAACCGCCTTTCACTGCAATTACAGCTGCAAGTCTTTTTGGGGGTGTCTCTACCAGCTTTGCACATCTAGAGAGGGACATTTTTTCCAATTCTTCTTTGCAAAATATCTCAAGCTCTGTCAGATTGGATGGAGAGCGTCTGTGAGCAGCAATTTTCATATCTTGCCACAGATTCTCAATGGGATTTAGGTCTGGACTGTAACTGGGCCATTCTAACACATGAATATGCTTTGATGTAAACCATTCCATTGTAGCTCTGGCTGGATGTTTCGGGTCGTTGTCCTGCTGGAAGGTGAACCTCCGCCCCGGTCTCAAGTCTTTTGCAGACTCTAAGGCCGCGTACACACGCGCAGACTGTCTGACGGACTTAGTCCGCTGAAACACATTTCAGCGGACAATCCGCTCGTGTGTGGGCTTCAGCTGACTTTTTCAGCGGACAGTCTGGCGGACTAAGTATTTCCGAATTTCCGTAATATTGTCCGTCCAACTTTGGTTTCAGCGGACAGTCCGCTCGTGAGTAGGCTAGTTGGACGGACTAAGTATGGTGCATGCTCAGAAAGGATTTACACGGCGGAAGGTTGCATTGCAGTGTATTGGACGTCGTATTTCTAGTCCCGTCGTACGTGTTGTACACGTCATCGCGCAAGCTTTCAGCGGACTGTCTGTTCATCGTGTATGGTCAAGTCCGTTCATTCAAAAGTTGAACGGACTGTCTGTCGGATTGTCTGACGGACTTAGTTGGCCAGACAGTCCGCGCGTGTGAACGCGGCCTAAGCCCTTGTACACACGGGTCGGATTTTGTCAGACGGATTTTGTCCGAAACTGGTGTTGCATACACACGGTCGGACAAAGTTGTCGGAAAATCCGATCGTTCAGAACGTGATGACGTTCGTTCGTTGCGGCGGGACTACGTTCAGGCTAGTAGCCAATAGCTTTGGTCTCGTAATTTGATCTGAGCATGCGTGGCACTTTGTCCGATCGGAATTCTCCACAAACGATCGGACAAAGTCCGATTGGATCATGTTGTTGGATAATTTTATAGCCAAGCTCTCAAACTTTGTCCATCGGACATTCCGACGGAAACAGCCCCATGAAGCATGAAGAATGTTCGACCGTGTGTACAAGGGCTAACGGGTTTTCCTCTAAGGCCGCGTACACACGCGGGGACTGTTCGCCCAACTTTGTCCGTCAAACAGTTTCGGCAAACAGTCCGCTCAAAATTAGCATGGACGGACATGGCCACACACGACGAACGAACAGTTTGCTGAAACCGTGCGTGATGACGTGAACGGCACGTACGACGGGACGAAAAATACGACGTCCTATACACTGCATTATAACTTTCGGCGTGTAAATCCTTTCTGAGCATGCGCGGAACTTAGTTTGACAAACAAGCCTACACACGGGCGGACTGTTCGCTCAAACAAGGTTTCAGCGGACAGTTTTACGGAATTTCCGAAAAACCTTGTTCGTCAAACTGTCCGCTGAAAGCCCACACACGAGCGGACTGTCCGCCCAAACACTGTTCAGCGGACAAAGTTGGGCGAACAGTCCGCGCGTGTGTACGCGGCCTAAGATTGTCCTGTATTTGGCTCCATCCATCTTCCCATCAACTCTGACCAGCTTCCCTGTCCCTGCTGAAGAAAATCATCCCCACCACATGATGCTGCCACCACCATGTTTCACGGTGGGGATGGTGTGTTCAGGGTGATGTGCAGTGTTCGTTTTCCGCCACACATAGTGTTTTGCCAAAAAGTTGAATTTTAGTCTCCTCTGACCAGATCACCTTCTTCCACATGTTTGCTGTGTCCTCCACATGGCTTCTCACAAACTACAAACAGAACTTCTTATGACTTTCTTTCACCAATGTCTTTCTTCTTGTCACTCTTCCATAAAGAGCAGATTTGTGGACAGACGACTAATAGTTGTCCTGTGGACAGATTCTCCCCCCTGAGCTGTGGATCTCTGCAGCTCCTCCAGAGTTACCATGGGCCTCTTGGCTCTTCTCTGATGAATGCTCTCCTTGCCCGGCCATCGCGGCGGCCTTGTGTAGTGTGTTGGCGTCTGAAGCAGTTAGTGGGTGTTCTGTGTACCTTCAACACAGTATACACCGATCGTTATCGGCCGATTTTCGATCTTGCTCTTCTGTAGTGGTTGTTGTCTGCGTGCCCTGACCGCAGTATACACCGCTATATTCACCTCACCTATATAGCTAGTGATCTATCTTTTATAATAGAGCTTGCAGTGAGTAGTGTTAGGAGCTTGTGCGTGCTGTCTGCGTGCTCTGTACCCAGTACACACCGCTATATCCACCTACATAGCTCTTCTCTATTTGAGCCATCTGCCATCTGCGTTATTGGAAGTTGTGTGTGCCTCCAGCACAGCACAGTATACATCTGTATATACCCCTTTATCTCTGGTGTTCTATAATAAAGGCATCTGCAGGAGTTAGTGGGTGTTTTGTGCCTCCAGCACAATATACACCTGTATCTACCCTTTATTGCTGTTCTCTAATAGAGCCATCTGCAGGGCTTAGTGGGTGTTGTGTGACTCAATTACAGTATACCCCTTTATCTCTGGTGTTCTATAATAAAGGCATCTGCAGGAGTTAGTGGGTGTTGTGTGCCTCCAGCACAATATACACTACCCAACTGCTGTTTTACCCAACTCCCTTCAGGCCATTACCATGTCTGGAAGGCCAGCAAGGAGAGGCAGACAGGCGCGAGCCGATAAAAGAGGGCAAGCAGGCTCTGTGTCTAGAAACAACAGTGCTGGTCGTGGACGCGGTGCATCGTCATCGTCAGCACGTGGCCATGGGACACGCTTGTCCTACTTTTCGGCAGCTGGACATGTTGAGCCGCAACATGCCAACGACTTGGTAGAGTGGATGACCAAGCCCTCTTCATCCTCCTCATCCTCTCTCACCCAGTCTCAGGGTACTAGCAAAGCAGCTGCCAACGCATCGTCTTCCCTCCTCTCAATGTCATCATCAGTGACTCCTTCCCTAGACCCACCACGTCCTCCTGAGGAGTCTCCTGAACTCTTTGAGCACAGTGTTGGGTACATGCTCCAGGAGGATGCCCAGTGTTTTGTAGGCTCTGATGATGACACTCAGCTAGAGGAAGGCAGTAGCGTGAATGCAGAGAGAGGGGATGCTCAAGAAGGACAGCAATCTGGCAGTCATGTTCCACAAGTTGCAGCATACTGCCAGGTTTGCTACAGCGATGAAGAGGGAGGGGATAATGAGGGCACTGATTCCATGTGGGTGCCTGGTAGGAGAGAGGAGGAGGACGAGGAGGCACATGTCCAACGAGGCAGGATGCCCTCCAGGGGCCAGCTTAGAGGCAGCACACCGACTGAATCACACCGCAGAGCTCCGCCTGTGCAGGGCGCTGCCTCTGCGCGTTATTCTAAAAGTTCTTTGGTGTGGGCCTTTTTTGAGACGAGTGCATCAGATCGCACCGCTGCTATTTGCAACATATGTCTCAACCGTATCTCGCGTGGCCAAAACATCAGCCGCTTGGGCACCACATGCTTGACCAGACATATGTTGACCTGCCATGCAGCTCGTTGGCAAGCGTACCTCAAAGACCCACACCAAAGAACAAAGCGGACCTCTCCTTGCTCCTCATCAGCTGGCATCTCCAACCCCACTAGACTTTCAGTCCTCTCTGAAACCTGCTCTGAGAGGAATGAAGGTGTAGAATTAGGTGAACTCTGCTAGCGGTACACCCACGTCCGATTATAGCAGGCAAATGTCCCTGCCCCAGCTGCTGGACCGGCGGAAGAAGTTAACTCCCAGCCATCCACATGCCCAGCGGTTGAATGCTAGCTTGGCTAAATTGCTAGCACTTCAACTGCTGCCTTTTCAGTTGGTAGACTCGGCCCCCTTCCGTGTGTTTGTACAATGTGCGGTTCCTCAGTGGCAGGTCCCCAAACGCCACTTTTTCTCACGGAAGGCGATTCCGGCTCTCTACCGGCATGTGGAAGGCAATGTCCTTGCCTCGCTGGACAGGGCGGTCAGCGGTAAGGTGCATATTTCCGCTGACTCATGGTCCAGCAGGCATGGACAGGGACGTTACCTGTCTTTCACGGCCCATTGGGTCACTCTTCTGGCAGCTGGGAAGGATGCAGGACAAGGTGCAGTAGTGTTGGAGGTTGTTCCGCCACCACGCCTCCAAAATGCTACTATTGGTTGTGACACACCTCTCTCCTCCACCCCCTCCTCTTCTTCTTCCTCCATGGCCTCTTCCAGTGCTCTGTCCTCAGAACCAGCGGTGCTCCGTAGGTGTTCCAGGGGCTACGCAAGTACGCAGGCAAAACTATGCCATGCCGTGCTTGCGCTGGTTTGTTTGGGGGACAGGAGCCACACTGGGGCGGATGTTTTGTCAGCTCTGCAGGGGCAGGCCGAGAGGTGGTTGACGCCATGCCAGCTTAAGCCAGGAATGGTGGTTTGCGACAATGGCACCAACCTCCTCTCCGCCCTCCGACAGGGACAACTGACCCATGTGCCCTGTGTAGCTCACGTCCTTAACCTGGTGGTGCAGCGGTTCTTGGGCAGGTACCCCGGCTTACAGGATGTCCTGAAGCAGGCCAGGAAAGTCTGTGTGCATTTCCACCGATCATTTAATGCCTGTGCTCGGCTGGCTGAGCTCCAAAAGGAGTTGAACCTGCCAAACAACCGCCTTATATGTGACATGCCCACCAGGTGGAACTCAACGTTGGCCATGCTGCAGCGGCTGCACACACAGCAGAGGGCCATCAATGAGTACCTGTGCGACTACGGCACCAGGACAGGGTCAGGGGAGCTCGGTTTTTTCTCACCACGCCAGTGGGGCATGATCAGGGATGCATGCACTGTCCTGTCACCGTTTGAGGAGGCCACAAGGATGGTGAGCAGTGACAGTGCATGCATCAGTGACACTGTACCTCTTGTCCACCTCTTGGAGCATACGCTGCGTGGAATAATGGACAGGGCACTTGAGGCAGAACAGAGGCAGGAAGAGGAGGACTTCCTTGCCTCTCAAGGCCCCCTTTATCCAGACAGTGTTTCTGCTGTGCCACCCATCACACAGGAAGAGGATGAGGAGGAGGAAGAGGAGGAGGAGGATGATTGTGTCAGCATGGAGGTGGAGGCTGGCACTCAGCATCAGCAGCAGCAGCAGTCTTGTAGGGATGATTTACAGTCCCAAGAAACCCGTGGACTTGTACGTGGCTGGGAGGAGGTAGCTGCGGATCATGTTGTCCTTAGTGACCCAGAGGACTCCGGACTGAATGCCTCTGCTAACCTACGCTGCATGGCCTCCCTGATCCTGCAAAGCCTGCGGAAGGATCCTTGTATTCTTCGGATCAAGGAGAGGGACCATTACTGGCTGGCCACTCTCCTTGATCCACGGTACAAGGGTAAGGTTGCCGACCTTATCTTGCCATCGCAGAGGGAGCAGAGGATGAGACATCTCCGGGAGGCCTTGCAGAAAGGTCTGTGCAACGCGTTCCCAGAGACTGGGAGGTTACAAACTCCTGGTCCTGGACAACGTGTTGCTGAGGCATCGGTCCGAAGGAGTGGTGGAGAAGGTGGCCGTCTGACTGATGCTTTCAGACAATTTTTTAGTCCGCAGCCCCAAGGTATGATCGGTTCCAGCAACCATCGCCAGCGTCTGATTTACATGGTGCAGGAATACCTAGGGGCAAGGTCAGACTTGGACACCTTTCCCATCGAAAATCCTCTGGCTTACTGGGTCTTGAGGATGGATCACTGGCCAGAGCTTGCACAGTATGCAATTGAGCTACTGGCCTGTCCTGCATCCAGCGTTCTTTCGGAACGCACCTTCAGTGCTGCTGGTGGCTTCGTTACCGATCACAGGGTGCGCCTGTCCACCGAATCAGTTGATCGACTGACCTTCATCAAGATGAATCAGTCTTGGATCACCCACAGCTACCAAGCACCTGAAGCTGATGTAACCGAATAATTGTTTTTGAAATATCACATCCCTTCAAGACTGCCTATGCTGATGCTGAGTGACTGTCCTGTTATGTTGATTGTCTATCCTCTTCCTCCTCCGCTGATATGTTGGAAGAACATTTCTGGTTCTGGGTGATGCCATCAGCCCAATTTTTCTGCCCCTGTTTAACAGGGGCGTTTAATTACAATTTTTGATGCAATGCTTTGCAGCAGGGCTAATTCCTGCAATAAAACTAGAGTATATGGGAGAGGTTGCAGTGTCGTAACACCAGTGCCAGCAGCCCAATTTTTCTGCCCCTGTTTAACAGGGACATGTAATTACAATTCTTGATATAATATTTCACAGGAAGGCCCGCTCCTGTGCCCACCCAGAGTAATTGTGAGGACTTATAGTGTTGTGGCACCAGCACCACAACCACCAAAGGTCAATTTTTCTACCACTATTCAACAATGGCATGTAATTACAATTCTTGATATAATCGTTCACAGCAGGGCGCTCCAGCACCCACCAAGAGTCACTTTGAGGGCTTACAATGTTGTGGCAAAACCAACACCTTGTTCCGCCATTTCTGCAGAGCATATAGGGCAGGCCCCTACTTTCAAACATCCAACTTACAAACATCTCCTACTTGCAAACGGAAGGAGACAACAGCAAGTGAGATGAAAAAAGATGGACGACAAAACAAATTATACAGGGGTGATAACCCTTCCCTATGTTTTCCAAAAAGCTTAAAAATAGTTTTTTTGACTGGAGCTGCACTTTAAAAATGTACCAGTTGAAAATTACAAACAGATTCAACTTAACACAACAAACCTACACAGTCCCAGTCTTGTTTGCACCGCCTGTATACTGCTGTTCTGAGTATATAGGGCCTGGGGGCCACACGCATTTCCTTTTTTTAATATGGGTACGGGGTTCCCCTTAATATGCGTACAAGACCCAAATAGGCTGGTAATGGGCAGGGAGGGCTACCCATGCCATTTTTCTGAATGATTTTCAACCATATTGCAGGAACCAGATATAACATTAAAACCGCAAGCAGTTTTAAATGGTGTTATTTCCGTTAAATGTCATTTTGTGCAGGGACTGTTCTAAACACGGGAAACACGTGGCACTTCACAGGCATACTACAGACACCCCCCAGGCACCATATTTAAAGGAATATTTCACTTTTTTTTTTTCACTTTAATCGTCATTGAAATCAGTGCTCCCGCCAAAACGGCCATTTTTAAAAACATTTTTTGCATTGACCCATGTCCCCTGGGGCAGGAGCCAGGTCCCCAAACCCTTTTTAGGACAGTATCTTGCATATTAGCCGTTAAAATTAGCACTTTTAATTTCGAACGTTCGAGTCCCATAGACTTCAATGGGGTTCTAACGTTCGTACGAATTTGGGGTCCGTTCGAAAGTTCTGGTGCGAACCGAACCAGGGGGTGTTTGGCTCATCCCTAGTAGAAGAATACGGATCAGCCTAAACTGAGGAAAACAAATGTTTTTTTTATATATTTTTGGGGGATATTTATTATAGCAAAAAGTAAAAAATAATGCGTTTTTTTCAAAATTGTCGCTCTATTCTTGTTTATAGCGCAAAAAATAAAAACCGCAGGGGTGATCAAATACCACCAAAAGAAAGCTCTATTTTTGGGAAAAAAAGGACGTCAATTTTGTTTGGGAGCCACGTCGCACGACCGCGCAATTGTCAGTGAAAGAGACGCAGTGCCGAATCGCAAAAAGTGGTCTGGTTTTAAGCCAGCAAAATGGTCCGGGGGGCTGAAAGTGGTTAAATTGATGTGCAGATTCAGGTATCTTTTTTTTTGGAGGAGAGTCAGGAGCAAGCTTCACTTTTACAGGTAAAGTCCAGGCTTGCTTATAAATTCAGCGCCTGGTATCTCTATTGACCATTTTCCATCACGTCACAATGCAGGACACTCAGCTGTTCGGACTCTAAATGCCGCGTACACACGACAGGACTTAAGTCCTGACGGACTTAAGTTCTGACGGAGTTCTGACAGAGTTCTGACAGACTTTCCGAATGAACGGACTTGGCCACACACAATCACACCAAAGTCCGACGGATTCGAACGTGATGACGTATGACTGGACTAGAATAAGGAAGTTCATAGCCAGTAGCCAATAGCTGCCCTCGCGTCGGTTTTAGTCCGTCGGACTAGCACACACATGAGCGGATTTCTGGGTCCGGCAGAGTTCTGGCGGAAAAAATTGAAGCATGTTCCATTTCTAAAGTCTGTCAGACTTTTGTGAATCAAAAGTCCGTTGCAGCCCACACACGATCGAATATAGTCTGCCGGAATCATTCCGTCAGACTTTGGATGTTGAAAAGTCCGGTCGTGTGTACGGGGCTTAATGGAAAGATCTATTCTCCAACCAAAGTGCTATAAGCTGGTTCTGGGGCAGTGAATGTAGACTCATTTACAGAGCCACTGCCCCGAAACCAGCATGCAGGAAACGACTCAAGGAACGGCTTGCTTCTCTCAGAGTCTAAGCACACAGGTGCTGCCGCTCGGTGACGTTAAGCGTCATATTATTTACGGCGATATTGTAGGATCTGAATTTTGCACACAGCAGATTTCTCTCCCAGTTTACTGTTTGTTTCCATTGCCTTGGGCTTCTTGATAATGATGTTAGAGTCTCCTGGTAAGAATAATGAGAACATTATCTGTTATAGAAACATTGTCCTCATACGTTGGCTCAGAGACAAATGACAGTCCCGGCAGCCCGGCTTCAAACAGTACTCTGCAAGAATGCGGCCCAACCAGCCGAGCGCCGTCTTTATTCATGACATTGATTAGAGCCGCGTTCTCCCGTCACTAACACTCAGCAATAGTCACATTTATCCCGAGTTAGCACAGGTGATTTTTTATTTATTATTATTTTGTTATTTCCTGGGTGGAAGACGATATCCTTTTTATTTTTTTTATTTTTTTTTTATTTGTAGGAGCAATTGCCGGAGGAATTTATAACAATGATCTCGCAGTTTGATGCCAAATCCCCAGTTACCAAAATAAATGGTAGGTTTGCTAGACTCAATTACAGCAATTAGCTAATGAAATGATAGAGAATATATTTACATTTTACTTAATGATCCGATCTGAGACATGGGGATAAGGCAGCCGTAAACTCCGGTAAGCAAATCCATTCATAATAATAATGGAAATATTTTGGCTGCTTGTGAGATTTCCCAAAACAGGTATTTTTTTTTTATATTTACCGAAATGGATCCGAGTTTGCAAATTTCCTAGACAATTGGGCTAACTTTCGTGTTTTTTTTATTTTTTTTTTATTTTTTTTTTTTAGTTCATGAAAGTGTTTTTGTTTTTTTTTTAGTTCATGAAAGTGTCTTTTTTTTTTTTCCCCAAAAAAATTGTGTGTTGAAAAATACTGTGCGACATAAAAGATTGAAACACCCACCATTTTATTCTATAGGGTCTCTGCTAAAAAAAAAAAAAAAAAAATCTCTCTCTCTCTCTCTCTCTTGTTTGGGGTTCTAAGTAATTTTCTACCAAAAAAAAAAAAGTAGATTTTTACATGAGGAAGGACATCTGGTTACAAAGGATGGGGAGATGGCGAAGGCATTGCATTTATTCTTCCCCTTGGTCTTCACGAGGGAATCGGGGGGCTTCAGTAACCAAAACTGCAGTGTTTTTTATCCTCATGACACATCACAGGAAGCACCTCCATGGTTAACAGAGGACAGAATTAAAATTAGACTTGGGAAACGTAACAATAAATCACCAGGACCAGAAGGCTTCCACCGGAGGAACTCAGTCAAGTAATTGCCAGACCATTGTTCCTAATTTTTACTGACAGTCTACTGACTGGAATGGTATCAGCTGATTGGAGAAAAGCCAATGTAACACCAATATTTAAAAAGGGCCCAAAATACATCCCTGGGAAATACAGACCAGTTAGCCTAACATCAATAGTATGCAAGATCTTGGAGGGGATGATAAGGGACTATATACAAGATTTTAGTAATGAGAACGGTATCATTAGCAGTAATCAGAATGGATTCATGAAGAATCGTTCTTGCCAAACCAATCTACTAACCTTCTATGAGGATGTGAGTTTCCATCTAGATAAAGGAAGGCCCGTAGACGTGGTTTATCAAGATAAAGGAAGGCCTGTAGACGTGGTGTATCTGGATAAAGGAAGGCCCGTAGATGTGGTGTATCTAGATATAGGAAGGCCCGTAGACGTGGTGTATCTAGATAAAGGAAGGCCCGTAGATGTGGTTTATCGAGATAAAGGAAGGCCTGTAGACGTGGTGTATCTAGATAAAGGAAGGCCCGTAGATGTGGTGTATCTAGATATAGGAAGGCCCGTAGACGTGGTGTATCTAGATAAAGGAAGACCCTTAGACGTGGTGTATCTAGATAAAGGAAGGCCTGTAGACGTGGTGTATCTAGATAAAGGAAGGCCCGTAGACGTGGTGCATCTAGATAAAGGAAGGCCCGTAGATGTGGTGTATCTAGATAAGGGAAGGCCCGTAGACGTGGTGTATCTGGATAAAGGAAGGCCCGTAGACGTGGTGTATCTAGATAAAGGAAGGCCCATAGACGTGGTGTATCTAGATAAAGGAAGGCCCGTAGACGTGGTGTATCTAGATAAAGGAAGGCCCGTAGACGTGGTGTATCTAGATAAAGGAAGGCCCGTAGACGTGGTGTATCTAGATAAAGGAAGGCCCGTAGACGTGGTGTATCTAGATAAAGGAAGGCCTGTAGACGTGGTGTATCTAGATAAAGGAAGGCCTGTAGACATGGAGTATCTAGATAAAGGAAGGCCCGTAGACGTGGTGTATCTGGATAAAGGAAGCCCTGTAGACGTGGTGTATCTGGATAAAGGAAGGCCCGTAGATGTGGTGTATCTAGATAAAGGAAGGCCTGTAGACGTGGTGTATCTGGATAAAGGAAGGCCTGTAGACGTGGTGTATCTAAATAAAGGAAGGCCCGTAGACGTGGTGTATCTAGATAAAGGAAGGCCCGTAGACGTGGTGTATCTAGATAAAGGAAGGCCCGTAGACGTGGTGTATCTAGATAAAGGAAGGCCTGTAGACGTGGTGTATCTAGATAAAGGAAGGCCCGTAGATGTGGTGTATCTAGATAAAAGAAGGCCCGTAGATGTGGTGTATCTAGATAAAAGAAGGCCCGTAGACGTGGTGTATCTAGATAAAAGAAGGCCCGTAGATGTGGTGTATCTAGATAAAAGAAGGCCTGTAGACGTGGTGTATCTAGATAAAGGAATGGGCCAATAGACGTAGTGTATCTGGATTTTGCAAAAGCATTTGACACAGTTCCCAAAAAATGTTTACTGTACAAAATAAGGTCCATTGGCATGGACCATAGGGTTAGTACATGAATTGAAAACTGCCTACAAGGGCGAGTTCAGAGGGTGGTGATAAATGGGCAGTACTCGGAATGGTCGGGGGGTGGGTAGTGGGGTCCCCCAGGGTTCTGTGCTGGGACCAATCCTATTTAATTTGTTCATAAACGACCTGGAGGAGGGGGATGGGGGAAACAGTTCAATCTCTGTATTTGCGGACAATACTAAGCTAAGCTGGGCAATAACTTCTCCGCAGGATGTGGAAACCTTGCAAGAAGATCTGAACAAATGAATGGGGGGAGGGGCAACTACATGGCAAATGAGGTTCAATGTAGAAAAATGTAAAATAATGCATTTGGGTGGCAAAAATCTGAATGCAATCTATAGACTGGGGGGAGATCCTCTGGGGGGATCTAGGATGGAGAAGGACCTGGGGGTCCTAGTAGTAGATGATGGGCTCAGCAATGCCAAGCTGCTGCTAACAAAGCAAACAGAATATTGGCATTAAAAATGGCATCAACTCCAGAGATAAAACGATAATTCTCCTCTCTACAAGACTCTGGTCCGGCCGCACCTGGAGTATACTGTCCAGTTCTGGGCACCAGTCCTCAGGAAGGATGTACTGGAAATGGAGCGACTACAAAGAAGGGCAACAAAGCTAATAAAGAGTCTGGAGGATATTAGTGATGAGGAAAGGTTGTGAGCTCTGAACTTATTCTCTCTGGAGAAGAGACGCCTGAGAGGGGAAATGATTTCATTATATAAATACCGGACTGGTGACCCCACAATATATAAATACCGGACTGGTGACCCCACAATATATAAATCCGGGACTGGTGACCCCACAATATATAAATACCGCACAATAGGGAGAAATCTTTTTCGCAGAAGGGAGTGTTACAAGACTCGTGGCCACTCATTAAAATTAGAAGAAAAGAAATTTAACCTTAAACTGCGTAGAGGGTTCTTTACTGTAAGAGCAGCAAAGATGTGGAATTCCCTTCCACAGGCGGTGGTCTCATCGGGGAGCATCGATAGTTTTCAAAAACGATTCGATAATCACCTGAACGACTGCAACATACAGGGATATACAATGTAACACTGACATATAATCACACCACATACATGATATACAATGTAACACTGACATATAATCACACAACATACAGGATATACAATGTAATACTGACATATAATCACACAACATACAGGATATACAATGTAATACTGACATATAATCACACACATAGGATGGACTTGTGTCTTTTTTCAACCTCACCTACTATGTAACATGTAGGAGCGAAGTGTCAGAAATGGCCCGGATGGCAAGTGGTTAAGTGTCAAGGAACTTGGCATAGTCATACAAAATAATACAAAGTAGCACGTAGTCACATCCCATCCATAGTACATAACAATTTCGAGGTCATCTGTCCAATAACAGAGATAAACACAGCAACTTTTCTCACCAGTACAAGGTGCCGGGTGATCTAAAGTAGCATTTGCCAAATTCCCTGAACAGTTTTTGTGTAATTTTATAGTGAGACCAGAGGATTGGTCTGCTGGAATAAGCACAAGCGCATAGTATACAGTAGAGCCAGGGCCGTCTTTAAGGCAGGACAAAAGGGGCAGCTGCCCTGGGCCCTGTCATTGTTGTGGGGCCCAAAACAGCTGCCTCATACTTGCCAACTATCCAGGTTTAAATAACCTTGTCCTTGGAAGTTTTATTCCTGTGCTGTGTCCCGATATCTCAGTGTGAAGTGCTGCTACTAATGCTGCCCAGCTCTGCCCTATTGTTGTGTACAGATGACTCACCTGCAGACCCTGTGTTTACATGGAAATAACCGGCATTCGTATGTAAATAGCGATGACAATACTGAGTAAATAGCTGCGCCTGGTGGCATTAATATGTAAATAAATAAAGGCGGCATTCCTATGTATATCATGCTCCCCTGCAGTGAGGAGGTGATGTGCTGTAACCTCTAACTAGTGAGCAGTAATGATATGCTGTAATTGCTGGCAACCAATCGCAATTGCTGCCTGATCTGATACAGAAAACTAATTTTAAGTCAAGCTGCTATAGAAAAATTTTGCCCAGGGTCCGTCCAATCTATATTAAAGACGGGCCTGAGTAGAGCTGTAAAGAGGAGGAAAGAAATGTAAGAAATAACGGGGTCAGGAGATGCAAGAGGAGCCAGAAAGGGGACAAAAAAATAATATTTTGCATTTTTTGGGCTGAATTCGGACCTGAAATGGACCAAAAGATGTAGAGAACCCCTGTCCAAATTCGCACCGGAGCCGCAGCGGAGATATGCGCATCGGCTCCATAGAGAGAAACCCACATCCAAATCGCATAGGTGTGAACCCAGCCTAAGCCCCAGTGGCGGCCAGTGCTTAATATATTGGGGGGGGGGGCAGAAAACGAACACCAGAACCCCCCCAATCTCCCCCCGGGCAGGGAATGCAGCGATCGCACACCCCCCCCCCCAGAGACAGACGTGAATGAGGTGATTGAACCCCTCCCCCGCCACCCACGAGAGATGGACGGGACGGCGGGGATCGGGGCATTACTATTGGAATCAGGGGGAATGAAGAGCCAGGCCCTTGATTCTCCTTCCGGGCGAACAGGAAGGGTGTCCTAAGACTCCCTGGCCAATCGGGTCACCGGAACTGCTTCCTGATTGGCGAGAATCAGGAAGACAATAGCGAATACTAATTCGCTATTGTCACGCAAGTGGGTGGGCGCCCAGAACCCACCATTTTTTGAAGCCAAGTAGAGCCTCAGGCTCTAACCATGTGCTTAAAAAAAACAAAAATATTAAAATCCATGTGTCCGGCGCTCCAATTGAAAGGTTGGGGGGCCGGACGCATGGATAGGGGGGGGGTGGCGCCCGTGCGCCCTGCATGAGCGGCCGCCACTGGTAAGCCCTCTAAAAGAGATCACCTCACTTACGGTGAGGCTAAGAAGCCAGTGGCGTTTGATCCCTATAGAAGAAATAGGGGGTCCAGATCTTCCAACATTTGTCATCTTGTTCCTTCAAAGTCACGGTGAGGTTTTTCATAACCCGGATTTCAGAAATTCGTAAACGCCAATGGGCAACTGTAGGGGGGACACTTTTTCCATAAAACGAGTATACAGGTTCTTAAACTGTTTGGAAGATAGGGGGCGGTGTCGTTTAGTAAAAAAGCCAGGGGGTTCTTATTAAGGGATACGCCTGTCAAAGCCTTAATACTAGAGTCTACGTCATTCCAGAAACTGCTTCATTTTGGGTATTTCCAAAAAATAAGGGTTTCCCACAGATTCCCCACAGCGCCAGCATGTATACAGGACCCGAGGATAGATACTATGCAATTTGACCAGAGTTCTGTACCACCGTGTCAGAAGTACGCTATTGTATTCTGACAGTGGGAGCCCCCTGCTGGTGGCTATAGCCACCGGCAGTGATCTAACGTTAAAAAACCCCCCCAAAAACAGGCAGGCTTGTTGTATAGAAGTCAATCGATAGATTGGCTTCAGTACAACCAGCCCACCCATAGATGGATCGAAATTCGGCCAATTCCTGCTGAACTGGCCAAATTTTGATCTGTCTATGGCTGGCTTTGCTCCTGACCTCTACACTCTGTGTGCCGCTTACTCATGACCTCTGCACTCCATCACTGATTTGCTTCTATTACTGATTAACAACACCAGAATAGAGAGGGAGAAGGCGCCACGAATGCACATCCGCCGACATTGGCCCAGGCATGTGTGCAAGCCCGGCTCAGTGTCGCTTGACAGCTACCAATATAACAGATAGAACGGTGGTACCCAGTAGTGCACTGGCCATATTGTGTGACCAAAGGATTGGTCCATCTTTTAAGAACTTAGCAGCCAACAGCATTTTATCCTGAAAACAAGTAAGTAAAAAGACAAAGAAAAAAAAAGAGAGGACATCCAAGGACAGTGTCAGGACCTGGATCACCCGCTGGTGGCACTGTGGTTCCCAGAGTGGAAGGTTGTAGTTCCAGTATTCACCAACAGGTATCTACCAGCAGCCAGCAGATCCAAGTAATCAGTCTCTACCTGATGCTGGGAGTGTATTTAGTCCCTCTTCTACTATAAAACTTCGCTACAGTCACCCGCTGGTGGCACTGTGCTTCCCAGAGTGGAAGGTTGTAGTTCCAGTATCCACCAACAGGTATCTACCAGCAGCCAGCAGATCCAAGTAATCAGTCTCTACCTGATGCTGGGAGTGTATTTAGTCCCTCTTCTACTATAAAACTTCGCTACAGTCACCCGCTGGTGGCACTGTGCTTCCCAGAGTGGAAGGTTGTAGTTCCAGTATTCACCAACAGGTATCTACCAGCAGCCAGCAGATCCAAGTAATCAGTCTCTACCTGATGCTGGGAGTGTATTTAGTCCCTCTTCTACTATAAAACTTCGCTACAGTCACCCGCTGGTGGCACTGTGCTTCCCAGAGTGGAAGGTTGTAGTTCCAGTATTCACCAACAGGTATCTACCAGCAGCCAGCAGATCCAAGTAATCAGTCTCTACCTGATGCTGGGAGTGTATTTAGTCCCTCTTCTACTATAAAACTTCGCTACAGTCACCCGCTGGTGGCACTGTGCTTCCCAGAGTGGAAGGTTGTAGTTCCAGTATCCACCAACAGGTATCTACCAGCAGCCAGCAGATCCAAGTAATCAGTCTCTACCTGATGCTGGGAGTGTATTTAGTCCCTCTTCTACTATAAAACTTCGCTACAGTCACCCGCTGGTGGCACTGTGCTTCCCAGAGTGGAAGGTTGTAGTTCCAGTATCCACCAACAGGTATCTACCAGCAGCCAGCAGATCCAAGTAATCAGCCTCTACCTGATGCTGGGGGTGTATTTAGTCCCTCTTCTACTATAAAACTTTGCTACAGTCACCCGCTGGTGGCACTGTGCTTCCCAGAGTGGAAGGTTGTAGTTCCAGTATCCACCAACAGGTATCTACCAGCAGCCAGCAGATCCAAGTAATCAGCCTCTACCTGATGCTGGGGGTGTATTTAGTCCCTCTTCTACTATAAAACTTCGCTACAGTCACCCGCTGGTGGCACTGTGCTTCCCAGAGTGGAAGGTTGTAGTTCCAGTATCCACCAACAGGTATCTACCAGCAGCCAGCAGATCCAAGTAATCAGCCTCTACCTGATGCTGGGGGTGTATTTAGTCCCTCTTCTACTATAAAACTTCGCTACAGTCACCCGCTGGTGGCACTGTGCTTCCCAGAGTGGAAGGTTGTAGTTCCAGTATCCACCAACAGGTATCTACCAGCAGCCAGCAGATCCAAGTAATCAGCCTCTACCTGATGCTGGGGGTGTATTTAGTCCCTCTTCTACTATAAAACTTCGCTACAGTCACCCGCTGGTGGCACTGTGCTTCCCAGAGTGGAAGGTTGTAGTTCCAGTATCCACCAACAGGTATCTACCAGCAGCCAGCAGATCCAAGTAATCAGCCTCTACCTGATGCTGGGGGTGTATTTAGTCCCTCTTCTACTATTAAACTAAAATTAAGCTACAGTGTTTTGCCTGTCAGCCAAATGAATGCTTGCTGTTAAATTCTGAGCCTGGTTCCTGCCTGCTCCGACCTTCCACCTACAGTATGTCCTGCTCCTGATCTTGCTGTTGCCCTGCATCCTGTACCCTACTGCCTTATATCTGATCCCCTTGCTCCAGATCCCAGCCCTGGTTCCCCCTGCTTCCTTGCATCTCCAGTTTTACCCTGTGATCTGTCTTCCTCATTGTGTAAATACAGTGCCTTGAAAAAGTATTCATCCCACCTTGAAATTTTTCACATTTTGTCATGTTACAACCAAAAACATAAATGTATTTTATTTTTAATTTTCTGTGACAGACCAACACAAAGTGGCACATAATTGTGAAGTGGAAGGAAAATGATAAATGCCTTTCAAACTTTTTTTACAAATAAATATGTGAAAAGTGTGGGGGTGCATTTGTATTCAGCCCCCTTTACTCTGATACCCCTAACTAAAATCTAGTTGGACCAATTGCCTTCAGAAGTCACCTAATTAGTAAATAGAGTCCACCTGTGTGTAATTTCATCTCAGTATAAATATATCTGTTCTGTTAAGCCCTCAGAGGTTTGTTAGAGAACCTTGGTGAACCTTAGTGAACAAACAGCATCATGAAGGCCAAGGAACACACCGGACAGGTCAGGGATAAAGTTGTGGAGAAGTATAAAGCAGGGTTAGGTTATAAAAACATATCCCAAGCTTTGACCATCTCACGGAGCTCTGTTCAATCCATCATCGGAAAATGGAAAGAGTATGGGCACAACTGCAAACCTACCAAGACATGGCCGTCCACCTAAACTGACCGGGCCGGGCAAGGAGAACATTCATCAGAGAAGAGCCAAGAGGTCCATGGTAACTCTGGAGGAGCTGCAGAGATCCACAGCTCAGGGGGGACAATCTGTCCACAGGACAACTATTAGTCGTCTCTCCACAAATCTGCCCTTTATGGAAGAGTGACAAGAAGAAAGACATTGGAGGAAGAAAGCCATAAGAAGTCCTGTTTGTAGTTTGTGAGAAGCCATGTGGGGGAGGGGGCAGCAAACATGTGGAAGAAGGTGATCTGGTCAGAGGAGACCAAAATTCAACTTTGTGGCCTAAAAGCAAAACGCTTTGTGTGGTAAAAAACTAACACTGCCCATCCCCCTGAACACACCATCCCCACCGTGAGACATGGTGGTGGCAGCATCATGTTGTGGGGATGGTTTTCTTCAGCAGGGACAGGAAAGCTGATCAGAGTTGATGGGAAGATGGATGGAGACAAATACAGGGCAATCTTAGAAGAAAACTTGTTAGAGTCTGCAAAAGACTTGAGACCGGGGTGGAGGTTCACCTTCCAGCAGGACAGCGACCCGAAACATCCAGCCAGAGCTACAATGGAATGGTTTACATCAAAGCATATTCATGTGTTAGAATGGCCCAGTCACAGTCCAGACTTCAAATTGAGAATCTGTGGCAAGACATGAAAATTGCTATTCACAGACGCTCTCCATCCAATCTGACAGAGCTTGAGATATTCGGAAAGAAGAATGGGCAGAAATGTCCTCTCTAGATGTGCAAAGCTGGTAGAGACACCCCCAAAAAGACTTGCAGCTGTAATTGCAGAGAAAGGCGGTTCTACAAAGTATTGACTCCGGGGGGCGCCATACAAATGCCCCCCCCCCCCCCCCCCACCACACACTTTTCACATATTTATTTGTAAAAAATGTTGAAAACCATTTATCATTTTCCTTCCACTTCACAATTATGTGCCACTTTGTGTTGGTCTATCACATAAAATCCCAATAAAATACATTTACAGTGCCTTGCGAAAGTATTCGGCCCTCTTGAACTTTTCAACCTTTTGCCACATTTCAGGCTTCAAACATAAAGATATAAAATTTTAATTTTTTGTGAAGAATCACCAACAAGTGGGACACAATTGTGAAGTGGAACGAAATCTATTGGATATTTTAAACTTTTTTAGCAAATAAAAAACTGAAAATTGGTGCGTGCAAAATGATTCGGCCCCTTTACTTTCAGTGCAGCAAACTCACTCCAGAAGTTCAGCGAGGATCTCTGAATGATCCAATGTTGTCCTAAATGACTGATGGTGATAAATAGAATCCACCTGTGTGTAATCAAGTCTCTGTATAAATGCCCCTGCTCTGTGATAGTCTCAGGGTTCTGTTGAAAGCGCAGAGAGCATCATGAAGACCAAGGAACACACCAGGCAGGTCCGTAATACTGTTGTGGAGAAGTTTAAAGCCGGATTTGGATACAAAAAGATTTCCCAAGCTTTAAACATCCCAAGGAGCACTGTGCAAGCGATCATTTTGAAATGGAAGGAGTATCAGACCACTGCAAATCTACCAAGACCCGGCCGTCCCTCTAAACTTTCAGCTCAGACAAGGAGAAGACTGATCAGAGATGCAGCCAAGAGGCCCATGATCACTCTGGATGAACTGCAGAGAACTACAGCTGAGGTGGGAGAGTCTGTCCATAGGACAACAATCAGTCGTACACTGCACAAATCTGGCCTTTATGGAAGAGTGGCAAGAAGAAAGCCATTTCTCAAAGATATCCATAAAAAGTCTTGTCTAAAGTTTGCCACAAGCCACCTGGGAGACACACCAAACATGTGGAAGAAGGTGCTCTGGTCAGATGAAACCAAAATCCAACTTTTTGCCCACAATGCAAAACGATATGTTTGGCGTAAAAGCAACACAGCTCATCACCCTCAACACACCATCCCCACTGTCACACATGGTGGTGGCAGCATCATGGTTTGGGCCTGCTTTTCTTCAGCAGGGATAGGGAAGATGGTTAAAATTGAGGGGAAGATGGATGCAGCCAAATACAGGACCATTCTGGATGAAAACCTGTTGGAGTCTGCAAAAGACCTGAAACTGGGACGGAGATTTATCTTCCAACAAGACAATGATCCCAAACATACAGCAAAATCTACAAAGGAATGGTTCACAAATAAACGTATCCAGGTGTTAGAATGGCCAAGTCAAAGTCCAGACCTGAATCCAATCGAGAATCTGTGGAAAGAGCTGAAAACTGCTGTTCACAAACGCTCTCCATCCAACCTCACTGAGCTCCAGCTGTTTTGCAAGGAAGAATGGGCAAGAATTTCAGTCTCTCGATGTGCAAAACTGATAGAGACACCCCAAGCGACTTGCAGCTGTAATCGCAGCAAAAGGTGGCTCTACAAAGTATTAACGCAAGGGGGCCAAATCATTTTGCACGCCCCACTTTTCTTTTTTTTATTAGTTAAAAAAGTTTCAAAAATCCAATAGATTTCATTCCACTTCACAATTGTGTCCCACTTGTTGGTGATTCTTCACAAAAAATAAACATTTTATATCTTTATGTTTGAAGCCTGAAATGTGGCAAAAGGTTGAAAAGTTCAAGGGGGCCGAATACTTTTGCAAGGCACTGTATGTTTTTGGTTGTAACATGACAACATGTGGAAAATGTTAAGGGGTATGAATACTTTTTCAAGGCACTGTATTGTATATGTTGTATTATAGTAAACTTGTTAGGTATTTCGTCTTCAGTTATATGGTTTTGGTTCACTTGTATCTTCATAATTGATCTGTTTCCTGTTTGCCGAACTGGCGTTTGGACGTCTTTTACTATTAATAATCTTACTTTACTATATATAGTCCGGTTTCAGTTTCCTGGTGTAGCCACACAGATCGAACCATCTCTGCTGCTGGTTCCTGACAGACGGGTTCTCTTTAAAAAAGACTGTGCTTAGCAGGAACTGAGCTTCCATATGGGCAATGAAAATTCCCATACCAACTGAAATTGCCGTGTATTATACTACTGTGATCAAACACAGGCTATTTGTTGTAACAGATTGCATGGAATGCCCGGAAAGTCTCACCACCGAGAGAACCGGTTCCTGTATAAACACATGCCCAATTTATATTCGTGTTCAGCGAGTCTGAATAGAACAATCGTCGGCACATTTTCGTGGTTTGTGTGGAAAAAAAAAGACAAATATGCGGAGTGATGAAGCCATCTTCAAATATGCTGATTTTTCTCTCTCATTAAATTTATTCCCTCGCACTATTAAAATGTAATCATCGCATTGTTTAAATCGAAATACCAAACGAGCCGTAAAAGTCACCGGGTAAGCAGTTCTGAGGAGTCTCTCTGGTGTGTGAAACTGAAAAGGATTCCCGGATGAGACGCTCTCTTTTAATGCGGAGGAACTCTTGAGATAACCTAGATGGACTCAGGAAACTCCTGATAATAATGTGTGAGATACTCAGTGGTAGGAATGCTCCTTACATTTGAGGTCAATGTGTCAGAAACCATGAATCAGACTGAGACAGAAGTACAAATAAATCACACATGTTTATTAATAAAAATAAAAAGGTAAATAGAAAAAAAGCGTAGTCAAGCATAGCCAGAGTCCAGTAGCCAGATCGGGTAGTCAGCCAGTCCAAAGTTCATTAACCAGATCGGGTAATCAACCAGGCCTGACGTCAGGGATCCAAGGAGAGCAACCGCAAGCAGGATAAGAAGCCAGGAGGGATGTTAGCAAGCCAGTCTTGAAACAAACAGCAGGAGATGGTTCCTTGTGATGTGACCAACGCAAAGGCAAAGGAGAAGTGAGCTGGAAGGCTTTAAATAGGCAGGTCAGACGAGCATCATCGGGAACAGCTGGTAACTGTGGAAAGAGAAGAGAGCTGGCAGTTAGCCGACAGCTGAGCGGTCAGCCCAGAGGAGGAAGGGCTAAGCCAGCCCTGATACAATGGGAAGAATCCCAACATTACAGATAGCTAAAAAGATAATTTTGGCCAACCGGAACTTATCTGAGAGGTAGATATTGCTTTTTGAAACAGATTGATCCAGAGTGACCACCTCCTCAACCCTCCACCTCTTCAGTTCCATGGCACTCCGGCTAGAAGGTCTCCGTAAAAAAAAAAACCTCCAGGCATCAGCAGTCACAGGGAAAAGCGGGCACCAGGGTATATCGACTAAAACAGATGATCTTTATTCAAAAACAGTAGATTACAGCCATATGAAAATCCAAAGCGACATACCTAGGAATACAACTCACTTCTAAGATAACTGACTTATACTCAGCTAATTTCCCTCCATTACTAAAACAGGTTACTGAATTATTACTGTCCTTTTTGAACTAAAACACATAGCCAAGGATTTAAAAAAAAAAAAAAATAGAAATTTATTAGGGGGCATAACAAAATAAAGAGGAAGGCAACGCTGGAGAAACAGTTGAAATTGGTAAAGACTTTGTACCCCAGGGCAGACATCAATTATTTGACAGGCCAAATTGGTAACCTGAGGAGTCCATTTAATAGGGAGCACAATACGGTCCAGGACTCCGAGAGATCGGGAGCAGCAGCAGATGACATTGATGTCCCGAGGCTGTGGTCTTACAACAGCCTGCGTCTTTTGCCAGACAAGACCGAACCCAGGCCATCACACTCTTGTCTTCCTTCCACGCTTCCTTCCAGGCTGTGGCTGTGGTGTTGGAGTTGTGGCAGGAGGTGGAGGAGGAGTATGGTCCAACTCCTATATGTGACTTTTTTTATGAGTTCGCCCATCACCTCCTTATTTTGGACCTGAAATATGAGCTCCTCACTGATGATGCGTTGGCCCACCTCCATTCCCTGCATCTTACTGGCCGTCATGCAGGCAAAGGCCTCCTGGACATTAGAAGTTGTTGTGAGGACTGCAGTAGCTTGCCAAATCAAACCCAGCTCTGACTCCTCCACGTTGCTCGGAGGGGAGGAACCTGCGATTCGGTCAGGCTACTGGGCCCAGCCACCTCCTGGCTGCCACTTTCCATGGCCACCTCCTGGCTGCCACTTTCCATGGCCACCTCCTGGCTGACACTTTCCTGTGTATGAAAATGGGACATGGTTTTCGTTTTTTGGCCATCAATCACACACAATTGTGAGCTCATGACTGTTGCAAATTGAATGTTAACAAATATAAAAGACTATCCTTCTGACCCCAGCATTTTACATTCTTGTCCCAATCATTTTTGGCTACTACTGTCTATTGATATTGATGCAAACCACTTTGTAAAATCTGAAATTAGTGATCAATAATAACATCTAGTTAACATCATTATTTTTTTTTTTTACAAGAAATATGTTGATCAATGCTATACCTGGCTCCAACTGGGCTCCTCCACATCTTCCTGGATGGAAGGCCCAGGTTTTACGTCGGAAGCCTCATCTGAGGTGGAAGGAAGAGTGGAAGAAAGAGTGAAAGGAGGGGTTGAGAGTGATGGCCTGATTTCAACTGCAGTCTGTTGTAGTCAGGGGCGGACTGACCATTGGGGCACTGCCCAAGGGCCCCATGGCACTAGGGGGCCCCATCAGGGTTGCCAGCCTCAATAAAACCAGGGACAGTATGTAAAAATCTGTTTTAAAAAAAATCCCAAGATTATAGCTTCCCCGCCTCTCCGGTACCTTTTCAGTGTGTGTGTGTGTGTATACCCCCGTGAGTCCGGTCGCGGGACCCACGGACTCGATCGCCGTGGGCATCCCCGCGATCGTCTCACGGAGTGGCCGAATGGAGGAAATGCTGTGTAAACATTTCTCTATTCTGCCTAGCAACTAGTGACGCTGATCTCTGCTCCATGTGATTGGAGCAGAGATCAGTGTTCACTAAATGAAAGCCCAACCCCCCCACAGATAGTAACACACCCCTAGGAACACTTAACCCCTACACTGCCACCCACTGGTTAACCCCTTCACTGCCAGTGTCATTTACACAGGAATCCCTGCATTTATATAGCAGTGATTACTGTATAAATGACAATGGTCCCAAAAATGTGTCAAAAATGTCCGATGGGTCCCCCACAATGTCGCAGTCACAATAAAAATCGCTGATCGCCGCCATTACTAGTAAAAAAAAATAATAAAAAATTATTAATAAAAATGCTATAAAACTATCCCT
Source organism: Lithobates pipiens (assembly GCF_037356315.1). Classification (NCBI taxonomy): domain Eukaryota; kingdom Metazoa; phylum Chordata; class Amphibia; order Anura; family Ranidae; genus Lithobates; species Lithobates pipiens. The sequence continues at coordinate 239,858,511 of NW_027507787.1, forward strand.
ATTTTGTAAACACTATAACTTTTGCGCAAACCAATCAATAATCGCTTATTGCGATTTTTTTTTTACCAAAAATATGTAGAAGAATACATATTGGCCTAAACTGAGGGAAAATTTTTTTTTTTTATATATTTTTGGGGGATATTTATTATAACAAAAAGTAAAAAATAATGCGTTTTTTTCAAAATTGTCGCTCTATTTTTGGTTATAGCGCAAAAAATAAAAACCGCAGAGGTGATCAAATACCACCAAAAGAAAGCTCTATTTGTGGGAAAAAAAGGACGTCAATTTTGTTTGGGAGCCACGTCGCACGACCGCGCAATTGTCAGTTAAAGCAACGCAGTGCCGAATCGCAAAAAGGGGTCTGGTCTTTGACCAGCAAAATGGTCCGGTCTGCAAGTGGTTAAAGAAGAGACAGGTCTGTGAGAGCCAAAAAATGTTTGCTTGTTTGTAGGCGACCAAATACTTATTTTCCACCATAATTTGCAAATAAATTGGTTAAATAAATAAATTAGTTGAGGTATACCTCTGATGACAATTACAGGCCTCTCTCATATTTTTAAGTGGAAGAACTTGCACAATTGGTGGCTGAGTAAATACTTTTTTTGCCCCACTGTGTGTATATATATATATATATACTGTACATACACACCCATCTAGGTTAAGTAAGGTTCATTGTTTTGTAAAGTAAAAAAAATGATGGCAATTAGCAAAAAAAATAAAATAAAAAAAAAACAGAAGTAACTCTTCACTTTTCCAAAAAGGGGAAAAACAGCTTTACATTTGTTGCTGTTCATTTTCCAGGAAGGTTTCAAAACTTCTTCTAAGTATACAGTGAACACGTCTTCTGAGTCATGACATGGAAGAATAATGCGTTGAACTTTGTGCTTTCCTTACAGTGGCCGTGGATCGGTTACCAAACTTCCTCTCTATACCAAACACAGCAGATGGCAAACCATCGCCCCACCACCAATGCTCCATTCACCTGAACAGCGAACATATGAACCTTCTAGATGAGGCCCATGAAGACGCCTGTCAGGGAAAACCATCAACAAGGTATAAAAGTTCAGAACTGAACGTGTAGAAACATAGAAGAGTGACGGCAGAATAAGACCAATTGGTCCACCCAGTCTTACCCATTTTTTATATAAGTTCTGGGTTTCTTTTGCTTTTTTCTTTAAGTTTTGTGAATGGTGGTGGCGTGTGGGGGGAGAGAGTATATAAACCAATGTAACGAAAAATGGTGATATTGAAGAACAGGACAGCACTACAGCCATGGGATACACCTGACCAGAGCTAACACAGCCAACAAAAGCCAATACCCCGGCGTTCCGCTTTAACCTTCGTCTCTGGAGTTCTCAATTTTTTTGTAGGCTGGAGGAAATCTTCATCATTTGGGGGGGGGGGGGGGTGGGGTTGTACTGCCCTGCCATTTTAGCACCTCAAGAAATGAGATAGGCAGTCATAAATTAAAAGCTGTGTAAATTCCAGAAAATGTACTCTAGTTTGTAGACGCTATAACTTTTGCGCAAACCAATAAATATACGCTTATTGACATTTTTTTTACTAAAGACATGTGGCTGAATACATTTTGCCCTAAATGTATGACTAAAATTGAGTTTATTCGATTTTTCTTATAACAAAAAGTAGAAAATATATTTTTTTCTCGAAATTTTCGGTCTTTTTCTATTTATATCGCAAAAAGTAAAAATCGCAGAGGCAGTCAAATACCATCAAAAGAAAGCTCTATTTGTGGGAAGAAAAGGACGCAAATTTCGTTTGGATACAACATTGCATGACCGCGCAATTACCAGTTAAAGCAGTGCAGTGCCAAATTGTAAAAAGACCTCTGGTCCTTAGGCTGACAATTGGTCCGGGGCTGAAGTGGTTAAAGCAGAACTCTAGTCAGAAAATCATTAACGCAGACTCTAGACACCTGCCTAGACCACCTCTTCTGCTATCTATACAACAGTGGGTTTATTTCAGGCTTGTTCCGTTTTTTGTTTTCTGTGGCCCTACTCCCCATCGCAAGTCTCAACAGGTGAGAAGGGCTGGGATAGGGCAGCCTCCTCCTGGGATATGTGAAGAGGATAATCCAGGAGGCTGAGGGAGCCCATTTACAGATTGGTGGGTGGGCGAAGCTGGCACACATCATTGGGGGCCAGGCTGCCTGAACCTGAAAGAGGCAGCTGGGCTTTCGGTGACTTGGTGTACCAAGATGGTTGCGTGGAATTAAAGGCTGTGATACCTGATCAGCGGATCACAGCAGGACAAGGCTGGATCCACTGGGTAGGTGACTATGCTTTATGACGAGCACCCAGCAATACAGGAAAGATGGGGTGGGTGGGGGAAACGGGTGGGGGGGGGGGGTGTTGAAGTACCTCTTTAACCACTTAAGGACCAGGCCTCTTTTTCAGACTTGGTGTTTACATGTTTAAAACTGTTTTTTTTAGTAGAAAATTACTTAGAACCCCCAAATATTTTATATTGTTTTTTTTCTAACACCCTAGAGAATAAAATGGCGGTCATTGAAATACTTTTTTTCACACCGTATTTGCGCAGCGGTCTTACAAGCGCACTTTTTTGGAAAAAATTCACTTTTTTGAATAAAAAAAATAAGACAACAGTAAAATTAGCCCAATTTTTTTTTTATATTGTGAAAGATAATGGTATGCCGAGTAAATTGATACCCAACATGTCATGCTTCAAAATTGCGCCCGCTCGTGGAATGGCGTCAAACTTTTAGCCTCAAAAATCTTCATAAACGACATTTAAAAAATTCTACAGGTTGCATTTTTTGCGTTACAGAGGAGGTCTAGGGCTACAATTATTGCTCTCGCTCTACCGATCACGGCGATACCTCACATGTGTGGTTTGACCACCGTTTTCATATGCGGGTGCTACTCACGTATGCGCTCGCTTCTGTGCGCAAGCTCGTCGTGACGGGGTGTTTTTAAATTTAATTTTTTTTTTTCTTATTTATTTTAATTGATTTTATTTATTTTTACACTGTTTTAAAAAAAAAAATGGATCACTTTTATTCCTATTACAAGGAATGTAAACATCCCTTGTAATAGAAAAAAGCATGACAGGTCCTCTTAAATATGAGATCTGGGGTCAAAAAGTCCTCAGATCTCATATTTGGGCTAAAATGCAACAAAAAATGAAAAAATAAAAAAAAATAAAAAAAGAAAATCTGACATTTAAAAAAAATATACCTTTAAGAGGTATGGGTGGAAGTGATGTTTTGACGTCGCTTCCGCCCTCCTATGGTATAGAGACGAGTGGGGGCCATCTTAGCCTCACTTGTCTCTATGCCCAGCTAGGAAGAGGACCCGATCGCCTCCGCCGCTACCGACGGCTCCGGTAAGTGGCGGAAGGTGCGGGAGGGCGGCGGAAGGGGGGGTGGCACCTCTCCCGCCGCTGATAGCGGTGATCTCGCGGCGAATCCGCCGCGGAGACCACCGTTTTCGTACAGCCGGCCGCCGCCTGAAGAAATGGATATCTCAGTTGTGGCAGCAGCTGCTGCCGTTACCGAGATATCCCTCTTCAAAAATAGGACGTACATCGTCGTGCGGCGGTCGGCAAGTGGTTAATAACCCTTCTTATCACCCCTGCCATGATCAATATCCAACCTCAAAATCTTTAAAAGTACCTTCTATTCCATTCTAAAGTTGTCTGATGTGTGTGTGTGTGTGTGTGTGTGTGTATGATGGTCCTGAACTGATAGAAGTGAGACTTGGTCCTGATGGATACACAATGGAATGAGTCCTCCTTCAGAGGAGCCAATTGTCAGAAACCATGAAATCAGGCCGAGATAAAAGCACAGTTAAATCACACTTGTTTAGTAATAAAAGTAGAAAGAACAAACGTAGCCAAAAAATAGCCAAAGTTCAGTAACTGGAACAGATAGTCAGCCAAGTCAGAAGTCAGGGATCAATGTAGTGAAACAGCAAGCAGGATCTGGAGCCAGAAGGGACGTCAGCAAAGCAAGTCTTGAACAGGATCGTAGAAGATCGTCTGTTTCTGTGATGTTGACCAAGGCGAAGGCAGAGCTCCTCTGGACTTGATGGCTTAAGTAGGCAGGACTGACGAGCAGGATATCATCAACAGCTGAGTAACTGTGGAGAGAGATAAGAGCTGGAAATTAGCCAACAGCTGAGCGGCCAGCTCAGAGAAGGAAGGGCTGAGCCCAGCCCTCGCACCAATACACAATGAAGGTATAGTGAGTGTATGTAGACCTTGTTCTGGTCCTAGGCTGCTACCTCTCTGATCATGATAAAAAAACACCCAGAAGATGACAGACTCTGGTGGGTATTGAGGAGCGCCTAGTAAAAAAAAGTTCATATCACTCAGAGGCCCTTTAAAAATGTTTATTGGTGAAGAGCATCAAGTAAAGCCAATGCGCTTTGAAAGAAAGGCCTTCCCCTTCCTCAGACCTGGAGCAGGTGATGTAATTAGAATCATGATGCGATGCGATGCGATGCAATGGGAGAATGACAGTATATCAGGGCTACAGAAAGAGTGTCAGACATTAATGGTATTATGAACTGCCGGCATGGTACCTTCTATTCCATTCCAAAGTTGGGGTTATGTGACTGCTCCGCTGTCTTCCTTCTCCTTGCAATGCTCTCAGCCCGCTAACATCATTATTGGTTGTTCAAAAGTTCAAATGATATTTTTCTTAATGCAAAAGAGAATGTTACATGCTAATCCTTCTTTATGCTCTCTTGTGTGGTGCCGGGAATGTTACATGAAAGTCATTCTTCATGCTCTCCGGTGTGGTGCCAGGAATGTTACATAGAAGTCAGATTTAATGCTCTCCGGTGTGGTGCCGCCGGGAAATGTTACATGAAAGTCATTCTTCTTACACTCCGGTGTGGTGCCGGGAGTGTTACGTGGAAGTTGTTCTTCATGCTCTCCGTTGTGGTGCTGGAATGTTAGATGGAAATTGCTCTTCATGTTCTCTGCTGTGGTGCCGAGAATGTTACATGAAAGTAATTCTTCATGCTCTCCGTGTGGGACCGGGAGTGTTACATGGAAGTTGTTCTTCATGCTCTCCGATGCGGTGACGGGATGTTAGATGGAAATCATTCTTCATGTTCTCTGGTGTGGTGCCTGGAATGTTACATGAAAGTCATTCTTCATACTCTCCATTGTGGTGCCGAGAGTGTTACATGGAAATTGTTCTTCATGTTCTCCAGTATGGTGCCGGGAATGTTACATGAAAGTCATTCTTTATACTCTCTGGTGTGGTACCGGGAATGTTACATGGAAGTTGTTCTTCATGCTCTCCATTGTGGTACCGGGAATGTTACATGAAAGTCATTCTTCATGCTCTCCGGTGTGGTACCGGGAATGTTACATGGAAATTGTTCTTCATGTTCTCCAGTGTGGTGATGGGAGTGTTACATGAAAAATTGTTCTTCATGCTCTCCGTTGTGGTGCCGGGAGTGTTACATGGAAATTGTTCTTCATGTTCTCCAGTGTGGTGATGGGAGTGTTACATGAAAAATTGTTCTTCATGCTCTCCGTTGTGGTGCCGGGAGTGTTACATGGAAATTGTTCTTCATGCTCTCCGTTGTGCTGCCGGGAGTGTTACATGGAAATTGTTCTTCATGCTCTCCGGTGTGGTACCGGGAATGTTACATGGAAATTGTTCTTCATGTTCTCCAGTGTGGTGATGGGAGTGTTACATGGAAATTGTTCTTCATGCTCTCCGTTGTGGTGCCGGGAATGTTACATGGAAGTCATTCTTCTTACTCTCCGTGTGGGACCGGGAGTGTTACATGGAAGTTGTTCTTCATGCTCTCTGATGCGGTGCCGGGATGTTACATGGAAATCATTCTTCATGCTCTCCGTTGTGGTACCGGGAATGTTACATGGAAGTTTTTCTTCATGCTCTCCGGTGTGGTGCCGGGAATGTTACATGGAAATTGTTCTTCATGTTCTCTGGTGTGGTGCCTGGAATGTTACATGAAAGTCATTCTTCATACTCTCCATTGTGGTGCCGAGAGTGTTACATGGAAATTGTTCTTCATGTTCTCCAGTATGGTGCCGGGAATGTTACATGAAAGTCATTCTTTATACTCTCTGGTGTGGTACCGGGAATGTTACATGGAAGTTGTTCTTCATGCTCTCCATTGTGGTACCGGGAATGTTACATGAAAGTCATTCTTCATGCTCTCCGGTGTGGTACCGGGAATGTTACATGGAAATTGTTCTTCATGTTCTCCAGTGTGGTGATGGGAGAGTTACATGAAAAATTGTTCTTCATGCTCTCCGTTGTGGTGCCGGGAGTGTTACATGGAAATTGTTCTTCATGCTCTCCGGTGTGGTACCGGGAATGTTACATGGAAGTCATTCTTCTTACTCTCTGTGTGGGACCGGGAGTGTTACATGGAAGTTGTTCTTCATGCTCTCTGATGCGGTGCCGGGATGTTACATGGAAATCATTCTTCATGTTCTCCGGTGTGGTGCCAGGAATGTTACATAGAAGTCAGATTTAATGCTCTCCGGTGTGGTGCCGCCAGGGAATGTTACATGAAAGTCATTCTTCTTACACTCCGGTCTGGTGCCGGGAATGTTACATGAAAGTCATTCTTCATACTCTCTGGTGTGGTACCGGGAATGTTACATGGAAGTTTTTCTTCATGCTCTCCGGTGTGGTGCCAGGAATGTTACATGGAAATTGTTCTTCGTGTTCTCCAGTGTGGTGCTGGGATGTTACATGGAAATCATTCTTCATGTTCTCTGGTGTGGTGCTGGAATGTTACATGAAAGTCATTCTTCATGCTCTCCGTTGTGGTACCGGGAATGTTACATGAAAGTCATTCTTCATGCTCTCCGGTGTGGTACCAGGAATGTTACATGGAAGTTTTTCTTCATGCTCTCCGGTGAGGTGCCGGGAATGTTACATGGAAGTTGTTCTTCGTGTTCTCCAGTGTGGTGCTGGGATGTTACATGGAAATCATTCTTCATGCTCTCCGGTGTGGTACCGGGAATGTTACATGGAAATTGTTCTTCATGCTCTCCGGTGTGGTACCGGGAATGTTACATGGAAATTGTTCTTCATGTTCTCCAGTGTGGTGATGGGAGTGTTACATGGAAATTGTTCTTCATGCTCTCCGTTGTGGTGCCGGGAATGTTACATGGAAGTCATTCTTCTTACTCTCCGTGTGGGACCTGGAGTGTTACATGGAAGTTGTTCTTCATGCTCTCTGATGCGGTGCCGGGATGTTACATGGAAATCATTCTTCATGTTCTCTGGTGTGGTGCCGGGAATGTTACATGGAAATCATTCTTCATGCTCTCCGTTGTGGTGCCGGGAATGTTACATGGAAGTCATTCTTCTTACTCTCCGTGTGGGACCGGGAGTGTTACATGGAAGTTGTTCTTCATGTTCTCTGTTGTGGTGCCGGGATGTTACATGAAAGTCATTCTTCATGCTCTCCGTTGTGGTACCGGGAATGTTACATGGAAGTTTTTCTTCATGCTCTCCGGTGTGGTGCCGGGAATGTTACATGGAAATTGTTCTTCATGTTCTTCAGTGTGTGATACCGGGAATGTCAGACCAACAACTGACTATTACAATACATGAATTTCAGTTTCTAGATGTTTGTGTATAGAAATGATTCTTTAAATAATGATTTCATCCATTCTTCACACTTTGAGGACATTATTCATTCATATTATGCATTTATTTCTAAGATGACCTTCCCAATCAGCCTTCTATTAGCATGTTTATAGTATTTATCGGTACTTGGAGGAAATAAAGTGCTGATTTAGCCTGGAAACCTTTGCAGACAAGTTCTTCATCTAGATTTGGGTTCTGTGTAATAAAGAAGATAATTATGGATAGCCCATGAATGACTGCTCTACCCTACTGGAAGGGTGCTGATCCTTCTTATCCTTCCTCTTTGCTCCGTCTTATTATTATTACATTTTTATACATTCTCCAGACACTTTATTAGGTACACCTGTTCAATTGCTTGATAACACAAATTGCCAATCACATGGCAGCAACTCAATGCGTTTATGTATCTAGACGTTGTTAAAGGTTAAAAGTTACAGCGTCTGCAAAATAGGGGAAAGATTTAGGGACTTTTTATTTATTTTTTATTGTTTTTACTAGTAATGGCGGGGATCAGCGATTTTTAGCGAGACGGCAACATTGCGGCGGACAAATCCGACGCTAAGGGACACTTTTTTGGTGACCAGTGACACCAACACAGCGATCAGTGCTATAAAAATCCACTGATTACTGTATAAATGGCACTGGCAGGGAGGGAAGGAGTTAACACCAGGGGGCGATCAAAGGGTTAAGTGTTCCCTAGCCACTTGCTTACCGGGTACTTAAACCCCCCTCCTGTCCAAACCAATTTTCAGCTTTCAGCGCTGTCGCACTTTGAATGACGATTGCACGGTCATACAACACTGTACCCAAATTACATTTTTATAATTTTTTTCCCCACAAATAGAGCTTTCTTTTGTTGGTATTTGATCATCTCTGTGGTTTTTATTTTTTGTAAGACAATTTAAAAAGAATATATATATATATATATATATATATATATATATATATATATATATATATATATTTTTTATTTTTTTTTTTTATTTGCAAGCAGGTAATTTTTCTCCTTCATTGATGTACGCTGATGAGGCTGCACTGATGGGCAACGATAGGCTGCACTGATGGGCACCGATAAGGTGGCCCTGGTGTGCACTGAGAGGTGGCACTGATGGATGGCATTGAAGGGCATTGATAAGTGGCACTGGTGGGCTCTGCGAAGTGGCACTAATAGGTGGCACCGATAGGTGGCAGTGATGGGCACCGAGGGATGGCAGTGATGGGCACTGATGGGTGGCAATAATCGGCACTGGTAGGTTACACTGATAGGCAGCACTGCTAGGTGGCACTGATGAGGCACTGATTGGCACCACTGGTGGGTATTGATAAGTGGCACTTATGGGCATTGATAGGTGGCACAGGTGGGCACTGGCAGGGGGCAATGGCACTGGCAGGGGGTACTGATTGGCACAGATGAGGCAGATGTGCCTCCTTCCTCTTCAGGACTGATGTCCCTTGCACATAAGCCGGTGATCAGCTTTTTTTTCTCTCCTTACGCTGTCGATTACCGAGCTTTTGTTTACACACGTGATCAGCTGTGATTGGCTGACAGCTGATCACATGGTAAGGGGCCGGGACCCGCCCCTTACTCGGATCTGTGATCACCGAGTCTCGGAGACTCTGTGATCACAGCGTGCGTTGCATGTGCCCTGCAGAGCGCGCGCGGGGAGCGTGCAAATGGGAGGCCATCTCACATGAGGGACTCCTGGAAATTCAGGTTCCGCGCTGTAGCTGTCATTCCGCTACAGTGCAGATGCCAAGTGGCTAGGGAGGTGCTTTCTAACTGTCAGGGTGATGAACTGACTGGGAGTAAAGAGAGATCGCTGTTCCTGATCACTAGGAACAACTGATCTCTCTCTCCTCCCCTGTCGGAACGGGGATCCACCTTGTTTACATACTCAGATCCCCGTTCTGCCTCTCTCCCGCGGTGTGCCCACAATACCACATGCACTGACTGAAGTACAGGTACGTCGGTTCGCGCAGCTGAGCCGCCTTGTTGCAGTATATATGCAGAATGCGGTCGGCAAGTGCTTAATTGCCATCTGAAAGTGGTTGCAAAGCCTTAAGGTTTTTCATTTTAATATATTCTATGCATTAGGGTGAAAAATCTTCTGTGCTGCAGCCCCCCCCCCCTTTTTTCATACCTGAGCCCAATCCGATCCAGCGATGTGCACGGGCTCCAGCTGCTGTCGCTCTCCTCATTGGACACACTGATAGCAGCAGGAGCTTTAAATAAAAGACAGTTTTTTTGTCATGATCAGTCATATTTCCAATATTAGAGGATATGTAAAGGTTCATTTAAAAAAAAAAAAAACATGTTATACTTACCTCCTCTGTGCAGTTGGTTATGCACAGAGTGGCCCCCGATCCTCCTTTTCTGGGGTCCATTAGTGGCAATCCTGGCTCCTCCTCTTCTCGAGTGCCCCGTTGGAGAGCCGCTCTCCCTCGGGGCACTCGTGCGGGGCGCTCTCCCGTGTTCAGCCGCTGCGTCCATTGACACAGACAGCAGGACTCGGCCCGCCCCCCCCCCAGCTCCCACATCATTGGATTTGATTGACAGCAACAGGAGCCAATGGCTGCACTGCTGTCAATCTATCCAATCAAGATCTGGAGCTGGTGTGCTTGTCCCCGTTGCTGGAAAGACCGGGTTCAGGTAAGTAAAAAGGGGAGCTCGGGGGGAGAGGGGCTGCTGCATAACGGGAGGTTTTTCATGCATGAAGAATGCATGAAGGTGAAAAAAAATGAGGGTTTACAAACTCTTTAATGGCAAAATTTCACCATTCCTGCCAGGGGAGGCAAACTTTTCAGCACAATTGCACCTTCGCTAATCCCCCAACATCCCACCTAATGTTAAGTCCCACCCTACTATTGTTATGGCCCGGGCCATGTGCCAAGAACTTTTGGAGGAGGTACATCTCCCCCTTTTGTCCTATCCTCCCCAGGAATAGATGATCGGGGGATTGTTTACCCCAGGGGTAGATGATCCAAGATTTCCTAGAATTAGTTCAGCCCTAGATATTCTAAGTGCATTACTTTGTTTGTAACCAACAGGAGCCCTTATGAGAACAATCAGGGCCATTTTTAAGACGGGGCAAAAGGGGCAGCTGCCCTGGGCCCTGTCATTGTTCTGGGGCCCAAAGCAGCTGCCTCATACTTGCCAACTACCCTGGTTTAAATACCCTTGTCCCTTGAGGTTTTTAGTCCTGTGCTGTGTCCTTATATCTCAGTGTGAAGTGCTGCTACTAATGCTGCCCAGCTCTGCCCTATTGTTGTGTACAGATGACTCCCCTGCAGGCCCTGTGTTTACATGTAAATTACTGGCATTCATATGTAAATAGCGGCGGCCAGCGGCATTTATAGGGACAAGGGAGATACAGAACAGGTGTCCAGGGTTCAGTGCAGTCATGGGCGGGACAGGGTGAGTGGTAGACTGCACCCTCTGTGGTCTCCATTTTTTCCCTGGTGACCAGTTGTTGATGCTCCTACCATGGGCATCCACAGAACCTATTTCAGGGAGGGAGGGCATCATTTTAGGGTCACCCATGCACCGTCCCTTTTCGACAATGTCATTATCACATTATCATGGTCAGATATGTATATAATGCAATCAATCAACAAGCAGAAATCATGTGCTGCAACCTCTAGTAACTAATCAGTGAGCAGTAATGTGTGCTGTAACCTCTAGCAACCAGTCAGTGAGCGGTAATCATACACTGTAACCTCTGGCAACCAATCGCAATAGCTGCCTGATCTGATTCAGTAAACTGATTTTGAGTCTAGCTGCTATGTATTGTATGTCTCAGAGCAGGTGGGGAGTAAAACTGCTTGGGGGGGGGGGGGTCCCAAGAAAAGTTTTGCCCAGGGTCCAATCGATATTAAAGACGGACCTGAGAACAAATGGCGACTGATTCCAAACTAACAAGTCTGGAATTCTACAATACAGAGCAACCCTCTCCAATAACTCAAGAATTTACTTTTACCCACTCACTACATTCTAAAAAGAACATATACACTACAACAACTCTTTGTTTAAATTCTCTGCCAGATTCTACCACCGCCGCATACTCTACTTGATTTAAAGTGGTAAAGAGACCTACAAACCTGCTGGAGACGTGACCAGGAATATGGAGACATCTCACATATCTTCTGATTATGACCAAATGATAACAATGTGCAATCAGAACTGGAGTTCTAGAAAGGGTTTGTAGATCTAGTACACAGTAGATAAGGGCTGTGTGCAGGCATGTACTGGCCATTGGGACTACCGGGAGTTTCCCGGTGGGCCGGTGGCTCAGTGGGCCAGTTTCAGTGAACAGCCAGTGACGTTGCTAGGGGGTGGCTTTTGGGGCTATAGCCCCGAATCTGGGGCCCATAGCCCCCCCGATTCCCAGGGGTCCTCAACCACAGGGCTACAGCCCACTACCGGGCTGTGGCCTCTCTGTAGCCATGAGGCGGGCAGCACAGGAGAGCCAGGACATCATCTCTCACCGCCCGCCCTGCATCACAGCTGTTCCACTCTCAGTGTGCAGCTGCAGCAGAGAGATTACATCATCTCTCGCTGCCCGCCCTCTCTCTGGTGACCCTTATGTAAGAAGGGGGGGCTCTCTGGTGAACCTGATGTAAGAAGAGGCTCTCTGGGGACCCTGATGTAAGTGGGGGGCTCTCTGGGGACCCTGATGTAAGGGGGAGGCTCTCTGGGGACCCTGATGTAAGTGGGGGCTCTCTGGGGACCCTGATGTAAGTGGGGGCTCTCTGGGGACCCTGATGTAAGTGGGGGGCTCTCTGGGGACCCTGATGTAAGGGGGGCTCTCTGGGGACCTTGATGTAAGAAGAGGCTCTCTGGGGACCCTGATGTAAGTGGGGGGCTCTCTGGGGACCCTGATGTAAGGGGGAGGCTCTAAGGGGACCCTGATGTAAGTGGGGGGCTCTAAGGGGACCCTGATGTAAGTGGGGGGCTCTCTGGGGACCCTGATGTAAGGGGGGCTCTCTGGGGACCCTGATGTAAGGGGGGCTCTCTGGGGACCCTGATGTAAGAAGGGGCTCTCTGGGGACCCTGATGTAAGAAGGGGGGCTCTCTGGTGAACCTGATGTAAGAAAAGGCTCTCTGGGGACCCTGATGTAAGGGGGAGGCTCTCTGGGGACCCTGATGTAAGGGGGGCTATCTGGGGACTCTGATGTAAGTGGGGGGCTCTCTGGGGACCCTGATGTAAGTGGGGGGCTCTCTGGGGACCCTGATGTAAGTGGGGGGCTCTCTGGGGACCCTGGTGTAAGTGGGGGGCTCTCTGGGGACCCTGGTGTAAGTGGGGGGCTCTCTGGGGACCCTGGTGTAAGTGGGGGGGCTCTCTGGGGACCCTGATGTAAGGGGGGCTCTCTGGGAACCCTGATGTAAGAAGAGGCTCTCTGGGGACCCTGATGTAAGAAGAGGCTCTCTGGGGACCCTGATGTAAGTGGGGGGCTCTCTGGGGACCCTGATGTAAGTGGGGGGCTCTCTGGGGACCCTGATGTAAGTGGGGGGCTCTCTGGGGACCTTGATATAAGGGGGAGGCTCTCTGGGGACCCTTATGCAAGGCTGGGGCTCTCTGGGGACCCTGAAACAAAAAAGCCGTTTATACTTAGTTACTTATACTTACAATGTTTTTACTTATTTTTTTTGCGCAATTGCGTATAGTTTATATACTGTTTTTGTGCGTGTTTGCAAAATTAAAGTAGGCCGGTCTGGATGAAGTCCAGGGCCAAATTTTTGTCCCAGTCCAGCCCTGGCTGTGTGCATGCCAGCCATGGAATTTACTCAAGTCTTGTACTTCTCGCAGGCCTATGATTGAGCTGTGTATCCCCTCAACACTAGACCCGACCCTGGCTCCTCCAGGATGCCACGTGATTTCCATCTTCTCCCAATATACTCCATACACCCTGACTGGAGGCCGGCAGTGGGATGAAGAAGAAAGGAATAAATATGCAGATAACGGTAAGTGATGACTCTATGTTGTGTGTTGTGTTGTATTTTCAAATTAATTTCCGTTGAATATTACTCATCTTGTAAGTTTTTTTTTTTTATTGTTGTAAATTTGAATTGGCCATTCTAATTCCAAGATGACCCAGACTTATGCCACGCACACACAATCGGAATTCCGGCCAGAAAAAGACCGTTGAGAGCTTTTCATCGGAATATGCGACCGTGTGTACGCTCCATCGGAATTTAGCTATTCCTGCCAGACAAAAATTGATAGCATGTTCTCAATTTTCCCGACGGAAAAACTTTCTATCGGTAATTCCGATCGCGTGTAATGCAATTCCGACACGCCAAAAATCACGCATTGCTCAGATTCAACTACGAGACGGAAGCTATTGGCTACTGGCTATTGAACTTCCTTTTTCTTGTCCCGTCGTACGTGTTGTACGTCACTGCGTTATAAACAATCGGAATTTGATGTGACCGTGTGTAGGCAAGACAGCTTGAGCCGAATTCCATCGGAATTCCGTCGGGAAAACCATCAGAGCTTCCCCCCCCCCCCCCCCAAAGCAGTCAAACAACCCATTACCATACCCAGGGCTTTTGGAACTAGGGGGGAACTCAGTTCCACCACCTCTGGCTCAGGTCTTCTGCTCCCTGCTCACCACTATCACTTGGTAACATTGAAGTCCAGCTTCTGAATTGAAGTGATGGCTTATCTCCCAGCAGCTCCCACAGGTCAGATCACCTGCGCAGATCCCACTGAGTGCCGGACAGGGACAAGGGAAATACAGAACAGGTGCCCAGGGTTCGGTGCAGTCATGAGCAGGAGAGGGTGAGTGGTAGGCTGCACCCTCTGTGGTCTCAATTTTTTCCCTGGTGACCAGTTGTTGATGCTCCTACCATGGGCGTCCGCAGAACTTTTTTCGGAGGGGAGGGGGGCAATCATTTTAGGGTCACCCATGCACCTTCCCTTTTCGACAATGTCATTATCACATTATCATGGTCAGAGACTGCAGATGTAGTACAGTCCCTAGGGTAAGTAATGGATAATGGCCAACAGACCCTCTTACCAGACCCAGCAAAACTACAGCAGTGATCCCTCCGGCTGGACGATCGCTCACTCTGGGTTTGCCGGGGGGCCACTCTGGTCAGTAGTGTAGCATTTCTGTACCCTGGTAGTGGCTCAGTCTTTCTCTCTCTGGTGGCGCTGGGCAATGTAGCTCTCTCTGGTGGCGCTGGGCAGCGTGGCTCTCTCTCTGGCTTCCGCCCAGCACACTCCTCATTCTTTGTCCTGTAGTGCTCTCTCCCTCAGCTTTTTTCCAGGCTGCAGTCTCTCAATCTCTCTCTTGACCGAGCTGTAGCCTCCTTCCTGTGGAAAATGGGGCCGCCAATCTTTGGGACTACATGTCCCATGATGCTCTCCTCTCCTAGTCTCCTTTTATTGGCCCTCAGTTAAGGCCATTAGGAAAGGAACGGAGCGGGCAGGAAGCTGGATTGGGAACCTGGTGAGAGCCGCTGTCTCTTCTCCCTGACAAGAGAAGGGGGGGGGGTGAGCAGGGGAAACCTCTGATAGCCCGCAGCTCGCCTTTCTCCTGTCACAGCGCCGCCGAGTTCTCTGCTGGACTGAGCAGGGAAAAGAGCCCTGAAGTCACACTACACTGATGGGGGGGGGGGGGGCTGACAGCACCTTGATGGTGTCACTCCACCAATAATGACACAACCGTGCAGAATTTAAGATCTGACCCCTGATTCCAGGGGGGGGGGGGCACTTGACCCCCCTTGCCCCTACCTGCAGACGCCCATGGCTCCTACTGCATGATCTCCCATGCAAGTGACTGTAGTATAGTATAGTATGCTGGGAGGTACTACAGCCGGATAGGTGCTTCAGCTTAATATCGCAACAAAGGTAAGATATATGACAGATGGTGCAGCTTTTAAGGAGGGGGGAGAAGATGAGGGCAGTGGAGGGAGGGGGTTGTATGCAGAGGGAAGAGCTACTATTTGATGCCATTTGGCAGGTATGTGAGTGTGGCGGGCATGGTTGAGTTCCTGTACCTTTTCTCTGAGAAGAAAGACCCTGACCATACCATAGTTTAGTAGTTATGAATAGGAATGCCATTTCATGGTAGGACATTCCACTGCTAACCCTATCTCACCATAAGGACCCTCTTCCTGCACTGATAGCAAAGCGCCTTTTGTACATAAATTCAGATAAAAGTTTATTCGTCTAAATAATTAAATTGACTATATATATTAAATGGATCACCTCCATGTTGTAACACCACCCCCCCCCCCCCCCCACCCCACTCCTTTCAGCCTCTGCAAGAATAATGCCTCATACGTCTGGGTATGGTGGAACGTGTGGTGGTGCTTGGCCCAGCTCTGTCACATAGGATGGAGAAGAGTCTTCGGCCTTCTATAAGGTCCAACTACAGGGAATCAAAGCTTTATTTTCTTGTTTCTGGTGCCAGAAAGGATAAAGCTGGAGAAAGGGAAAGGTTACTGTGTATTGCTAGGGAGGGAGGAGACACTACAATTAGGGTTGTCCAGATACCACTTTTTTAAGTCCGAGTACAAGTACCAATACTTTTTTTCAACTACAGATTATCGATACTTTTTAATGTCATGTCACAGTTTTCAAAGCACAATACAGACTAATGATATCTTCTTGGGGCACTGAAGGGCACTGATGGGGGGGTCTTGGGGCACCTATGGGCACTGATAGGATTAGGTGGCACTGAAGGGCACTGATGAGGTGGCATTGATGAGGAGACACTAATATGCAGCACTGAACTGATGGGTGGCAGTGTGGCACCGATATGGTGCAGTGATAGGTGGCACTGATGAAGCGACACTCCAGGCCACTGAAGCGGAGGCACTAATATGCAGCAATGATGACCACTGATATGTGGCACTGATTATGCAGCATTGATAGGTGACACTGACTGATGGCTGGTGCTGTTAGGTGGCACTGATGGGCAGAACTTATGGGCACTGATAGGTGATACTTATGGGCACTGTTTGGCAATTGCTTGGGGCCCTTATAGGATTAGGTTTCACTGATGAGGTGGCACTGAAGGGCACTGATGGGGTGGCACTGAGGAGGCACTAATATGCAGCACTGAACTGATGGGTGGCAGTGATATGGTGCAGTGATAGGTGGCACTGATGAAGAGGCACTGAAGGCCACTGAAGCGGAGGCACTAATATGCAGCACTGATGACCACTGATATTTGGCACTGATTATGCAGCACTGATAGGTGACACTGACTGATGGCTTGCGCTGTAAGGTGGCACTGATGGGCAGCACTTATGGGCACTGATAGGTGACACTTATGGGCACTGTTTGGCAATTGCTTGGGGCACTGATGGGCACTGATAGGATTAGGTGGCACTGATGAGGTGGCACTGAAGGGCACTGATGAGGTGGCACTGATGAGGAGACACTAATATGCAGCACTGAACTGATGGGTGGCAGTATGGCACTGTTTATGCAGCATTGATAGGTGACACTGACTGATGGCTGGCGCTGTTAGGTGGCACTGTTGGGCAGCACTAATGGGCACTGATAGGTGACAGTTATGGGCACTGTTTGGCAATTGCTTGGGGAAATTATGGGCACTGATAGGATTAGGTTTCACTGATGAGGTGGCACTGAAAGGCACTGATGGGGTGGCACTGATGAGGAGGCACTAATATGCAGTACTGAACTGATGGGTGGCAGTGTGGCGTTGATATGGTGCAGTGATAGGTGGCACTGATGAAGCGGCACTCCAGGCCACTGAAGCGGAGGCACTAATATGCAGCACTGATGACCACTAATAGGAGGCACTGATTATGCAGCATTGATAGGTGACACTGACTGATGACTGGCGCTGTTAGGTGGCACTGATGGGCAGCACTTATGGGCACTGATAGGTGACACTTATGGGCACTCTTTGGCAATTGCTGGCCTGGCATAATGCTATATGCTGCAATTCCCCTCTTGGTATACCTTGCACTCGGTTGTAGTAAGCAGCAGCAGACATGTCTGCTGCTGGCTTACTGCGGATGAGTGCAGGGTGTACCAAGATGGGCGCCAGGATGACGGAGACACAGAACATCACTTCCCTTACGGAATGTGACTGCCCCGGTTACCGATTCTCATGGAACATGTGGCTGCGCCCTGCACCCCTGCCCCGGCCAACTTACCTTCCGCTGCTGCCAGCCTGTTGAGGACTCGCTCTCCGCTCCACACTCTCCGCCCCACTGACTTGCGGTTTGCGAGCGATGCCGCCGCTTCATTGCCAGATATCGCATTAGGCATTGGGAGAATTGGTGCAAGTACAAGTACTGGTACAAAGACTCGATATCGGTACCAGTGCCAGTATTGTTATTGGTACAACCCTAATTAAAATGAATCTGTTACCTCACTCTGCATGGGAAAAGCACAGCATCACTTGACGTACGTTCATTTATTTGCAAGTACACTATATTACCAAAAGTATTGGGACACCTGCCTTTACACGCACATGAACTTTAATGGCATCCCAGTCTTAGTCTGTAGGGTTCAATATTGAGTGGGCCCGCCCTTTCCACAAAGCAAGGTCCATAAAGACAGGGATGAGGGAGTTTGGGGTGGAGGAACTTGACTGGCCTGCACGGAGACCTGACCCCCAACCCTATAGAACACATTTGGGATGAATTAGAGTGGAGACTGCGAACCAGGTCTTCTCATCCAACATCAGTGCCTGACCTCACAAATGCTCTTCTGGAAGAATGGTCAGACATTCCCATAGACACATCTCCTAAACCTTGTGGACGGCCTTCCCAGAAGATTACAGCCGTGGCCAAAAATCTTGGCACCCCTGCATTTCTGTCAGATAATGCATCACTTCGCACAGAAAATTGTTGCAATTACAAGTGTTTAGGCATTCTCATGTTTATTTCTTTTGTTTGTATTGGTGTGACACAAAAAAGTGGAAGGAAAAAAAAAATAAAAAAATCTGACACATTCCATGCAAAACTCCTAAAACGGACTGGACAAAATCATTGGCACCTTTTCAAAAGGTTGGGTCTGCCAGAGGCCATAGGTCCTACAGCAGGACAGTGACCCAAAGCACAAGTCAAATAGCTCCCAGAAATGGTTTAAGACAAAGCTAACACACTAAAAGACATATAGATCCTCAAGATTCTATCTCATCTACATTACTATCTACACAATATGTGTGTGTCTGTATGCAGGCAAAATGCCTAAAGGGTCTCAAACAGAGAGACAGAAGGGGTGGGAGGCATCGGTAAAGGAATATATCACAGGAACTAGAAATAAAAAAACTGAATTTGGCTCAACCATCCCTGTTAACATGTGTTACGTATATATATGTATATATACACTGAGGAAAATTATAAACGCAGCACTTTTGTGTTTGCCCCTATTTATCATGAGCTGAACTTAAAGATCTATGACTTTTTCTATGTACACAAAAGGCCGAATTCTCTCAAATATTGTTCACAATTCTGTCTAAATCTGTGTTGGTGAGCACTTCTCCTTTGCCGAGATAATCCATCCACCTGACAGGTGTGGCGTATCAAGATGCTGATTAGACAGCATGATTATTGCACAGGTGTGCCGTAGGCTGGTCACAATAAAATGTGCAGTTTTACAGATTTGTGAACAATGTTTGAGAGAAATAGGCCTTTTGTGTACATAGAAAAAGTCATAGATCTTTGAGTTCAGTTCATGACAAAATTGTTCTCCACACCTCTCTGCCAATCCCTCCACTGGCCTCCATTCAGTGTCCTCCACCTCTCTCTGCCATTCCCTCCACGTACCTCCATTCAGCGCCCTCCACCCCTCTCATCCATTCCCTCCACTCGTCTCCATTCAGTGTCCTCCACCCCTCTCTACCAATC
The DNA here is from genome assembly GCF_037356315.1 of Lithobates pipiens. Classification (NCBI taxonomy): domain Eukaryota; kingdom Metazoa; phylum Chordata; class Amphibia; order Anura; family Ranidae; genus Lithobates; species Lithobates pipiens. Next base: position 239,877,986 of record NW_027507787.1, read on the forward strand.
CCTCCACATACCTCCATTCAGTGCCCTTCATTCTTCTCTGCCAATCCTCCCACTAGTCTCCATTCAGTGTTCCCTCTGCCAATCCCTCCACTGACCTCCATTCAGTGTCCTACATCCCTCTCTGCCAATCCCTCCACCTTGTCTGCATTCATTGTCCTCCAGCCCTCTCTGCCAGTCCCTCCAATGGCCTCCATTCAGTGTTCTCCACCCTCTCTGCCAATCCCTTCCCTGGTTTCCATTCGGTGTCCTTCACCCCTCTTTGCCAATACTTCCAGTGACTTCTATTCAGTGTCCTCCACCCCACTCTGCCAATCCCTACACTGGTCTCCACTCAGTGTCTGCTAATCCCTCCACTGGCTTCATTCACTGTCCTCCACCCCTCTCTGCCATTCCTTCCACTGGTCTCCATTCAGTGTCCTACATCCCTCTCTGCCATTCCTTCCACTGGTCTCCATTCAGTGTCCTACATCCCTCTCTGCCAATCCCTCCACCTCGTCTCCATCAATTGTCCTCCAGCCCTCTCTACCAGTCCCTCCAATGGCCTCCATTCAGTGTCCTCCACCCCTCTCTGCTAATGCTTCCACCGTCTTCTATTCACTGTCCTCCACCCCTCTCTGCCAATCCCTACACTGATCCCCATTCAGTGTCCTACATCCCTGTCTGCCAATCCCACCAATGGCCCCCATTCATTGTCCTCTACCCTTCTCTGCTTATCTCTCCGCTGGCCTCCATTCATTGTCCTCCACTCCTCTCGGCCAATGCCTCTACTGTCCTCCACTCAGTGTCTGCCAATCCCTCCACTGGTCTCCATTCATTGTCCTCCACCCCTCTCTACCAATCTCTCCACATACCTCCATTCAATGCCCTTCATTCTTCTCTGCCAATCCTTCCACTGGTCTCCATTCAGTGTTCCCTCTGCCAATCCCTCCACTGGCCTCCATTCAATGTCCACCACCCCTCTCTGCCAATCCCCCCACTGGTCTTCATTCAGTGCCCCCCTCCTTTGCCCATCCCTCCGCTGGTCTCCATTCATAGGGAAGGTTCACTTTCAAGTGATGGCTGATGTGATTGTGAATTTAAGTGCCAATGAAAACTTCCATCCATAGACTCGCCCCTTAGCCAAACACGGTCATAGAACAGAAATGGTGTCTAGTTAAAAATGAGGTTCCGGCACACCGATAATTAACCCAAATTTGAATGATTCCAAATGTCGACAGATTTTCTCGAAGTGAAGTTTTATTAGAAGAAGAAATCCTGAGGATTCCGGCTCCTCCCTCACTCTGTTTGATGTATAATTGTAATCTTATATCGGATGAATAGCACGTTATTGTAGAAGGTGGGCGCTCTGGACCGCTGGGCTCCGGCTAATAACGGCAGGCGATGTTGTAGAGCCGTACACCAATTTTCCTGAAACCCTCTAAACCGACAACCTGCATCCATATGATTTCCTTCCATTCTTTTCAGTGTTCGGCTGGATAGAGAAATACGCTCCGGGGTTCAAGTCGACCGTGATCGGCAGAGATGTCCTGACACCGCCCGACCTGGAGAGGATATTCGGCCTCCCTGGAGGAGTATGTACATCCTATAACCAGCGCTTGTACTTCTAATGTCTTATAAAAACGGAATACTGACTGTATGTCATCACTAAAGATGCGCTCACACTTGGCGATTTGGAATGGCCGGCAGAGTTGCTGCAATTCCGCCTGCGATTCCAAATTGCGGCAAAACGCTGGAATGCGCGTTTGGGGTGCCATTATTCTCAATGGCACCCCAAACGCAGAGCGATTCTGCCATGATTGTCATGCAACAGAATTGCGGCAAAACCTGAGTTTAATCGCTTGATCCCCAGACCTTTTCTGACATTTTTTGTTTACTTGTAATTATCAGTTTTTTTTTGCTACAAAATATCTTAGAACCTCCAAACATTATATATATATATATATATATATATATATATATATATATATATATATAATCTCATTTTTTATTTAATTTTTTAAGCAGAGGCCTTAGACAATAAATTGGTGGGTGTTGCATTTTTTTTATGTCACACGGTATTTGCACAGGGGGTTTTTGAAATGCAATTTTTTTTGGAAAAAAATACACTTTTTGATTTTTAATGCACAAAAAAACAAAATATAATATCCAGTTGTACATCTTTGAAGCAGCAATTTGGATACAGGCTACAGATGCACCACTTTACAGGCAGAGTGAGCCCCCCACCCCCAGGTCCATTTTTAAGGCGCAGCTGCCCTGGGCCCTGTCATTGTTGTGGGGCCCAAAGTGGCTGCCTCATACTTGCCAACTATCCTGGTTTAAATTCCCTTGTCCCTTGAGGTTTTAGTCCTGTGCTTTGTCCCAATATCTCAGTGTGAAGTGCTGCTACTAAGGCTGCCCAGCTCTGCCCTATTGTTGCGTACAGAGGACTCACGTGCAGACCCTGCATTTATATGTAAATTACCGGCATTCATATGTAAATAGTGGCGGCATTCATATGTAAATAGGGGATATCATGCCCCCTGAGGTCATATCCACAGTAACCTCTAGCAACCAATCAACAAGCAGAAATCCTGTGCTGTAACCTCTAGCAACTAATCAGTGAGCTGCAATGTGTACTGCAACCTCTAGCAACCAGTCAGTGAGTGGTAATGATACACTGTAACCTCTGGCAACCAATCGCAATAGCTGCCTCTGATTTAGTAAACAGATTTTGAGTCTAGCTGCTAGCTGGGGCCCCAAGAAAAGTTTTGCCCAGGGTCAAATCAATATTAAAGACGGCCCTGCCCACCCCCTCAAGTAACTGGCTCTTGAGCAATTTTGCATTTTTAAAGGCACTTCTCCTTGTTTTGTTTTTGGGGTTGTCCAAATTGGTGACATTGATATATGTCCTTCAGGGTGGGACCTGGCCCCCCCCCCCCCTACCCATTTTAAGGCCAATAACTAGAAGATAAGCCGGCCCAGTTGCCTTTCACTAGAAACCTTGGTTCGTCCAGTCCTGGAAATCTCCATCTGCTTTACTATTCATTTCCATAAAAATTGGGTTCCTGCAGCTAGATGTGGCAAATGCATGTAGATTTGCGCCGGCTGTGTATGCGGAGGTATGTGCCCGTGTCGCATATCTGGTTCCCGGAAGCAGTGGCCAGCACACAGGAAATGACATCACGCTCCTACAGGAAGTTGCTTGTACTGCTGCTAATCCCCTCTGATCCCTTCTCTCTCCTTTGTTTTCTGCACAGAATATTTTCCATGGAAGTATGTCCCTGGATCAGTTATATTTTGCACGCCCGGGGCCGGGGTTCTCCGATTACAGATCTCCTATACAAGGGTTGTACCTGTGCGGCAGTGGAGCTCATCCAGGTGAGATATAATTTCCTTTTTATATTTTTTAGAAATTTTTTTTTTTATTTCAAATTTTTTTCTTTTTTTATTTATAATTTATTTATATTTATTTACACACACACTGTATTGGCGTATAACACTCAAATAGCAAATGGCATGCGTGTGTTATACACCAATACAAAAGTTTTATTTTTTTCCTGAAACTTCCCTCTTAAAATGCATGTGTTTATTATACGCCGATAAATACGGTATATATATATATATATATATATATATATATATATATATATATATAAGGTATATATATATATATATATATAAAATAATTTCCTTTATATTATTTGAACCACAACCAGGATAGCTGTTCAGCTGTAGACATTGCCAAAAATAAATGTTAGTTTTTGTTTTCGTTTCATTCCTTTTTCATTCATTTTTTTTGGGTCAATGTTTTAAGGTTGAACTGGATGGACTTGTGTAACTATGTAACTATGTTATGATCGAAAATTCGTTATTACGAATAAATTCGTAACTTCAGAAAAATTCTAATTCATTATGTTCCATTCTTTTAACCAATTCAATACCGGGGCCTATTCTGGCACTTCTCTCCTACATGTAAAAATCATAAATTTTTTTTGCTAGAAAATTACTCAGAACCCCCAAACATTATATAGTTACATAGTTACATAGTTAGTAAGGTTGAATAAAGACACCAGTCCATCCAGTTCAACCTGAGTGTCTACAATTGTCCCTATCCCTGTACATTGCACACTCACATTGGTCCCTACCCTCAAGGAGCCCACAATCCAAGGTCCCCATTCATATACTAGGGCCAATTTTGGACAGAAGCCAATTAACCTACCTGCATGTCTTTGTTTTTTTTTTTTAGCAGACACCCTAGGGAATAAAATGGCGGTCATTACTTTTTATCTTGCACGGTATTTGCGCACGGTATTTGCGCAATAATTTTTCAAACACCTTTTTTTTTTTAAATGGTATAATGAATTAAAAAAATAACAAAACAGTAAAGTTAGCCCATTTTTTTTTAGATAATGTGAAAAATCTTACGCTGTGTAAATAGATATAAAGTATGGTGTAGCGCTTTAACAATTAGTAAATGAAAAGTTCCTAATATTGAGGGATGAATTCCAGAAAAACGGTCAAAATAGAATCGTTATTCTTCAATCCATGAAAGGGACAGGAGGAACCACCACCAACACCCGATATTACTGACTCTTACCATCAGTGCACATAATAAATGCACATAGGATCGAATTGTAAAAGATCAGATTTCCAGACTCCTCCTTATCACAATATGATTAATCCACATAGGGGGAACCATCCATAAGCAAAAAAAAAAAATTTTTATTTGCACTTCTTAAGACTTCTTCTAATGTGTCCTCAGAAAAGTTAATTTCCCCAATGGCCACATAAAAAAAATGAAAAGAATGGTTTCATTGCGCAGGCTTCATGATAAGTCGATCATTCTTTAATAAAAAATCCCAATAAAATTACACTCACATTTCAGATGAAACACAAACAGCATATAGATACTAGCAACATCCGGCATAAAGGATGGAAACCACTCTCGTGCTCCTTCACATGTCACAGGTCCCTCTTTCACCCAACGTTTCGTCACAAAAGTGCATCATCAGGGGCATGACCGTGACAATAGAGAGAGAGCTTTATATAGGAATCAGGATTAAAAAAATGTATTAAATTAAAAATTAACCTCTTGCACGTCTCCCACGTGTGAAGGAAAACGCCATTTCATAGTGTGTATTTCCGCCATGGTTAGCGTGCGTTCCATTGCGCAGGAATCAATAAAAATGAGTAAATAGATACCTAACATGTCACGCTTTAAAAATTGCACACACTCATGGAATGGCGCCAAACTTCGGTACTTAAAAAATCTCCATAGGCGACATTTTGAAAATGTTTACAGGTTACCATTTTAGAGTTACAGAGGAGATCTAGTGCTAGAATTGTTGCACACGCTCTAACGCACGCGGTGATACCTCACGTGTGGGCGGGAGTTGCGTGTGTGTTTTGATCATTTTTATTCTTATTACAAGGAATGTAAACATCCCCTGTAATAGGAATCTATTGTGACAGGTCCTCTTTATGGAGAGATGCAGGATCAATATGACTCCACATCTCTTCTCCAGGCCGGAAAGCATGAGATCGGGAAAAAAAAATTCAACGATCTCATGCTGGCAGCCTCGATCGCGGCTGTGTTTTCTTCCGGGAACCCGGACGCCTGTCTCCGACAGTCGTAGATATGACTGGTGACCATCTGTTCACCGGAAATCTCTATCGTCGTCATCCGGCGCTGGACTATTCTTTCTCCGTGCCCCCCGATGGCACGGGAGAGCCCGGAGAAGCACCGGATGGCAGCGGGAGGAGGGGGGGGACATTTCCTCCCGTCGCCTATAAGAACAATCAAGCGGCAGAACTGCCGCTATTAATGTTCTTATCATGCACAGAATCGCAGGCTGGAAAGAATGATATCTGAATGATGCCTGTAGCTGCAGGCATCATTCAGATATCCCCGCACAAAGTCAAGGACGTCATATGACGCCCCAAGGTATTGAAATGGTTAAAGTGGAGGTCCACCCTAAAGTGGACCTTCCGCTCATTGGAATCCTCCCCCCCTCCGGCGCCACAATTGGCACCTTTCAGGGGGGGAGGGGGGTGCAGGTACCTGTACAGTACAGGTATCTGCACCCACTTCCGGCATAGATATCTGCAGAAGGTACGCCCCTTTCTGCAGAATCTACGCCCCTTTCCGAAGGTCCCCCGCTGTCTGCTGGGAAACACACGGATCCCAGAGACAGCGGGGACCATCCTTATTGCGCAGCGCAACTCGCGCATGCGCAGTAGGGAACCGGGAAATGAAGCCGCAAGGCTCCACTTCCTGATTCCCATACCCAAGATGGCGGCGGCAGCACCCGAGAGACGATCGAGAGATCGGCTTCGGGTGCCGACATCGCGGGCGCGCTTGGCGGGTAAGTGTCATTATTTTAAAAGTCAGCAGCTGCAGTATTTGTAGCTGCTGGCTTTTTAAAAAAAACAAAAAACGGCGGACTCCCGCTTTAAATGCGGTATTCGTACATTTGTAAATTCGTACATTCGAAAATTCGTGTGTTTCCTCCAGGAGACACATTTCCGTGCTGACAAATCACCAAGACTCCATGACCGCTTCTTCCTGATGGCATACCATGGATGCTCCACTGACTCCAAGTCAAAAGAGGTGAGCCTTATCCGGGGCAATACCCCTTGGGAGATGAAGGAACGCTGGGATGATGCGGAGGGAAGAGCGCTTTTTGTAAAGGGGATGCTGGGGGCAACCCTGGTGAATCTATATCTTCCCAACTCAAACCAGATACCCTTCCTGGAGCAGATCATGACTAATCTGGGCAACTTTGCGAGAAGGGGAGGTGCTACTGGGGGGAGACATGAACTTTGTCATGGACCTGGCTATAGACTCCTCCAGAAATACATCTCAAAATTCCTGCGCGACACTGAGGTGTCTTAAGCCCTTGTACACGCGGTCGGAGATTCCGACGGAATGTGTCCGATCGGAGCGATTTGTCCTATATTCCGACTGTGTGTGGTCTCCATCGGACTGATTCCGTCTGAGTATCCGTCGGACCAAGTTTTCCAACTTGTTGGTAAAATTTTCCGACAAAATGCTCCGATCGGCCATACTCCGATTATGTGTAGAGAATTCCGATCGGACAAAGTGCCACGCATGCTCAGATCAAATTCCTACACCAAAGCTATTGGCTACTAGCGTGAACGTAGTCCCATCGTAACGAAATAACGTCATCACGTCGGATTTTCTGACAACTTTGTCCAACCGTGTGTATGCAACAGTTTCGGACAAAATCCGACGGACAAAATCCTTCGAACAAAATCCGACGGATTTGGTTGTCGGAATCTCCAACCATGTGTATATGGGCTAAGAGAAATCTTCAAGCATTCCACTTGGTGGCTGTGTGGCGCGTCCTCCACCCGGATCACAGGGACTATACGTTTTACTCGCACCCCCGTGATTTATATACTAGAATCAACATGGTCATGATGCCACAATCGCTCTTTTCCAGGGTTGCCTCAGCCTCAGTTGGCTCTATCACGTTCTCTGACCATGCACCGGTCTTTGTAGATATGGACCTGCTACAGCCCATTATGAAACAATGGATATGGAGACTTAACGACTCATTGATACAGATCCCAGAGATAGCGACGGAGGTGTTAGGGGAGCTAAGACAATACTTCTCCACTAATGTAAACCCGGAGGTGAACCCAACAGTTGTTTGGGAAGCACACAAAAGCTACATTAGGGGCCTCATGGTCAAAATAGGGTCCCGTGTAAAGAACGAGAGAGCCAAACAATCTGTAGACCTTCTGGAGAAAATTAGATCCCTGGAGACCACTCATAAACAATCATTGGCAACCCAGACCCTTTCAGAGTTAACCGCCTTGTGGAATTAGCTCCGATCCTTGGCACTATTTAAGGCCAAGGAGACAATCTCCAAATGTCGCCGTAATTTTTACGAGCATAGCAATAAATGCTGCAAGATGCGGGCACTGAGAGCCCAGAAAGCCTGCACGTTCTCCCCTGAACTTTTAAACGATACGCACAATAAAATCCATTCTACCGAAGGGATAGCCGTCCTTTTCCGGAAATATTATACGGCTTTATAATCTCCCGTCCCCGAAATCTGAAGAGGAAAGATCCGCCGTACAAAAGGCCATTCAGGAATACTTGCGTAAATCGGGCCTCCCCCAACTTTCAGAGGACGAGCCGAGTGAACTGGAAAAACCGACAAATGAGGTGGCGTTGGCAATGGTACAAATGCAACTGGGCAAGGCCCCTGGCCCAGATGGGTACGCCCTCCTATATTACAGGACTTTTGGAGACTTGCTGATTCCACACTTCCTCTCCGCATACAATGTAGTAGGAAAGGGGATGGGCCTTCAGAGGGACACGCTGAGCGCTCACATTGCTGTAATACCTAAAGAAGGAAAAGACCCTCTGCACTGTCAAAATTACCGACCAATACCGATCCCTACTAAATGTGGATCTAAAAATGTTCACGAAAATCCTTTATGCATCTGATAAGCTCGATCTCGCTACTGATTCACTCAGACCAAGTCGGATTTGTCCCAACAAGAGAGTCATGGAACAATACGACAAAGGCGATCAATCTGATCCAGGCGGCGTGGACGCAGAAGATCCCACTACTGCTCCTCTCGACAGATGCCGAAAAGGCATTTGATAGAGTGAGCCGGCCTTTCCTATTTGCAACCCTCAAATGCATAGGATTGAAAGAATGAATGATGAACTGGATTCATGCTATCTATTCCTGGCCTTCGGCCCGGGTCAAGTTCAACGGCTACCTCCCCAACATTTGAGATAACAAATGGAACAAGGCAGGGGTGTCCTCTGTCACCCCTAATTTTCATCCTCGCCCTCGAACCATTCCTGAGCACTATCAGAAATAACTCAGATATTCAAGGCCTTAGCCTAGATGCCACCCTATCCCCAAAAGTAACAGCGTTCGCCGATGGCCTCCTCTTCTTTCTGACAATACCCCCAGTGTCCATCCCAAACTTACTCAAGGAACTAAAAATGTATGAGGGCCTATCATAGTACTGCATCAACTACTAGAAATTGGAAGCGCTCAATGTCAACCTACCACCCCCCTTAACCGCATTGCTCCGAACGGATTTCCCTTTCAAATGGGCCACTTCCCATATTAAATACCTGGGAATCCTGCTGCCTGGCAAGATGGAGGATATTTTTCCTCTCAATTTCCCCCCTCTCCTCACAGCAGTAAAAAAGATCTGAAGGAATGGCAGCATGGCCTGTGTACCTGGTTTGGACGCTGTGGCATAGGGAAAATGAATATTATGCCCAGACTCCTATATCATTTTCAATCATTTCCAATACGGGTCCCTACCGCCTTCTTGAAAGCGGTAAATAGAGTGATATCCAACTTTGTTTGGGCTGGTAAGCCCCCACGGCTGGCACAAACCATACTCCGACTTCCAAAATTGGGGGGCGGCATAGCCCTCCCAGACGCCATTCTTTACCACACAGCATGTCACTTAACCCGCATATTGGATTGGTGCAGACACGAGACACTAAAACAATGGGTACAAATGGAAAAAGTCCATGGCGGGGGGCCTGGTGTCAGCAGCCCTTGCCGAAACAGGTCCTATCCCACCCTACAGTGGGGGTCACAATCCAGACTGCTCGAAAAGTGTTCTGAGACCTGTCTATTGTGCCACTTTCTTCTACACTCACCCCACGGTAGTGGGCAACCCGGCCTTCACTCCGGGACTTAAGGACCCTAGATTTCAAGACCTGAAACCGAGAGGTCACAGGCTAGGTATTTTCTTATTGACGGACAATAGAAAAACAGACAACAAATCCTGGAAGACCCAGAATTGAGGGGACTTTCCTTCTGGCAGAAGGTACAGTTTTCCCATTACATTGGCTCATTACCCTCAACGGAGGCAACTAACTCCCTTTGAATTGTTCTGCCTGGACCGGTCACCACTGAGACACGCGATCTCTCGGACATTCCAACTACTGGTGTCCCCTCAACCGCACACTAGGCCTCCTTACATTGACCAATGGGAGTGCGATCTGGGAATAAAACTCACAGAAAAGCAGGTCGAGCGGATCATCCTTTTCTCCCATTAGACTTCCATATGTGTAAGACACCAAGAAGCGGGATACAAGTTGATGTCTCTTATTGGTATTACACGCCAGAAAGGATACATAAGATGTTCCCCCCAGAGCACAGATCTGCGTTGGAGATGTGGGGAGGAGGTTGGAACGCTCCTTCGTGTTTTCAGCTGTTCAGCTGTAGACATTGCCAAAAATAAATGTTAGTTTTTGTTTTCGTTTCATTCCTTTTTCATTCATTTTTTTTGGGTCAATGTTTTAAGGTTGAACTGGATGGACTTGTGTAACTATGTAACTATGTTATGATCGAAAATTCGTTATTACGAATAAATTCGTAACTTCAGAAAAATTCTAATTCATTATGTTCCATTCTTTTAACCAATTCAATACCGGGGCCTATTCTGGCACTTCTCTCCTACATGTAAAAATCATTAATTTTTTTTGCTAGAAAATTACTCAGAACCCCCAAACATTATATAGTTACATAGTTACATAGTTAGTAAGGTTGAATAAAGACACCAGTCCATCCAGTTCAACCTGAGTGTCTACAATTGTCCCTATCCCTGTACATTGCACACTCACATTGGTCCCTACCCTCAAGGAGCCCACAATCCAAGGTCCCCATTCATATACTAGGGCCAATTTTGGACAGAAGCCAATTAACCTACCTGCATGTCTTTGTTTTTTTTTTTTAGCAGACACCCTAGGGAATAAAATGGCGGTCATTACTTTTTATCTTGCACGGTATTTGCGCACGGTATTTGCGCAATAATTTTTCAAACACCTTTTTTTTTTAAACGGTATAATGAATTAAAAAAATAACAAAACAGTAAAGTTAGCCCATTTTTTTTTAGATAATGTGAAAGATCTTACGCTGTGTAAATAGATATAAAGTATGGTGTAGCGCTTTAACAATTAGTAAATGAAAAGTTCCTAATATTGAGGGATGAATTCCAGAAAAACGGTCAAAATAGAATCGTTATTCTTCAATCCATGAAAGGGACAGGAGGAACCACCACCAACACCCGATATTACTGACTCTTACCATCAGTGCACATAATAAATGCACATAGGATCGAATTGTAAAAGATCAGATTTTCCAGACTCCTCCTTATCACAATATGATTAATCCACATAGGGGGAACCATCCATAAGCAAAAAAAAAAAATTTTTATTTGCACTTCTTAAGACTTCTTCTAATGTGTCCTCAGAAAAGTTAATTTCCCCAATGGCCACATAAAAAAAATGAAAAGAATGGTTTCATTGCGCAGGCTTCATGATAAGTCGATCATTCTTTAATAAAAAATCCCAATAAAATTACACTCACATTTCAGATGAAACACAAACAGCATATAGATACTAGCAACATCCGGCATAAAGGATGGAAACCACTCTCGTGCTCCTTCACATGTCACAGGTCCCTCTTTCACCCAACGTTTCGTCACAAAAGTGCATCATCAGGGGCATGACCGTGACAATAGAGAGAGAGCTTTATATAGGAATCAGGATTAAAAAAATGTATTAAATTAAAAATTAACCTCTTGCACGTCTCCCACGTGTGAAGGAAAACGCCATTTCATAGTGTGTATTTCCGCCATGGTTAGCGTGCGTTCCATTGCGCAGGAATCAATAAAAATGAGTAAATAGATACCTAACATGTCACGCTTTAAAAATTGCACACACTCATGGAATGGCGCCAAACTTCGGTACTTAAAAAATCTCCATAGGCGACATTTTGAAAATGTTTACAGGTTACCATTTTAGAGTTACAGAGGAGATCTAGTGCTAGAATTGTTGCACACGCTCTAACGCACGCGGTGATACCTCACGTGTGGGCGGGAGTTGCGTGTGTGTTTTGATCATTTTTATTCTTATTACAAGGAATGTAAACATCCCCTGTAATAGGAATCTATTGTGACAGGTCCTCTTTATGGAGAGATGCAGGATCAATATGACTCCACATCTCTTCTCCAGGCCGGAAAGCATGAGATCGGGAAAAAAAAATTCAACGATCTCATGCTGGCAGCCTCGATCGCGGCTGTGTTTTCTTCCGGGAACCCGGACGCCTGTCTCCGACAGTCGTAGATATGACTGGTGACCATCTGTTCACCGGAAATCTCTATCGTCGTCATCCGGCGCTGGACTATTCTTTCTCCGTGCCCCCCGATGGCACGGGAGAGCCCGGAGAAGCACCGGATGGCAGCGGGAGGAGGGGGGGGACATTTCCTCCCGTCGCCTATAAGAACAATCAAGCGGCAGAACTGCCGCTATTAATGTTCTTATCATGCACAGAATCGCAGGCTGGAAAGAATGATATCTGAATGATGCCTGTAGCTGCAGGCATCATTCAGATATCCCCCCACAAAGTCAAGGACGTCATATGACGCCCCAAGGTATTGAAATGGTTAAAGTGGAGGTCCACCCTAAAGTGGACCTTCCGCTCATTGGAATCCTCCCCCCCTCCGGCGCCACAATTGGCACCTTTCAGGGGGGGAGGGGGGTGCAGGTACCTGTACAGTACAGGTATCTGCACCCACTTCCGGCATAGATATCTGCAGAAGGTACGCCCCTTTCTGCAGAATCTACGCCCCTTTCCGAAGGTCCCCCGCTGTCTGCTGGGAAACACACGGATCCCAGAGACAGCGGGGACCATCCTTATTGCGCAGCGCAACTCGCGCATGCGCAGTAGGGAACCGGGAAATGAAGCCGCAAGGCTCCACTTCCTGATTCCCATACCCAAGATGGCGGCGGCAGCACCCGAGAGACGATCGAGAGATCGGCTTCGGGTGCCGACATCGCGGGCGCGCTTGGCGGGTAAGTGTCATTATTTTAAAAGTCAGCAGCTGCAGTATTTGTAGCTGCTGGCTTTTTAAAAAAAACAAAAAACGGCGGACTCCCGCTTTAAATGCGGTATTCGTACATTTGTAAATTCGTACATTCGAAAATTCGTGTGTTTCCTCCAGGAGACACATTTCCGTGCTGACAAATCACCAAGACTCCATGACCGCTTCTTCCTGATGGCATACCATGGATGCTCCACTGACTCCAAGTCAAAAGAGGTGAGCCTTATCCGGGGCAATACCCCTTGGGAGATGAAGGAACGCTGGGATGATGCGGAGGGAAGAGCGCTTTTTGTAAAGGGGATGCTGGGGGCAACCCTGGTGAATCTATATCTTCCCAACTCAAACCAGATACCCTTCCTGGAGCAGATCATGACTAATCTGGGCAACTTTGCGAGACGGGGAGGTGCTACTGGGGGGAGACATGAACTTTGTCATGGACCTGGCTATAGACTCCTCCAGAAATACATCTCAAAATTCCTACGCGACACTGAGGTGTCTTAAGCCCTTGTACACGCGGTCGGAGATTCCGACGGAATGTGTCCGATCGGAGCGATTTGTCCTATATTCCGACTGTGTGTGGTCTCCATCGGACTGATTCCGTCTGAGTATCCGTCGGACCAAGTTTTCCAACTTGTTGGTAAAATTTTCCGACAAAATGCTCCGATCGGCCATACTCCGATTATGTGTAGAGAATTCCGATCGGACAAAGTGCCACGCATGCTCAGATCAAATTCCTACACCAAAGCTATTGGCTACTAGCGTAAACGTAGTCCCATCGTAACGAAATAACGTCATCACGTCGGATTTTCTGACAACTTTGTCCAACCGTGTGTATGCAACAGTTTCGGACAAAATCCGACGGACAAAATCCTTCGGACAAAATCCAACGGACAAAATCCGACGGATTTGGTTGTCGGAATCTCCAACCATGTGTATATGGGCTAAGAGAAATCTTCAAGCATTCCACTTGGTGGCTGTGTGGCGCGTCCTCCACCCGGATCACAGGGACTATACGTTTTACTCGCACCCCCGTGATTTATATACTAGAATCAACATGGTCATGATGCCACAATCGCTCTTATCCAGGGTTGCCTCAGCCTCGGTTGGCTCTATCACGTTCTCTGACCATGCACCGGTCTTTGTAGATATGGACCTGCTACAGCCCATTATGAAACAATGGATATGGAGACTTAACGACTCATTGATACAGATCCCAGAGATAGCGACGGAGGTGTTAGGGGAGCTAAGACAATACTTCTCCACTAATGTAAACCCGGAGGTGAACCCAACAGTTGTTTGGGAAGCACACAAAAGCTACATTAGGGGCCTCATGGTCAAAATAGGGTCCCGTGTAAAGAACGAGAGAGCCAAACAATCTGTAGACCTTCTGGAGAAAATTAGATCCCTGGAGACCACTCATAAACAATCATTGGCAACCCAGACCCTTTCAGAGTTAACCGCCTTGTGGAATTAGCTCCGATCCTTGGCACTATTTAAGGCCAAGGAGACGATCTCCAAATGTCGCCGTAATTTTTACGAGCATAGCAATAAATGGGGCAAGATGCGGGCACTGAGAGCCCAGAAAGCCCGCACGTTCTCCCCTGAACTTTTAAACGATACGCACAATAAAATCCATTCTACCGAAGGGATAGCCATCCTTTTCCGGAAATATTATACGGCTTTATAATCTCCCGTCCCCGAAATCTGAAGAGGAAAGATCCGCCGTACAAAAGGCCATTCAGGAATACTTGCGTAAATCGGGCCTCCCCCAACTTTCAGAGGACGAGCCGAGTGAACTGGAAAAACCGACAAATGAGGTGGCGTTGGCAATGGTACAAATGCAACTGGGCAAGGCCCCTGGCCCAGATGGGTACGCCCTCCTATATTACAGGACTTTTGGAGACTTGCTGATTCCACACTTCCTCTCCGCATACAATGTAGTAGGAAAGGGGATGGGCCTTCAGAGGGACACGCTGAGCGCTCACATTGCTGTAATACCTAAAGAAGGAAAAGACCCTCTGCACTGTCAAAATTACCGACCAATACCGATCCCTACTAAATGTGGATCTAAAAATGTTCACGAAAATCCTTTATGCATCTGATAAGCTCGATCTCGCTACTGATTCACTCAGACCAAGTCGGATTTGTCCCAACAAGAGAGTCATGGAACAATACGACAAAGGCGATCAATCTGATCCAGGCGGCGTGGACGCAGAAGATCCCACTACTGCTCCTCTCGACAGATGCCGAAAAGGCATTTGATAGAGTGAGCCGGCCTTTCCTATTTGCAACCCTCAAATGCATAGGATTGAAAGAATGAATGATGAACTGGATTCATGCTATCTATTCCTGGCCTTCGGCCCGGGTCAAGTTCAACGGCTACCTCCCCAACATTTGAGATAACAAATGGAACAAGGCAGGGGTGTCCTCTGTCACCCCTAATTTTCATCCTCGCCCTCGAACCATTCCTGAGCACTATCAGAAATAACTCAGATATTCAAGGCCTTAGCCTAGATGCCACCCTATCCCCAAAAGTAACAGCGTTCGCCGATGGCCTCCTCTTCTTTCTGACAATACCCCCAGTGTCCATCCCAAACTTACTCAAGGAACTAAAAATGTATGAGGGCCTATCATAGTACTGCATCAACTACTAGAAATTGGAAGCGCTCAATGTCAACCTACCACCCCCCTTAACCGCATTGCTCCGAACGGATTTCCCTTTCAAATGGGCCACTTCCCATATTAAATACCTGGGAATCCTGCTGCCTGGCAAGATGGAGGATATTTTTCCTCTCAATTTCCCCCCTCTCCTCACAGCAGTAAAAAAGATCTGAAGGAATGGCAGCATGGCCTGTGTACCTGGTTTGGACGCTGTGGCATAGGGAAAATGAATATTATGCCCAGACTCCTATATCATTTTCAATCATTTCCAATACGGGTCCCTACCGCCTTCTTGAAAGCGGTAAATAGAGTGATATCCAACTTTGTTTGGGCTGGTAAGCCCCCACGGCTGGCACAAACCATACTCCGACTTCCAAAATTGGGGGGCGGCATAGCCCTCCCAGACGCCATTCTTTACCACACAGCATGTCACTTAACCCGCATATTGGATTGGTGCAGACACGAGACACTAAAACAATGGGTACAAATGGAAAAAGTCCATGGCGGGGGGCCTGGTGTCAGCAGCCCTTGCCGAAACAGGTCCTATCCCACCCTACAGTGGGGGTCACAATCCAGACTGCTCGAAAAGTGTTCTGAGACCTGTCTATTGTGCCACTTTCTTCTACACTCACCCCACGGTAGTGGGCAACCCGGCCTTCACTCCGGGACTTAAGGACCCTAGATTTCAAGACCTGAAACCGAGAGGTCACAGGCTAGGTATTTTCTTATTGACGGACAATAGAAAAACAGACAACAAATCCTGGAAGACCCAGAATTGAGGGGACTTTCCTTCTGGCAGAAGGTACAGTTTTCCCATTACATTGGCTCATTACCCTCAACGGAGGCAACTAACTCCCTTTGAATTGTTCTGCCTGGACCGGTCACCACTGAGACACGCGATCTCTCGGACATTCCAACTACTGGTGTCCCCTCAACCGCACACTAGGCCTCCTTACATTGACCAATGGGAGAGCGATCTGGGAATAAAACTCACAGAAAAGCAGGTCGAGCGGATCATCCTTTTCTCCCATTAGACTTCCATATGTGTAAGACACCAAGAAGCGGGATACAAGTTGATGTCTCTTATTGGTATTACACGCCAGAAAGGATACATAAGATGTTCCCCCCAGAGCACAGATCTGCGTTGGAGATGTGGGGAGGAGGTTGGAACGCTCCTTCGTGTTTTCTGGTCGTGTCGGCTGTTGCAGCCCTTTTGGACAGCGGTACATCTCATCATCCAAAGGTGAACAGATCGCGTGTTGCCGACCTCCCCCGAGTTCTTCCTTCTGCATCATCACGAGATCCCAAGCAAGAGTTACAGGAAATCTATATTGCCGTTCTTGCTCACGGCAGCAAAAGGCTGCGTCCCATTGTATTGGAAGCAGACCCAGCCTCCGTCGGTGGCTGCCTGGTTGAAAAGAGTAGCGGACATACACGCAATGGAAGACTTGGTGGCCACGGAAAAAGGCCTAAATGAGAAATTCTCCAAAAAATGGTTCTACTGGCACCAATCTCTCTACTCCGAGGAATACGGACAGCTAATACGAACCGTTTGAAGGGGGATAACTGCAAAAACTCCCCAATTGGACTGGCTGTGACTGGACAGGGGTATTAATCCCCCCTTCTTTTTTTTTTTTCTCCCCCCCCCCCTTTTCCCTGACCTTCCCTATTCCCCCCCCCCTTTTGCTTGTACTCTCTATTCTCCATCTTTACCTTTATTAGCACTCTATCATTTCTGTCTCTGTTTCTATCCGATGTTATTACATCAGATATTGACAACGATGAATCGGCGAGAACCGGCTCCAATCCCTCACCTACTTCCTTCAAAAAAAAAAAAAGCCACATGCCGGAAAAAATAAAGGGGCCATGCGGGGTGCGGGGGAGCTACACTGTAGCTGCTGACTTTTAATAAGTGCACTTACCTGTCCAGGGTGCCCACGATGTCGACCGCCCGAGGCCGACCCGTCCCTCGGCTCTCGGTGCCGCCATTCTATCTAAGGGAAACGGGCCGTGGAGCCTTGCGGCTTCACTGCCCATTTCCTACTCCACGTGCGCGAGTCGCGCGGCGCTTTGTGAATGGGGCGCACTGTGTCCTGGGACACACACAGTTCCCAGAACAAAACCGCGCCCCATTCCCCCGAGGACAGCGCGCATAGGAGACAAAATTTTCGGTTTCCGTTTTTATATATTTCATGTATATAATTTAAAAAAAACCCCAGTGATGATCAAATACCACCAAAAAAAAGCTCTATTTGTGTGAAACAAAAAAAAACTATTTTTTTTTTCACTTTTTTTTTTTTTAGTACATTGTTGCATGACAACGCAATTACCAGGTAAAGTAGCTCAGTGCGGAATAGCAGAAAAATGTCCTGGTCATGAAGGGGGTCAAATCTTCCGGAGCTCTAGTGGTTAAACTCATTTACATAGTGGTAGGGACTATCTAGCTATCTCTATATAGATTTATATATATCTATATAGATCAGTGGTTCTCAACCTGGGGATCGAATGATTATTTTCCAGGGGTCACCGAATCCTGGGCTCTCCCAGTCTTATTCACGGCTGCCCAGCAAGACTGTCCCTGGAGCCTGTGGAAGTCCAGCTGGGCTGTCCCTGGAGCCCGCGGCCACCCACTCAGCCTCTTCGCAGCCACCATTTCAGTTCACGGGATAGGTGGGGGGCAGAGACTAGAGGTCAGCTGACTGGTGAGGAATGTGAAGTGGGAGGGGCTGGAGAAGACCCAATTTCCTGATTTCGGCATAGGGGTCACTGCTGTGAGACACAGTAAAGCTGGAGACACAGTGAGTAACACTATCTGTGATTATAGTTGCCATTAAAAGTCCCCACTACAGTTCTCAGATCGGCAGATGACCTTGATCAAGAACACCTAAGTTGGCTGATCAGAACTCCCCGCCAGCACTGCCACTGATCCCAACTCCCCGCCAGCACTGCCACTGATCCCAACTCCCTGCCAATACTGCCACTGATCCCAACTCCCTGCCAATACTGCCACTGATCCCAACTCCCCGCCAACACTGCCACTGATCCAAACTCCCCGCCAACACTGCCACTGATCCAAACTCCCCGCCAACACTGCCACTGATCCAAACTCCCCGCCAGCACTGCCACTGATCCCAACTCCCCGCCAGCACTGCCCCTGATCCCAACTCCCCGCCAGCTCTGCCACTGATCCCAACTCCCCGCCAGCACTGCCACTGATCCCAACTCCCCGCCAGCACTGCCACTGATCCCAACTCCCCGCCAACACTGCCACTGATCCAAACTCCCCGCCAACACTGCCACTGATCCAAACTCCCCACCAACACTGCCACTGATCCAAACTCCCCGCCAGCACTGCCACTGATCCCAACTCCCCGCCAGCTCTGCCACTGATCCCAACTCCCCGCCAGCTCTGCCACTGATCCCAACTCCCCGCCAGCTCTGCCACTGATCCCAACTCCCCGCCAGCACTGCCACTGATCCAAACTCCCCGCCAACACTGCCACTGATCCAAACTCCCCACCAACACTGCCACTGATCCAAACTCCCCGCCAACACTGCCACTGATCCCAACTCCCCGCCAGCTCTGCCACTGATCCCAACTCCCCACCAGCTCTGCCACTGATCCCAACTCCCCGCCAGCTCTGCCACTGATCCCAACTCCCCGCCAGCACTGCCACTGATTCCAACTCCCCGCCAGCACTGCCACTGATTCCAACTCCCCGCCAGCACTGCCACTGATCCCGACTCCCCGCCAGCACTGCCACTGATCCCAACTCCCCGCCAGCACTGCCACTGATCCCGACTCCCCGCCAGCACTGCCACTGATCCCAACTCCCCGCCAAAACTGCAACTGATCCCGACTCCCCGCCAGCACTGCCACTGACCGCAACTCCCTGACAGCACTGCCACTGACCCCGCCAGCACTGCCACTGATTCCAAATCCCCGCCAGCACTGCCACTGATCCCAATTCCCCGCCAACACTGCCACTCATCCCAACTCCCTGCCACTCATCCCAACTCCCCGCCAGCACTGCCAAGGATCCCAACTCCCTGCCAATACTGCCACTGATCCCAACTCCCCGCCAGCACTGCCACTGATCCCAACTCCCCGCCAGCACTGCCACTGATCCCAACTCCCCGCCAACACTGCCACTCATCCCAACTCCCCGCCAGCACTGCCAATAAAAATAGAGAATACATGGAAGGGAGAGGAAAAGAGGGGGGTGAACAAAGAAAAAGGGAGAGAAAGAACAAGAAAGATGGCTAGAGAGAGGGATGGGGGACAAAAAACAAGAGATTAGGATAGAGAGAGATAAAAGGGAAAGAAAGGAAAACAAAGAGAGAGAGAGAGAGTGCTACATCCTAAAATGTACCATTATGGGTTTTAATCCTGTAGGAGTGGAAGAGACAAAATGTCCGTGGGTTAGGGGTGCAAATTGCTTGTCTTGCCTTGGGTGCTGACAACCCACACTACGAAAATAATTTTACCGTTAGAGGCCCCCACAACTTGGGAAATTTTTATGAGAGGGTCACGGCACTAGAGAGGTTGAAAACCACTAATATAGATATATATATATATCTTTATTTGGTTTAGAATTCTTCTGAACTTCTCTTTTCTTGCTGCCGACACATAACCGGTCTGATGACTTATTTGTCTCGAGAAACGGTTCTTGTTTTATTATTATCTGTGGAAGACAAATCTGTGTTTACATGGCAACAAGCAGAAATGCTGATTGCACGACTGATTGAAGCTGGTGTAGCGGGTTGTGGCTGGTTTTTGGTCCTGATGGTTTTGCATGTCTGGCAGCTTCCTCTTTTTAATGTTAATGATCTGATTGGAGGAAGTGGAGATCTTTGTGCTTTGCATTTGGCCTCACATATTGGAAGTGACACTTCACTTGATTTGTTGAGTGTTCATACATTGTAACGAGTTGTTTAGCATTGATTTTTAAATGTTATCATTGTTACATTTCATCTTTTCTAGAGATATGTGCAAACATGATACAGCTTGAATGTGTCAACATTTTTCTAAGTAAATACACAGTATCTCACAAAAGTGAGTACACCCCTCAGTCACATGTTTGTAAATCTTTTCTTCTATCTTTTCATGTGACAACACTGAAGAAATGACACTTTGCTACAATGTAAAGTAGTGAGTGTACAGCTTGTATAACCCTTTCATGCCTAAGCCTATTTCTTACATTTGTTAAAATCATTTTTTTCTGCTAGAAAATCCCCAAACATTATATACAGTTGCAAAAAAAAAAGTATGTGAACCTTTTTGGAATGATATAGATTTCTGCGCAAATTGGTCATAAAATGTGGTCTGATCTTCATCTAAGTCACAACAATAGACAATCACAGTCTGCTTAAACTAATAACACGCAAATAATTAAATGTTACCATGTTTTTATTGAACACACCATGTAAAAATTCACAGTGCGGGTGAATGATGAGATCCCCAAGAGCTAATTGGAGTGAGGTGTCAGCCAACTGGAGTCCAATCAATGAGATGAGATTGGAGGTGTTGGTTACAGCTGCCCTGCCCTATAGAAAAAACACACACCACTTCTGTGTTTGCTTTTCACAAGAAGCATTGCCTGATGTGAATGATGCCTCGCACAAAAGAGCTCTCACAATACCTACGATTAACCGGTTCCCGACCAGCGCACGCCGATGTACATCAGCGGAATGGCACGGGCAGACATATTGGCGTACAGGTACGTTCAATCTTTAATGCCGCCCTGCCATCGCGTGCTGGTCATGACCCCCGTGAGTCCGGTTGCGGGTCCCGTGGACGCAATCGCCGCGGGCACACCCGCGATCGTCTCACAGGGCGGCTGAATGGAGAGATGCCATTGTAAACAGCATCTCCCCGTTCTGCCTTGCAACTAGTGACACTGATCTCTGCTCCATGTGATTGGAGCAGAGATCAGTGTTCACTAAATGAAAGCCCAGCCCCCCTAAACTGATACCCACTGGTTAACCCCTTCACTGCCAGTGTCATTTACACAGGAATCACTGCATTTATATAGCACTGATTGCTGTATAAATGACAATGGTCCCAAAAATGTGTCAAAAATGTCCGATGTGTCCGCCACAATGTCGCAGTCACAATAAAAATCGCTGATCGCCGCCATTACTAGTAAAAAAAAAATATTAATAAAAATGCCATAAAACTATCCCCTATTTTGTAAACGCTATAACTTTTGCGCAAACCAATCAATAATCGCTTATTGTGATTTTTTTTTACCAAAAATATGTAGAAGAATACTTATCGGCCTAAACTGAGGGAAAAAAAAGTTTTTTTATATATTTTTGGGGGATATTTATTATAACAAAAAGTAAAAAATAATGTGTTTTTTTTCAAAATTGTCGCTCTATTTTTGTTTATAGCGCAAAAAATAAAAACCACAGAGGTGATCAAATACCACCAAAAGAAAGCTCTATTTGTGGGGAAAAAAGGACATCAATTTAGTTTGCAAGCCACGTCGCACGACCGCGCAATTGTCAGTTAGAAACGACGCAGTGCCGAATCGCAAAAAGGGGCCTGGTCCTTTGGCTGCAAATTGGTCCGGGGCTTAAGTGGTTAAGCAGACTGTGATTGTCTATTGTTGTGACTTAGATGAAGATCAGATCACATTTTATGACCAATTTGTGCAGAAATCCATATCATTCCAAAAGTTTGCAACTGTGTGTGTGTGTGTATATATGTATATATATATATATATATATATATATATATATATATATATATATATATATATATATATATATATATATATATATATATATATATAGCAGAGACCTTAGAGAATAAAATCGCTGCAATATTTTATGTTGTGCGGTATTTGCGCATTGGTCTTTCAAATGCAATATTTTGGGAAAAAAATACACTTTCATGAATTTAAAAAAAAACCTAAACAGTAAAGTTAGCCCAAATTTTTTGTATAATGTGAAAGCTGATGTTACGCCGAGTAAATAGATACCTCACATGTCACACTCTGAAATTGAACACACTTGTGGAATGGGCGACAAACTACGGTACGTAAAAAAAATAACGGTTACCAGGTTAGAGTTACAGAAGAGGTCTGGTGCTAGAATTATTGCTCTCGCTCTGTCAATCACGGCGATACCGCACATGTTTGAACACCATGCACATATGAGGGCGCGACTTACGTACGTGTTTTCTTTGCTGCACAAGCTCGCGGGGATGGGTGGGGTCGCTTTAAAAAAACATTTTCTTGTTTGTTTTATCTATTTTTATTTGTTACATTGTCTCTGTAAAAATAAAAAAAAAATAAAAAAGATTACTTTTACTGCTATAAACATCCCTTGTAACAATAGGCGGTGACAGGTCCTCTTTATGGAGGGATCGGGGATCTAAAAGACCCCAAATCCCTCCTCTGCGCTTAACAGTGTTCAGATTGCCAAAAACGGCGATTCTGAAAATTATACGTTTTTTTTTTTTTTTTTTTAATTGGCACCAATAGCAGCTGAGTAAACCAGAAGTGACGTAGTGAGGTCACTTCCGTGTTCACACGAAGACTGGAACAAAGCCATTTTTGGCTTTGATTCAGTCTCTCTCTAGCCGGCGGAAGTGCCAGATCGCGGATCGGGTCTCCCGGTGGGACAGGAGGCCCGGGAACAGCGGCGGAAGGTGGCGGGGGGGGGGGGTGGCCCTTTGATTCAGTCTCTCTCTAGCCGGCGGAAGTGCCAGATCGCGGATCGGGTCTCCCGGTGGGACGGGAGGCCCGGGAACAGCGGCGGAAGGTCGCGGGGGGGGGGTGTCCCTTTGATTCAGTCTCTCTCTAGCCGGTGGAAGTGCCGGATCGCGGATCGGGTCTCCTGGTGGGACGGGGGGCCCGGGAACAGCGGCGGAAGGTGGCGGGGGGGTGTCCCTTTGATTCAGTCTCTCTCTAGCCGGTGGAAGTGCCGTATCGCTGATGGTGTCTCCCGGTGGGACTGGAAGCCCTGGAACAGCGGCGGAAGGTGGCGGGAGAGGGGGGGTGTCCCTTCCCATTTGTTTGGGATAACAACCGAGCAGCTTTTGGCCACATTGGTTGTTATCCCTAAAGAGCCAACCGCCCGCTCTAAAAAAACGGTACCGGGTGATTCATGCAGCTGCATGTATCGCTCCGGTATAAATTTTAATTATTTTATGTAATTTTATTATTTTTATTATTATTATTGCATCGCTCCGGTATAACCCCTGAAATCTGGTGCTAAGGGGGTAACAGTGTAAATTTGCCGTCCCCTCAAAATAACTCAACACACAGCCATTGATGTCTAAACCGCTGGCAACCAAAGTGAGTACGCCCCTAAGTGAAAATGTCCAAATTGGGCCCAAAGTGTCAATATTTTGTGTGGCATAACAAAACAGATATTTTCCCTGGGACTTTGTGGAGGTGAACACTGTGAGGCCAACATATGTAGAAAAGTAACTTTGTTGAGTATATAAAGGTAATAATACATAGTTTGCATCAATAGATAAAAACTGTTGGTAATAGGTAGGCTACATAATATGATGTGAACACATCTATTGCAAAGATCCATGTAATATGATACACAAAATCTAAAACTCGACGCGTTTCACCAGTCAATGCTCGCTTCTTCAGGAGGAAGTACATCAGCAGTGTATCTAAAATAGAAAACATAAATTAAGTAAGTATGTGTCATGATGATAGAAATCATTAGACAACATGGCGAGGAAGGGGGAC
The DNA here is from genome assembly GCF_037356315.1 of Lithobates pipiens. NCBI lineage: Eukaryota > Metazoa > Chordata > Amphibia > Anura > Ranidae > Lithobates > Lithobates pipiens. Next base: position 239,902,249 of record NW_027507787.1, read on the forward strand.
CTGATGAGTGGAAGGTCCCACCCTTACCAATAGGCAATACCAAGGTGCGACAGGCTGGTTTTCCCAACCAATGGCAGCGTCCCGAGCATAGCAGGGGAGCAGAGGGAGTGGATCCAGCAGGGCCCCTCCGGGTGTCAACTGGAGGATGGATGGAATCGGGATGAAAAATAGGTGTCTCCTGGGGTTTCTCAATGTCCACCATAGTCATGGAAAACAGCTGCAACATAAATGTGTATGGATAGGTAGCAGTTGCTACAAGATAGCATGATACTTGTAGCCAAGTATAAGAGGTATCAAGTACAGTGCAGCCTGGTGAAACATAAGGCCGGAGAGACCGAAGGGGATACGGTGAGGTAGGTGAAAATGTCAGCGAGGAAGTGGCTAACATGAAGTAAACCAAATAAGACATCACAGGTCACCACTGGAGTCCTCTTCCCCTCCTCCATGATGACATCACAGAGCTGGTGGATGTTGGAGACCTTGCGCTCCTCCACCTTCTGTTTTGAGGATGTCCCACAGATGATCAATAGGGTTTAGATCTGGAGACATGCTTGGCCAGTCCATAACCTTTACCCTCAGCCTGGCCTGGCTTGCAGTCTCCGCTCTAATTCATCACAAAGGTGTTCTATCAGGTTGAGGTCAGGACTCTGTGCAGGCCAGTCAAGTTCCTCCACCCCAAACTCGCTCATCCATGTCTTTATAGACTTTGCTTTGTGCACCGATGCGCAGTCATGTTGGAACAAGAAGGGGCCGTCCGCAAACTGTTCCCACAAAGTTGGGAGCATAAAATTGTCCAAAATGTCTTGGTCTGCTGGTGGCGCCTTAAGATTTCCCTTCACTGGAACTAAGGGGCCAAGCCCAACCCCTGAAAAACAACTCCATGCCATAACCCCCCCTCCACCAAATGATTTGGCCCAGTGCACAAAGCAAGGTCCATAAAGACATAGATAAGTGAGTTTGGGGTGGAGGAACTTGGCTGGCTTGCACAGAGTCCTGCCCTCAACCCGAACACCTTTGGAATGAATTCGAGCGGAGGCTGTGAACCAGGCCTTCTCGTCCAACATCAGCGAATGACCTCACAGATGCGCTTCTGGAAGAATGGTCAAACGATGCCATAGACACACTCCTAAACCTTGTGGACGGCCTTCCCAGAAGAGTTGAAGCTGTTATAGCTGCAAAAAAGGTTGGGCCAACTCAATATTGAACCCTACCGACCAAGACTGGGATGCCATTAAAGTTCATGTGCATGTAAGGGCAGGTGTCCCGATACTTTTGACAATTTAGTGTATATCCAGGTTTTGGAGCAGCATATGCTCCTATCCAGGGGACATCTTTTTTCGCTGCTGTTATAGATGCAGTATGCGGTTTAGGATTGTCCTGCTGTAATATACAAGGCCTTGTATCTTACCGCAGGACAATGCTAAACCGCATACTGCATCTATGACAACAGCGTAGAAGAAGAGTCTGGGTGCTTCACTGGCCTCCCCGCAGTCCAGACCTTTTCGTTACTGTAATTGAAAATACAGGAGTGCTGAGCAGTTAGAATCCTATATCAGGCAAGAATGGGACAACATTCCTATCCCCAATACTCCAGCAACCGGTCAGTTCCCAGATGTTTATAGAGAAGGGGGTGCTACACCGTGCTAAACATGGCCCCGCCCCAACTTTTTTGAGACGTGTTGCTGTCACCAATTTCACAATGACCCGATTTTTTTTTTCTTAAAATTGTCAATTTTCTCAGTTTGAAATTTTTATGTTTTCTATTGTGAATAAAACAATGGTTTATGAGATTTGCAGATCATTGCATTCCTTTTTTAAATTTTTTTTTATGTAGATTTTAAACAGCGCCCCGACTTTTGTAGAAATGGGAATTGTCGAAGACACACCTACAATACAACTCCTCATTAAATGTGTATTGTATAGTAAATCTAAACTAAATTACATTGCGTCTGATAAAGCCCTGTGTATCTTAAACAATCGCCTTTTTTTTCCCCCCCCTTTTCCCCCCATTACTTGCTGATCTCCTGCAGCCTCTTTCAGCTATTTCCTGTCTATTGCACTTTCTCCAGAACCAGCTCCCATCATTGATGTGTATTGGCTTCCTGATAGTGACACTGGTGGACCCTGCCTGTGCAATGTGTGTTGGTAGGAGTGCTGGTGGCTGCATGTGACAGGGTGACAACTCGGAAACAAAATTGGGGGTTGGTGACAGAGTGTTGTCACCCAATAACAGGAAGTGGCTGCAGAACGATTGAAAGATTGAGATAACATAATAAATCTTCCCACGAGGATTTAGTGATCAGGTTTAGATCCGCATCTATAGTGTGTGGGGTGTCAGCGCCATTAATTAGCAATGCCCTATTGGTGGTCAGATGACGCAGGATCCGCCATCACATGATCAGAGTCCATGGCTAGAGCTCCGCCCCCTCTAGGGACCAACAAGGACAATAAAAAGGAGAAAATAAAATACAAAAACATCCGGTAAAATATTTCTCCCTCCGTTCTCCCTGCCTGCCGAGTGCTCCTTTATAAAGACATTGAACAATGTTTTGTTTTTTTTCCCTTTAGGGGGCGGAGTCATGGGAGCGCCAGGACGGAACGCAGCATTAGTGGCAATGAAAGACCTGAAGAGGGCGCGTTAATGTCGGAAGTCGCCTGTATCTGGAAATCCTTCTTAAAAATAAACCAACTCTTTGTATCTGTGTGTTGTGTCTTCTTATTATTATAGATTTCTACAGCTCCCAAAATCCTCCAACAGGGGGGCATAGTATAGAAATGAGGTGACCCCCACCGATACAGGAGGTGGGCAAAACTGAACAGGGCATAAAGTCTACTGGGGGCCATATGATGTCTACTGGGAGCCCCATAATGTCTACTGAAGACCATATGATGTCTGCTGGGGGCCCCATAGTAGACATAATGTCTACTGAGAGCTCCATAATATCCATTGAGGGCCCCATTTTGTCTACATGTGGGCCCCATAATATCTACTGAGGGCCACATAATTTCTACTGATGACTAAATGATGTCTACTGAAGGCCCCACAATGTCTACTGAGGATCTCAATAATGTCTACTGATAGCCACATGATGTCTACTGAGGACCACATGATGTCTACTGAGGGCCCAATGATGTCTACTGAGGGTCCTGTAATGTCTGCTGATGACCATATGATGTCTATTGAGGGCCCCACAATGTCTACTTCTCCCAAAATCCTCCAACAGGGGGGCATACTATAGATACAGGAGGTGGGCAAAACTGAACAGGGCATACCGAGGGCCATATGATGTCTACTGGGAGCCCCATAATGTCTACTGATGGCCACATGATGTCTACTGAAGACCATATGATATCTGCTGGGGGTCCCATGGTAGGCATAATGTCTACTGATGGCCACATGATGTCTACTGAGAGCCCCATAATGTCCATTGAGGGCCCCATTATGTCTACTGAGGGCCACATAATGTCTACTGATGACTACATGTCGTCTATTGAGGGCCCCACAATGTCTACTGAGGATCCAATCATGTCTACTGAGGGCCCCATAATGTCTACTGAGGGCCCCATAATGTCTACTGAGGGCCCAATAATGTCTACTGAGGGCCCAATAATGTCTACTGAGGGTCCAGTAATGTCTACTGATGACCACATGATGTCTATTGAGGGCCCCACAATGTCTACTTCTCCCAAAATCCTCCAACAGGGGGGCATACTATAGAAATGAGGTGACACCCACCAATACAATAGGTGGGCAAAACTGAACAGGGCATAAGGTCTACCGAGGGCCATATGATGTCTACTGGGAGCCCCATAATGTCTACTGATGGCCACATGATGTCTACTGAAGACCATATGATGTCTGCTGGGGGCCCCATGGTAGACATAATGTCTACTGATTGCCACATGATGTCTACTGAGAGCCCCATAATGTCCATAGAGGGCCCCATTTTGTCTACATGTGGGCACTATAATGTCTACTGAGGGCCACGTAATGTCTACTGATGACTACATGATGTCTATTGAGGGCCCCACAATGTCTACTGAGGATCCCATCATGTCTGCTGAGGGCCCCATAATGTCTACTGAGGGACCAATAATGTCTACTGAGGACCCCGTCATGTCTACTGATGACCACATGATGTCCACTGAGGGCCCAATAATGTCTACTGAGGGTCCCGTAATTTCTACTGATGACCACGTGATTTCTATTGAGGGCCCCACAATGTCTACTTCTCCTCAAATCCTCCAACAGGGGGGCGTACTATAGAAATTAGGTGACACCCACCGATACAGGAGGTGGTCAAAACTGTACAGGGCATAAGGTCTACTGAGGGCCATATGATGTCTACTGGGAGCCCCATAATGTCTACTGATGGCCACATGATTTCTACTGAAGACCATATGATGTCTACTGGGGGCCCCATAGTAGGCATAATGTCTACTGATGGCCACATGATGTCCATTGAGGGCCCCATTTTGTCTACATGTGGGCCCCATAATGTCTACTTGTGGGCCCCATAATGTCTACTTGTGGGCCCCATAATGTCTACTTGTGGGCCCCATAATGTCTACTGATGACTACATGATGTCTATTGAGGGCCCCACAATGTCTACTGAGGGCCCCATAATGTCTACTGAGGGTCCCATAATGTCTACTGAGGACCCCATCATGTCTACTGAGGATCACATGATGTCTACTGAGGGCCAAATAATGTCTACTGAGGGCCAAATAATGTATACTGAGGGCCCCGTAATGTCTACTGAGGACCACATGATGTCTATTTAGGACCACATGATGTCTACTGATGGCCACATAATGTCTACTGAGGACCCCATCATGTCTACTGAGGACCACATGATGTCTACTGAGGGCCCAATAATGACTACTGAGGGCCCCGTAATGTCTACTGATGACCACATGATGTCTACTGAGGGCCACATAATGTCTACTGAGGACCACATGATGTCTATTTAGGACCTCATGATGTCTACTGAGGGCCAATAATGTCTACTGGGGGCCCTATAATGTCTACTGATTGCCCCTTGTCTATTGAGGGCCCCATTTTGTCTACATCTGGGCAATATGATGTCTTCTGAGGCTCCCAAAATGTCTACTGAGGGCCATATGATGTTTGCTGAGAGCCCCATAATGTCTACAATGTAGACATACCTGGAATTTGTTAACAATATTTCAGGCTGGTGTTCTGCTTTAATATTTACCCTAAACATGAACATTTAACTCTTAACCCCCCCCCCCCCCCCCCCAAAAAAAAAAAATTAAACCCTAATCAGACATGTATTATATTGCAGCTCAATTCTTAGATGTGATGACTGCATTTGTTTTATTTTTTTAGGCTTTCTTTCTTCTATTTTCATCTGGTGATCCAGCCAGTAAGTCTGTTATTCTTCAAAAGAACAAACTCTGCAGCAATTGTAGCAGTTACAGGGATGAGACAAACCATTTACCACTGACAGGGGTGCTAACAATGATCCGCTTTTAATAATTCATGTAAAATCTTTATCCCAAAAAACTGTTAGAGTACCAGATTATAAAGTGTTGGGTCGAGTTTGGCTTCAATTTGTTAGTGTATCTAAATCTGCTAACACCCCCCCCCCCCCCCCCAGACTGACAATGATGCAGTCTGCTGTGCTCCCTGTTCGCCTACATCCAGAGTGGGGGCACTCTAATACAGGAGGTGTGTTACTGGCCAGATCTCCAGGGGAAAAAAAGCCTAAAAAATAAAACGAATGCAGACGCCACATCTAATGATTGGTAAGCTGCAATGTATGACATATATGTTTGATTTTAATATCACTTTAATTGTTTAAGTCTAAAATTAAATTTAAAAAAATTCCTTACCCGATCTTCTGCTCCTCCCAGCAGTGTCTGCACCCCCGCACTCCGCCGTTCTATAATTCTGATGTCATGAAGACCAGATCAGGGTCCATAGCACTGCAATGGATGTAAGGAAGCGGAACAGTCCACTGCCAGATCATGGGGGAGCCCTGGCTACCGGGGGAGCACCATCTGCTACTGAGCCCTAACTAAGCCCCACCCTGGAGCTGTGTCTATTCCTCTTCTCTCCGGAAACCCGCCCCCCGATATTCAGCACAATCCCGGACACAATGAGGAGGAATTACTAGTATGTCTGCAGTCTCTGACCATCTCCTGTATCATGTCTGCAGTCTCTGATCATCTTCTGTATCATGTCTGCAGTCTCTGACCATCTCCTGTATCATGTCTGCAGTCTCTGACCATCTCCTGTATCATGTCTGCAGTCTCTGACCATCTCCTGTATCATGTCTGCAGTCTCTGATCATCTTCTGTATCATGTCTGCAGTCTCTGACCATCTCCTGTATCATGTCTGCAGTCTCTGACCATCTCCTGTATCCTGTCTGCAGTCTCTGACCATCTCCTGTATCCTGTCTGCAGTCTCTGACCATCTCTTGTATCATGTCTGCAGTCTCTGACCATCTCCTGTATCATGTCTGCAGTCTCTGATCATCTCCTGCATCCTGTCTGCAGTCTCTGATCATCTCCTGTATTATGTCTGCAGTCTCCGATCATCTCCTGTATCATGTCTGCAGTCTCTGACCATCTCCTGTATCATGTCTGCAGTCTCTGACCATCTCCTGTATCATGTCTGCAGTCTCTGACCATCTCCTGTATCATGTCTGCAGTCTCTGACCATCTCCTGTATCATGTTTGCAGTCTCTGACCATCTCTTGTATCATGTCTGCAGTCTCTGACCATCTCCTGTATCATGTCTGCAGTCTCTGACCATCTCCTGTACTATGTCTGCAGTCTCTGACCATCTCCTGTATCATGTCTGCAGTCTCTGACCATCTCTTGTATCATGTCTGCAGTCTCTGACCATCTCCTGTATCATGTCTGCAGTCTCTGACCATCTCTTGTATCATGTCTGCAGTCTCTGACCATCTCCTGTATCATGTCTGCAGTCTCTGATCATCTCCTGCATCCTGTCTGCAGTCTCTGATCATCTCCTGTATCATGTCTGCAGTCTCTGATCATCTCCTGTATCCTGTCTGCAGTCTCTGACCATCTCCTGTATCATGTCTGCAGTCTCTGACCATCTCCTGTATCATGTCTGCAGTCTCTGACCATCTCCTGTATCATGTCTGCAGTCTCTGACCATCTCCTGTATCATGTCTGCAGTCTCTGACCATCTCCTGTATCATGTCTGCAGTCTCTGACCATCTCCTGTATCATGTCTGCACTGTGTTCCCTATCTGAATGGACACACGGAGCTGTGACTTGGCTGGGGTTCCCCCATACCAAGCTGCTTGCAGTGGGGTCACTCAACAGGAGGGAGGGGTCAGGAGTACAGAAGAGGGACCTGAGAAGAGGAGGATCAGGGTCGCTCTGTGCTTTTGTTTTATTTGACTATGCCCCTTTAAGCCCCTTCCACTGTTAAGACAATTTGGCCACACCCACTGTTTACCATAAAGACACGGATGAGCGAGTTTGGGGTGGAGGAACTTGACTGGCCTGCACAGAGTCCCTACAGACTGAATAATATTCTCTGATTTGGGTGATTTCCAGCAAAGTAATGGAGAATACATTGTGGCTGAAATTTATAAAGAAAGATTATTCATTTGCAAAACAGAAACGTTGAGAAATGCATTTTCTTTTTTCTCCAAAATCTTCAATATTTTTTCCTTTACTTCGCAAAAAAACAAAAACTCCGTGGTGATTAAAGCCTGTAAAAAAATAAAATAAAATAAAAGTCAGCAGCTACAAATACTGACTATTAACCACTTTCAGCCCCGGACCATTTTGCTGGTCAAAGACCAGAGCACTTTTTTGCGATTCGGCACTGCGTAGTTTTAACTGACAATTGCGCGGTCGTGCGACGTGGATCCTAAACAAAATTGGCGCCCATTGTTTTCCCCACAAACAGAGCTTTCTTTTGGTGGTATTTGATCACCTCTGCGGTTTTTATTTTTTGCGCTATAAACAAAAATAGAGCGACAATTTTGAAATAAACACATTATTTTTTACTTTTTGCTATAATAAATATCCCCCAAAAATGTATTTAAAAAAATGTTTTCCCTCAGTTTAGGCCAATACGTATTCTTCTACATATTTTTGGTAAAAAAAAATCGCAATAAGCGATTATTGATTGGTTTGTGCAAAATGTATAGCGTTTACAAAATAAGGATAGTTTTATAGCATTTTTATTAATAATTTTTTTTTTTTTTTTTACTAGTAATGGCGGCGATCAGCGATTTTTATTGTGACTGCGACATTACGGCGGACACATCAGACATTTTTGACACATTTTTGGGACCGTTGTCATTTATACAGCAATCAGTGCTATATAAATGCAGTAATTCCTGTGTAAATGACACTGGCAGTGAAGGGGTTAACCACTAGTTGGCAGTGTAGGGGTTAAGTGTTCCTAGGGGCGTGTTACTAACTGTGGGGGGCTGGGCTGTGTGTTAGTGAACACTGATCTCTGCTCCAATCACAGGGAGCAGAGATCAGTGTCACTTGTTGCTAGGCAGAACGGGGATATGCTGTTTACATTGGCATCTCCTCATTCAGCCGCCCCGTGAGACGAACGCGGGTATCCCCGGGGAGATCGAGTCCGCGGGACCCGCGACCGGACTCATGGGAGTCCCGACCGGCAGACACGTGCCCGGTCGGGAAGTGGTTAATATAAGGACACTTACCTGTCTGGGGACCCCGTGATGTTGGCCCCCCTGTAGCCGATTTGTCCATTGGTTTGGGGGCGGGCATTGGCATCTTCACTAAGGGCCAGTTCACACCACATACAGTCCAGTGCACTTTTTTTACTGCATCAAAAACACATGGATAGTAGCAGTGGCAGCCGCTCCAGTAGCGGCGCAAGGGCGCCACCCCCCAATCCATGCACCTGGCATCCTAATCTACATGCTTGGTACAGGGGTGCTCCCCCCCCATCCATGCACCCGGTTTCTAATCTACATGCAGAGGCGGCCCCCTAATCCATGTGCCTAACTCCTAATCTGCATGCAGGGCGCAGGGGCACCTCCCCTAATTTACATGCAGGGGCGCTCCCCCAATCAATACGCCCGGCCCCTAATCTACATGCATGGTGCAGGGGCGCTGCAATCCATGCGTCCGGTTTCTAATCTATATGCAGGGGAGGCCCCTCTAATCCATGCGCCCGACCCCTAATCTATATGCAGGGCGCAGGGGCGCCCCTCCTAATCTATGCACTCGGCCCCCTAATCGACATGCAGGGGTGCCCCCCAATCTATGTGCCTGGCCCCCGAATCTACATGCAGGGGCACTGCCCCCCCAATCCATGCAGCCAGCCCCCTAATCTACATGCAGGGGCACTGCCCCCCTAATCCATGCATCAGGCCCCTAAACTACATGCAGAGTGCAGGAGCGCTGCCCCCAATCCATGCACCCGGCCCCCTAATCTACATGCAGGGGCGCCCCTCTCAATCTCCTTGCAGGGTGCAGGGGCACCCCCCAATCCATGTGCCTTGGCCCTAATTTCCATGCAGGGGCTCTTTCCCTAATCCATGCACCCGGCTCCTAATCTACATGCAGGGTACAGGGGGCGCTGTCCCCCTAAAGCATGCGCCCATACCCTAATCTACATGCAGAGCATAGGGGGCAATGCCCCCCCAATCCATGTGTCCGCCCCTAATCTACATGCCGGGGGCGCTGGACGTATGGATTCCAACTGGGTTTTTTTTTTTAACACAAGATTAGAGCCTGATGCCACGTACACACGATCGCAATTTTGGTGGGAAAAAGCTCTGATAGTTTTCCCGACGGAATTCCGACGTTATTCCGCTGAAGCGGTCTTGCCTACACACGGTCACACCAAATTCCGTCCGTCAAGAACGTGGAGCTGTACAACACGTATGACGGGGCTAGAGAAAGGAAGTTCAATACCGAGTAGCCAATAGCTTCCGTCTTGTAGTTGAATCTGAGCATGCGCGAGTTTTTGCGTGTCGGAATTGCATTACACACGAGCGCAAAATAGAGAACCTGCTCTCAATCTTATGCTGGCCAAAATTCGGCCAGCAAAAGTCCAATGGAGAGTTCACACAGTCACATTTTCCGACCAAAAGCTCACATTGGTCTTTTGCTGGCCGAATTTCCGATGGTGTGTATGTGGCGTGAGATTGTTCGGTATAGAAGGGGGGTAAGAGTGTCCTGTATAGAAGGGGGTGAGATTATCCGGTATAGAAGGGGGGGTGAGAGTGTCCGGTATAGAAGGGGGTGAGAGTGTCCTGTATTCCGGTATAGAAGGGGGTGAGAGTGTCCGGTATAGAAGGGGGTGAGAGTGTCCTGTATTCCGGTATAGAAGGGGGTGAGAGTGTCCGGTATTCCGGTATTCCGGTATAGAAGGGGGTGAGAGTGCCCGGTATAAAGGGGGTGAGAGTGCCCGGTATAGAAGGGGGGGGGGGGTGAGTGCCCGGTATAGAAGGGGGGGGTGAGAGTGTCCGGTATAGAAGTGGGTGAGAGTGTCCGGTATAGAAGGGGGTGAGAGTGTCCGGTATAGAAGGGGGGGTGAGAGTGTCCAGTATAGAAGGGGGTGAGAGTGTCCGGTATAGAAAGGGGGGGGTGAGAGTGTCCGGTATAGAAGGGGGTGAGAGTGTCCGGTATAGAAGGGGGTGAGAGTGCCCGGTATAGAAGAGGGGGTGAGAGTGTCCGGTATAGAAAGGGGGGGTGAGAGTGTCCGGTATAGAAGGGGGTGAGAGTGCCCGGTATAGAAGGGGGGGTGAGAGTGTCCGGTATAGAAGGGGGTGAGAGTGCCCGATATAGAAGGGGGGGTGAGAGCACCCGGTATAGAAGGGGGGGTGAGAGTGCCCAGTATAGAAGGGGGTTAGAGTGTCCGGTATAGAAGGGGGGTGAGAGTGTCCGGTATAGAAGGGGGTGAGAGTGCCCGGTATAGAAAGGGATGAGAGTGCCCGGTATAGAAGTGGGTGAGAGTGCCCGGTATAGAAGGGGGTGAGAGTGCCTGGTATAGAAGGGGATGAGAGTGCCCAGTATAGAAGGGGGTAAGAGTGTCTGGTATATAAGGGGATGAGAGTGCCCGGTATAGAAGGGGATGAGAGTGTCCGGTATAGAAGTGGGTGAGAGTGTCCGGTATAGAAGGGGGTGAGAGTGCCCAGTATAGAAGTGGGTGAGAGTGCCCGGTAAAGAAGGGGGTGAGAGCACCCGGTATAGAAGGAGGTGAGAGCGCCCGGTATAGAAGGGGGTGAGAGCGCCCGGTATAGAAGGGGGTAAGAGTATCTGGTATAGAAGGGGGTGAGAGTGCCCGGTATAGAAGGGGATGAGAGTGCCCGGTATAGAAGGGGGTGAGAGTGCCCTGTATAGAAGTGGGTGAGAGTGCCCGGTAAAGATGGGGGTGAGAGCGCCCGCTATAGAAGGGGGTGAGAGCGCCCGCTATAGAAGGGGGTGAGAGCGCCCGGTATAGAAGGTGGTGAGAGTGTCTGGTATAGAAGGGGATGAGAGTGCCCGGTATAGAAGGGGGTGAGATTGTCCGGTATAGAAGGAGGTGAGAGCGCCTGGTATAGAAGGTGGTGAGAGTGCCCGGTAAAGAAGGGGGTGAGAGCGCCCGGTATAGAAGGGGGTGAGAGTGCCCGGTATAGAAGGGGTGAGAGTGTCTGGTATAGAAGGGGGGTGAGAGTGTCCGGTATAGAAGGGGGGTGAGAGTGTCCGGTATAGAAGGGGGCGAGAGTGTCCGGTATAGAAGTGGGTGAGAGTGTCCGGTATAGAAGGGGGTGAGAGTGTCTGGTATAGAAGGGGATGAGAGTGCCGGTATAGAAGGAGGTGAGAGTGTCCGGTATAGAAGGGGATGAGAGCGCCCGGTATAGAAGGGGGAGAGAGTGTCCGGTATAGAAGGGGGTGAGAGCGCCCGGTATAGAAGGGGGTGAGAGCATCCGGTATAGAAGGGGGTGAGATTGTCCGGTATAGAAGGGGGTGAGAGTGTCCGGTATAGAAGGGGGTGAGAGCGTCCGGTATAGAAGGGGGTGAGAGCGTCCGGTATAGAAGGGGGTGAGAGTGTCCGGTATAGAAGTGGGTAAGAGTGTCCGGTATAGAAGGGGGTGAGAGTGTCCGGTATAGAAGGGGGTGAGAGTGCCCGGTATAGAAGAGGGGGTGAGAGTGTCCGGTATAGAAGGGGGGGTGAGAGTGTCCGGTATAGAAGGGGGTGAGAGTGTCCGGTATAGAAAGGGGGGGTGAGAGTGTCCGGTATAGAAGGGGGTGAGAGTGCCCGGTATAGAAGGGGGGTGAGAGTGTCCGGTATAGAAGGGGGTGAAAGTGCCCGATATAGAAGGGGGGGTGAGAGCGCCCAGTATAGAAGGGGGTAAGAGTGTCCGGTATAGAAGGGGGGTGAGAGTGTCCGGTATAGAAGGGGGCGAGATTGCTTGGTATAGAAGGGGGCGAGAGTGTCTGGTATAGAAGGGGATGAGAGTGCCGGTATAGAAGGGGGTGAGAGTGTCCGGTATAGAAGGGGATGAGAGCGCCCGGTATAGAAGGGGGAGAGAGTGTCCGGTATAGAAGGGGGTGAGAGCGCCCGGTATAGAAGGGGGTGAGAGCATCCGGTATAGAAGGGGGTGAGATTGTCCGGTATAGAAGGGGGTGAGAGTGTCCGGTATAGAAGGGGGGGTGAGAGTGTCCGGTATAGAAGTGGGTGAGAGTGTCCGGTATAGAAGGGGGTGAGAGTGTCCGGTATAGAAGGGGGTGAGAGTGCCCGGTATAGAAGAGGGGGTGAGAGTGTCCGGTATAGAAGGGGGGGTGAGAGTGTCCGGTATAGAAGGGGGTCAGAGTGTCCGGTATAGAAAGGGGGGGTGAGAGCGTCCGGTATAGAAGGGGGTGAGAGTGCCCGGTATAGAAGGGGGGGTGAGAGTGTCCGGTATAGAAGGGGGTGAAAGTGCCCGATATAGAAGGGGGGGTGAGAGCGCCCAGTATAGAAGGGGGTAAGAGTGTCCGGTATAAAAGGGGAATGAGAGTGTCCGGTATAGAAGGGGGGTGAGAGTGTCTGGTATAGAAGGGGTGAGAGTGCCCGGTATAGAAAGGGATGAGAGTGCCCAGTATAGAAGTGGGTGAGAGTGCCCGGTATAGAAGGGGGTGAGAGTGCCCGGTATAGAAGGGGATGAGTGTGCCCGGTATAAAAGGGGATGAGAGTGCCCAGTATAGAAGGGGGTAAGAGTGTCCGGTATAGAAGGGGATGAGAGTGCCCGGTATAGAAGGGGGTGAGAGTGCCCAGTATAGAAGGAGGTGAGAGTGCCCGGTATAGAAGGGGGTGAGAGCGCCCGGTATAGAAGGGGGTAATAGTATCCGGTATAGAAGGGGGTGAGAATGTCCGGTATGGAAGGGGATGAGAGTGCCCGGTATGGAAGGGGATGAGAGTGCCCGGTATGGAAGGGGGTTAGAGTGCCCGGTATAGAAGGGGGTGAGAGTGCCCGGTATAGAAGGGGGTGAGAGTGTCCGGTATAGAAGGGGGTGAGAGTGCCCTGTATAGAAGGGGGTGAGAGTGCCCGGTATAGAAGGGGATGAGAGTGCCCGGTATAGAAGGGGATGAGAGTGCCCAGTATAGAAGGGGGTAAGAGTGTCTGGTATATAAGGGGATGAGAGTGCCCGGTATAGAAGGGGATGAGAGTGTCCGGTATAGAAGTGGGTGAGAGTGTCCGGTATAGAAGGGGGTGAGAGTGCCCAGTATAGAAGTGGGTGAGAGTGCCCGGTAAAGAAGGGGGTGAGAGCACCCGGTATAGAAGGAGGTGAGAGCGCCCAGTATAGAAGGGGGTGAGAGCGCCCGGTATAGAAGGGGGTAAGAGTATCTGGTATAGAAGGGGGTGAGAGTGCCCGGTATAGAAGGGGATGAGAGTGCCCGGTATAGAAGGGGATGAGAGTGTCCGGTATAGAAGGGGGTGAGAGTGCCCTGTATAGAAGTGGGTGAGAGTGCCCGGTAAAGATGGGGGTGAGAGCGCCCGCTATAGAAGGGGGTGAGAGCGCCCGCTATAGAAGGGGGTGAGAGCGCCCGGTATAGAAGGTGGTGAGAGTGTCTGGTATAGAAGGGGATGAGAGTGCCCGGTATAGAAGGGGGTGAGATTGTCCGGTATAGAAGGAGGTGAGAGCGCCCGGTATAGAAGGTGGTGAGAGTGCCCGGTAAAGAAGGGGGTGAGAGCGCCCGGTATAGAAGGGGGTGAGAGTGTCCGGTATAGAAGGGGTGAGAGTGTCTGGTATAGAAGGGGGGTGAGAGTGTCCGGTATAGAAGGGGGGTGAAAGTGTCCGGTATAGAAGGGGGGTGAGAGTGTCCGGTATAGAAGGGGGCGAGAGTGCTTGGTATAGAAGGGGGCGAGAGTGCTTGGTATAGAAGGGGGCGAGAGTGTCTGGTATAGAAGGGGATGAGAGTGCCGGTATAGAAGGGGGTGAGAGTGTCCGGTATAAAAGGGGATGAGAGCGCCCGGTATAGAAGGGGGAGAGAGTGTCCGGTATAGAAGGGGGTGAGAGCGCCCGGTATAGAAGGGGGTGAGAGCATCCGGTATAGAAGGGGGTGAGATTGTCCGGTATAGAAGGGGGTGAGAGTGTCCGGTATAGAAGGGGGTGAGAGCGTCCGGTATAGAAGGGGGTGAGAGCGTCCGGTATAGAAGTGGGTGAGAGTGTCCGGTATAGAAGGGGGTGAGAGTGTCCGGTATAGAAGGGGGTGAGAGTGCCCGGTATAGAAGAGGGGGTGAGAGTGTCCGGTATAGAAGGGGGGGTGAGAGTGTCCGGTATAGAAGGGGGTGAGAGTGTCCGGTATAGAAAGGGGGGGTGAGAGTGTCCGGTATAGAAGGGGGTGAGAGTGCCCGGTATAGAAGGGGGGGTGAGAGTGTCCGGTATAGAAGGGGTGAAAGTGCCCGATATAGAAGGGGGGGTGAGAGCGCCCAGTATAGAAGGGGTTAAGAGTGTCCGGTATAGAAGGGGGGTGAGAGTGTCCGGTATAGAAGGGGGCGAGAGTGCTTGGTATAGAAGGGGGCGAGAGTGTCTGGTATAGAAGGGGGTGAGAGTGTCCGGTATAGAAGGCGGTGAGAGCGTCCGGTATAGAAGGGGGGGTGAGAGTGTCCGGTATAGAAGTGGGTGAGAGTGTCCGGTATAGAAGGGGGTGAGAGTGCCCAGTATAGAAGTGGGTGAGAGTGCCCGGTAAAGAAGGGGGTGAGAGCGCCCGGTATAGAAGGGGGTAAGAGTATCTGGTATAGAAGGGGGTGAGAGTGCCCGGTATAGAAGGGGATGAGAGTGCCCGGTATAGAAGGGGATGAGAGTGTCCGGTATAGAAGGGGGTGAGAGTGCCCTGTATAGAAGTGGGTGAGAGTGCCCGGTAAAGATGGGGGTGAGAGCGCCCGCTATAGAAGGGGGTGAGAGCGCCCGCTATAGAAGGGGGTGAGAGCGCCCGCTATAGAAGGGGGTGAGAGCGCCCGGTATAGAAGGTGGTGAGAGTGTCTGGTATAGAAGGGGATGAGAGTGCCCGGTATAGAAGGGGGTGAAATTGTCCGGTATAGAAGGAGGTGAGAGCGCCCGGTATAGAAGGTGGTGAGAGTGCCCGGTAAAGAAGGGGGTGAGAGCGCCCGGTATAGAAGGGGGTGAGAGTGCCCGGTATAGAAGGGGTGAGAGTGTCTGGTATAGAAGGGGGGTGAGAGTGTCCGGTATAGAAGGGGGGTGAGAGCGCCCGGTATAGCAGGGGGTGAGATTATCCGGTATAGAAGGGGGGGTGAAAGTGTCCGGTATAGAAGGGGGGGTGAGAGTCTGGTATAGAAGGGGGTGAGAGTATCCGGTATAGAAGGGGGTGAGATTGTCCGGTATAGAAGGAGGTGAGAGCGCCCGGTATAGAAGGTGGTGAGAGTGCCCGGTAAAGAAGGGGGTGAGAGCGCCCGGTATAGAAGGGGGTGAGAGTGTCCGGTATAGAAGGGGTGAGAGTGTCTGGTATAGAAGGGGGGTGAGAGTGTCCGGTATAGAAGGGGGGTGAAAGTGTCCGGTATAGAAGGGGGGTGAGAGTGTCCGGTATAGAAGGGGGCGAGAGTGCTTGGTATAGAAGGGGGCGAGAGGGTCTGGTATAGAAGGGGATGAGAGTGCCGGTATAGAAGGGGGTGAGAGTGTCCGGTATAAAAGGGGATGAGAGCGCCCGGTATAGAAGGGGGAGAGAGTGTCCGGTATAGAAGGGGGTGAGAGCGCCCGGTATAGAAGGGGGTGAGAGCATCCGGTATAGAAGGGGGTGAGATTGTCCGGTATAGAAGGGGGTGAGAGTGTCCGGTATAGAAGGGGGTGAGAGCGTCCGGTATAGAAGGGGGTGAGAGTGTCCGGTATAGAAGTGGGTGAGAGTGTCCGGTATAGAAGGGGGTGAGAGTGTCCGGTATAGAAGGGGGTGAGAGTGCCCGGTATAGAAGAGGGGGTGAGAGTGTCCGGTATAGAAGGGGGGGTGAGAGTGTCCGGTATAGAAGGGGGTGAGAGTGTCCGGTATAGAAAGGGGGGGTGAGAGTGTCCGGTATAGAAGGGGGTGAGAGTGCCCGGTATAGAAGGGGGGGTGAGAGTGTCCGGTATAGAAGGGGTGAAAGTGCCCGATATAGAAGGGGGGGTGAGAGCGCCCAGTATAGAAGGGGTTAAGAGTGTCCGGTATAGAAGGGGGGTGAGAGTGTCCGGTATAGAAGGGGGCGAGAGTGCTTGGTATAGAAGGGGGCGAGAGTGTCTGGTATAGAAGGGGTTGAGATTGTCCGGTATAGAAGGGGGTGAGAGTGTCCGGTATAGAAGGCGGTGAGAGCGTCCGGTATAGAAGGGGGGGTGAGAGTGTCCGGTATAGAAGTGGGTGAGAGTGTCCGGTATAGAAGGGGGTGAGAGTGTCCGGTATAGAAGGGGGTGAGAGTGTCCGGTATAGAAGGGGGTGAGAGTGCCCAGTATAGAAGTGGGTGAGAGTGCCCGGTAAAGAAGGGGGTGAGAGCACCCGTTATAGAAGGAGGTGAGAGCGCCCAGTATAGAAGGGGGTGAGAGCGCCCGGTATAGAAGGGGGTAAGAGTATCTGGTATAGAAGGGGGTGAGAGTGCCCGGTATAGAAGGGGATGAGAGTGCCCGGTATAGAAGGGGATGAGAGTGTCCGGTATAGAAGGGGGTGAGAGTGCCCTGTATAGAAGTGGGTGAGAGTGCCCGGTAAAGATGGGGGTGAGAGCGCCCGCTATAGAAGGGGGTGAGAGCGCCCGGTATAGAAGGTGGTGAGAGTGTCTGGTATAGAAGGGGATGAGATTGTCCGGTATAGAAGGAGGTGAGAGCGCCCGGTATAGAAGGGGGTGAGATTGTCCGGTATAGAAGGAGGTGAGAGCGCCCGGTATAGAAGGTGGTGAGAGTGTCTGGTATAGAAGGGGATGAGAGTGCCCGGTATAGAAGGGGGTGAGATTGTCCGGTATAGAAGGAGGTGAGAGCGCCCGGTAAAGAAGGGGGTGAGAGCGCCCGGTATAGAAGGGGGTGAGAGTGCCCGGTATAGAAGGGGTGAGAGTGTCTGGTATAGAAGGGGGGTGAGAGTGTCCGGTATAGAAGGGGGGTGAGAGCGCCCGGTATAGCAGGGGGTGAGATTATCCGGTATAGAAGGGGGGTGAAAGTGTCCGGTATAGAAGGGGGTGAGAGTATCCGGTATAGAAGGGGGTGAGAGTATCCGGTATAGAAGGGGGTGAGAGCGCCCGGTATAGAAGGGGGTGAGAGTGCTCTCAGATTGAAGAGGCCCGACTGTGAAGAGCGCTGATGTGGAGCGGGCAGAGAGAGATGTCATCTCTGCTCATCCGCCCGCTCGCTTCTCTCCTCTGCCTCTCTCATGCAGCCCGCCCCGCCCGCCGCAGCAGCCACAACCTGCTGGTTAGGGAAGGATCTTGCAGCAAGAGACTCGGGGCTCTGGGCCCCAATAGCCACCCCCCCCAGCAACGCCCCTGGTGCCCGGTACAGAAGGGGTTACAGATCAGATTGTCGGCTCTCTTCTTCATTTCCTGTGGCGCCCCTCAGAGGTGAGCCATGAAATTGTATTATTCACAGGTTATTCACACACCTCCCAACTTTTTGAGATGTGAATGAGGGACACCTATCAGCAAAAGCATTAAGGCATAGGCCACACCCCCTGTCCGCCCCCTTAAAGGAGAATTGTGCAAAAAAGAAGATTGGTTAAACCCACAAGTGCATTTTTTTTACTACTACTCTTCCTTTATATTGGATTTAGAGATTTGCAAATGCAGCCATTTAGAATTTGGATGGAAGGTTTAGCTCTGGGAGAAACTTTTTGATAGATAAAATGTGCATTTTATATACTATAGAGATCAGAGCAACATGAGGGACAAATGAGGGACTTTCCCAATCAGGGACAGTTGTGAGGTATGGACGGTGTACACCTCCCTCTCTCTCTCTCTCTCTGGGGTTTTGGGGGGAAGGGATGGGGTGGGATCTCTCCCCTCCCCCTCCTGTAGTAAGTCTGCACTCTCTGACGATTCTCAGTGATGACTGTGATTGGTTGATGTGGGGGGGGAAGGGGGGATTTCATTTCATTCCCTCCCCCCTTGGACTCTCGGGGTGACAACACAGAGCGGACATTCGGGGCGGAGCTACGAGTAGTCACCGTCCGTCCTATAGAACCGTACAGGGGGCGGGGTCATGCGGAGAGGGGCGGGGTATTACGCCAATAGATTGGTATGTGGTGGGCGGGCTGAATGACAGCCAGTGGGCGGGGCTTGGAGCGGCTGAGTGTGGAAGGCGGAAGGCGGAGAGCGGAGATGGACCGACAGAGAGAGCGGAACAGGTGAGAGACCGGGGGGGAGGGGAGACCGGGACATACCGGGACATACCGGGGAGAGAATATACCGGGGATCCCCTCCTCCAACCCTCTGTACGGAGAGCCGACATCCGGGAATCTTTACTCTTCTACATTGTATATAGAATGTCATACTTTGTATAGATCCTCCTCCCCGCCCACTGATCCCGCCCACTGATACCTCTCCCCGCCCACTGATCCCTCCCACTCATCCTCCTCCCCGCCCACTGATCCCGCCCACTGATACCTCTCCCCGCCCACTGATCCCTCCCACTCATCCTCCTCCCAGCCCACTGATCCCTCCCACTCATCCTCCTCCCCGCCCACTGATCCCTCCCAGTCATCCTCCTCCCAGCCCACTGATCCCTCCCACTCATCCTCCTCCCCGCCCACTGATCCCGCCCACTGATCCCTCCCACTCATCCTCCTCCCCGCCCACTGATCCCTCCCACTCATCCTCCTCCCCGCCCACTGATCCCTCCCACTCATCCTCCTCCCCGCCCACTGATCCCTCCCACTCATCCTCCTCCCCGCCCACTGATCCCTCCCAGTCATCCTCCCCGCCCACTGATCCCTCCCACTCATCCTCCTCCCCGCCCACTAATCCCTCCCACTCATCCTCCTCCCCTCCCACTCATCCTCCTCCCCTCCCACTCATCCTCCTCCACATCCACTAATCCCTCCCACTCATCCTCCTCCCCGCCCACTGATCCCTCCCACTCATGCTCCTCCCCACCCACTGATCCCTCCCACTCATCCTCCTCCCCGCCCACTGATCCCTCCCACTCATCCTCCTCCCCGCCCACTGATCCCTCACACTCATCCTCCTCCCCGCCCACTAATCCCTCCCACTCATCCTCCTCCCCTCCCACTCATCCTCCTCCACATCCACTAATCCCTCCCACTCATCCTCCTCCCCGCCCACTGATCCCTCCCACTCATCCTCCTCCCCGCCCACTGATCCCTCCCACTCATCCTCCTCCCCGCCCACTGATCCCTCCCAGTCATCCTCCCCACCCACTGATCCCTCCCACTCATCCTCCTCCCCGCCCACTGATCCCTCACACTCATCCTCCTCCCCGCCCACTGATCCCTCCCACTCATCCTCCCCGCCCACTGATCCCTCCCACTCATCCTCCCCGCCCACTGATCCCTCCCACTCATCCTCCTCCCCGCCCACTGATCCCTCACACTCATCCTCCTCCCCGCCCACTGATCCCTCCCTCTCATCCTCCCCGCCCACTGATCCCTCCCACTCATCCTCCCCGCCCACTGATCCCTCCCACTCATCCTCCCCGCCCACTGATCCCTCCCACTCATCCTCCTCCCCGCCCACTGATCCCTCACACTCATCCTCCTCCCCGCCCACTAATCCCTCCCACTCATCCTCCTCCCCTCCCACTCATCCTCCTCCACATCCACTAATCCCTCCCACTCATCCTCCTCCACACCCACTGATACCTCATCCTGCACACTGATCCCTCCCACTGATCCTCCTCCCACCCACTGATCCCGCCCACTGATTCTTCTCCCCCGCCCATTGCCCACTGATTCTTCTCCCCCGCCCATTGCCCACTGATTCTTCTCCCCCCCGCCAACTGATCCTCTCCCCCCGCCAACTGATCCTCTCCCCCCGCCAACTGATCCTCTCCCCCCGCCAACTGATCCTCTCCCCCGCCCACTGATTTCTCCCCCCCCGCCCACTGATTTCTCCCCCCCCGCCCACTGATTTCTCCCCCCCGCCCACTGATTTCTCCCCCCCCGCCCACTGATCCCTCTCCCCCCCGCCCACTGATCCCTCTCCCCCCCGCCCACTGATCCCTCTCCCCCCCACCCACTGATCCCTCTCCTCCCCCGCCCACTGATCCCTCTCCCCCATCCACTGATCCCTCTCTCCCCACCCACTGATCCCTCTCCCCTCCCTCTCCCCTCCCACTGATCCCTCTCCCCACCCTCCCCCGCCCACTGATCCCTCTCCCCACCCTCTCCCCTCCCACTGATCCCTCTCCCCACCCTCCCCCGCCCACTGATCCCTCTCCCCACCCTCCCCCGCCCACTGATCCCTCTCCCCCGCCCACTGATCCCTCTCCCCTGCCCACCGATCCTTCTGCCCTTCCACCGATCCCTCTCCCCACCCACTGATCCTTCTGCCATCCCACTGATCCCTCTCCCCCCACCCACTGATACCTCTCCCCCTGTCCACTGATCCTTCTGCCCTGCCCTCTGATCCTGCTCCCCGCCCACTGAGCCCGCCCACCAATCCCTCTCCCCAGCCCACTGAGATCTCCAATTAGAGTAACCCCGGTTCCTCTTCCATCATCTCTCACTCCCCACTCGGCGTCCCTCAGTCCTCGTCCTCCATCATCATCCATCACCCTCATCATTCATCCTACATCCTCATAATCCATCATCATCCTCCTCATCCTCCTCATCATCCTCATCCTCCTCATCATCCTCATCATCCTCATCATCCTCATCCTCCTCATCATCCTCATCCTCCTCATCATCCTCATCCTCCTCCTCATCATCATCATACTCCTATATCATCCATTATTATCAATCATCATCATCTATCCTTCTATCTCTATATGTCACCCATTCTTGTCTGTAGTCAGCTGTACACAGCACTGGGAGGTCCCGGCACTGACATCCACTCCTTCATCTACATGTGCCCAAAGGAGGGGGAGGGTACTTAGGTTTCCCCTAATGAGCCCCATCTGTACTGTGCTGGCAGATCTCATTACCAGCTAGATGCACGCACTGTCTGTCCTGACAAGGGGTCCCCATTGGGCACATTCTCAGGTGATTTCAGGACTGAGCAGTTTTGCTCAGCCAATGCCAGTTACCAGGAGAGGAAAAAGATACAGATCACATGTATTCAGACCCACCCACTGAAGTGGTGTCATTGAAAGGAAAGAATGTCCCTAGTGGAACCAATTGCCTTCAGAAGTCACCTGTGTGTCATCTAATCTCAGTATAAATACACCTGTTCTGTGAAGCCCTCAGAGGTTTGTTAGAGAACCTTAGTGAACAAACAGCATCATGAAGGCCGAGGAACACACCAGACAGGTCAGGGATAAAGTTGTGGAGAAGTATAAAGCAGGGTTGGGTTATAAGAAAATCTCCCAAGCTTTGAACATCTCACAGAGCTCTGTTCAATCCATCATCGGAAAATGGAAAGAGTATGGCCCAACTGCAAACCTACCAAGACATGGCCGTCCACCTAAACTGACCGGGCCGGGCAAGGAGAGCCTTCATCAGAGAAGAGCCAAGAGGTCCATGGTAACTCTGGAGGAGCTGCAGAGATCCACAGCTCAGGGGGGAGAATCTGTCCACAGGACAACTATTAGTCGTCTCTCCACAAATCTGCCCTTTATGGAAGAGTGACAAGAAGAAAGACATTGGAGAAAGAAAGTCATAAGAAGTCCTGTTTGTAGTTTGTGAGAAGCCATGTGGGGGAGGGGGCAGCAAACATGTGGAAGAAGGTGATCTGGTCAGATGAGACCAAAATTCAACTTTATGGCCTAAAAACAAAACGCTATGTGTGGGGGAAACTAACACTGCCCATCCCCCTGAACACACCATCCCCACCGTGAGACATGGTGGTGGCAGCATCAGGTGGTGGGGATGGTTTTCTTCAGCAGGGACAGGGAAGCTGATCAGAGGTGATGGGAAGATGGATGGAGACAAATACAGGACAATCTTAGAAGAAAACCTGTTTAGAGTCGGCAAAAGACTTGAGACCGGGGCGGAGGTTCACCTTCCAGCAGGACAACGACCCGAAACATCCAGCCAGAGCTACAATGGAATGGTTTACATCAAAGCATATTCATGTGTTAGAATGGCCCAGTCACAGCCCAGACCTAAATCCCATTGAGAATCTGTGGCAAGACTTGAAAATTGCTGATCACAGACGCTCTCCATCCAATCTGACAGAGCTTGAGATATTTTACAAAGAAGAAGAATGGGCAGAAATGTCCTCTCTAGATGTGCAAAGCTGGTAGAGACACCCCCAAAAAGACTTGTAGAGAAAGGGGGTTCTACAAAGTATTGACTCCGGGGGGCGCCATACAAATGCCCCTCCCCCACACTTTTCACATATTTATTTGTATCGTTTATCATTTTCCTTCCACTTCACAATTATGTGACACTTTGTTTTGGTCCGTCACATAAAATCCCAATAAAATACATTTATGTTTTTGGTTGTAACATGAGAAACTGGGGGAAATGTCAAGGGGTATGAATACTTTTTCAAGGCTCTGTATGCCGTGCTTTTTTTTCTCCTTGTTTTGTTACAAGGAAACAATTTGATATATCGGATTTCATCCCAATAGAACGATAGAGGAAACAATGTAAATCTGCGATCCCTTTCTAATTTGGTGATGGGAGTCGCCGGGATTGTCTGGCATTGGATAGGTTGTACCCGGTGATGAAGGATGGGTCGGTGTGGAATGTTGGGGTGGCACAGGCTGGCACCTGTTGCAGGAGATGAGATGCTGCGTGCCTCGGATTGTTTATGCCGATCGCAGTCGGCCGCGCTGAGATCTTCGCTATGAGATCGGTGATGAGGATTTATTCCTTGGATCTTCCTGGAATCGCAATGAGGGATCACATGTGTGCAGCTGATCTGGATTGGGTGATAAGGCGCACATGACCGTTCAATCACATCTCACAGATTATAGCGCTGCACATGTGATTGTCATTTACTATATAACCATTGCTGGGCCATGAGGACGCTTCCATGGGGGTGGGGGGCAGAAATCGCTGCAGTCTCTTCCAGGGCCGGCTTTGCTATCACAATTGGTTAATGTTGCAATATTTTCAGTACTACGATTTTTATTTTATTTTTTCTATATATCTGGCAGTGGCAGCTCGTCCATTAGTGCACCCGGGCACCACCGCCTCTATCAAGCCACCCCCCCCCATATGAGTAAATGATAGATTCATGTATAGCACTAATCTATCCATGTCTGCTGCAGCCTCCCCCCCTATTCAGGCATCCGGCCCCTTTCTGATACTCATCATCTGATTGGCTGAAAGGACAGGCAATCATATTGGACGCCTAGCAGGAGGAAAGAAGAGACGTGTGGCGGAAGCATGGAGGACACAGAAGCTGCCGCCTGAGCCACAGCTCGCCACTGCCTGAGCCACTGCCCGTCCCACAGCTTGCCACTACCTGAGCCACTGCGTGTCCCACAGCTCGCCGCTGCCCTTCCCACAGCTCACTACTGCCTATCCCACAGCTCCCCGCGGCCTGAGCCGCTGCCCGTCCCACAGCTTGCAACTGCCTGAGCCACTGCCCGTCCCACAGCTCGCCACTGCCTGACCCACTGCCCTTCTCACAGCTCGCCACTGCTTGACCCGCTGCCCTTCCCACAGCTCGCCACTTCTCATCCCACAGCTCTCCACTGCCCGTCTTACAGCTCGCCACTGCCTGACCCACTGCCCTTCTCACAGCTCGCTACTGCCCGTCCCACAGCTCGCCACTGCCTGACCCGCTGCCCTTCTCACAGCTCGCCACTGCCCGTCTCACAGCTCGCCACTGCCTGACCCGCTGCCCTTCTCACAGCTCGCCACTGCCCGTCCCACAGCTCGCCACTGCTTGCCCCGCTGCCCTTCCCACAGCTCGCCCCACTGCCCGTCTCACAGCTTGCCACTGCCTGACCCGCTGCCCGTCCCACAGCTTGCCACTGCCTGACCCGCTGCCCGTCCCACAGCTCGCCACTGCCTGATTCGCTGCCCGTCCCACAGCTCGCCACTGCCCTTCTCACAGCTCACCACTGCCTGACCCGCTGCCCTTCTCACAGCTCGCCACTGCCCGTCCCACAGCTCGCCACTGCCTGACCTGCTGCCCTTCCCACAGCTCGCCACTGCCTGAGCCACTGCCTGTCTCACAGCTCACCACTGCCTGACCCGCTGCCCTTCCCACAGCTCGCCACTGCCCGTCCCACAGCTTGCCACTGCCTGACCCGCTGCCCTTCCAACAGCTCGCCACTGCCCATCTCACAGCTCACCACTGCCTGACCCGCTGCCCTTCTCACAGCTCGCCACTGCCTGAGCCACTGCCCGTCCCACAGCTCACCACTGCCTGACCCGCTGCCCTTCCCACAGCTCGCCACTGCCCGTCCCACAGCTTGCCACTGCCTGACCCGCTGCCCATCCCACAGCTCTCCACTGCCTGACCCGCTGCCCGTCCCACAGCTCGCCACTACCCTTCTCACAGCTCGCCACTGCCTGACCCGATGCCCTTCTCACAACTCGCCACTGCCTGAGCCACTGCCCGTCCCACAGCTCGCCACTGCCTGACCCGCTGCCCTTCCCACAGCTTGCCACTGCCTGACCCGCTGCCCGTCCCACAGCTCTCCACTGCCTGACCCGCTGCCCGTCCCACAGCTCGCCACTGCCCATCTCATAGCTCGCCACTGCCTGACCCGCTGCCCTTCTCACAGCTCGCCACTGCCTGAGCTACTGCCCGTCCCACAGCTCGCCACTGCCTGACCCGCTGCCCTTCCCACAGCTCGCCACTGCCCGTCCCACAGCTCCCCACTGCCTGACCCCTTGCGCTTCCCACAGCTCTCCACTGCCTGACCCCCTGTCCTTCCCACAGCTCGCCACTGCCTGACCCGCTGCCCTTCCCACAGCTCCCCACAGCCTGAGCCACTGCTCGTCCCACAGCTCGCCACTGCCTGAGCCACTGCTCGTCACACAGCTCGCCACTGCCTGGCCCGCTGCCCTTCCCACAGCTCACCGCTGTCACCCACTGCCTGACCCGCCACCAAGATGGGGTAAGTGCCAATCAGACAACGAGAGGGCAGGCACGGGTGCTGGTTAAATGCCGCCGGGGGGGGGTCACAGTGGGCACAGTGGCTGCATTTGTTGGGCGCAGTGGCTGCATTTGATGGGCACAGTGAGGCTGCGTTTGATGGACACAGTGGTTACAATTGATGCAATTTGTTTGCACCAGTGGTTGCATTTTTAATGGGCACAGTGAGACTGCAATTGATGGCACAATGGCTGAATTTGATAGTCACAGTGGCTGCATTTGATGGGCACAGTGAGGCTGCATTTGATGTTGTTTTTTTTTTTTTTTTTTTTTTTTTCCTTTTCAGCATTATTCAGTTTGTTGTTTTGAGCAACAGCCACCGCTGATATCTGGATTGTTTTCTATGGGTCCACAATTCATAAAAATCAGGAAACACACATGGCCTTTAATGGCATCCCAGTCTTAGTCCGTAGGGTTCAATATTGAGTTGGCTCCGCCCTTTGCAGCTATAACAGCTTCAACTCTTCTGGGAAGGCCGCCCACAAGGTTTAGGAGGGTGTCTATGGGAATGTTTGACCATTCTTCCAGAAGAGCATTTGTGAGGTCAGGCACTGATGTTGGACGAGAAGGCCTGGCTCGCAGTCTTCACTCTAATTCATCCCAAAGGTGTTCTATCCGGTTGAGGTCAGGACTCTGTGCAGGCCAGTCAAGTTCCTCCACCCCCAAACTCGCTCATCCATGTCTTTATGGACCTTGCTTTGTGAACTGGTCCAGATCATTTGGTGGAGGAAGGAATTATGGTGTGGGGGGGGGGGGGGGGGCAATTATGGTGTGGGGTTGTTTTTCGGGGGTTGGGCTTGGCCCCTTAGTTCCAGTGAAGGGAATTCTTAAAGTAGTTGTAAAGGCAGAAGTTTTTTTTTTTATTTATCTTAAGACCCCTTTCCAACTGAGCCGCGGGCGCATTAGCGCTAAAGCGCCGCTTGTTGGCCGATAGCAGGGCACTTTTAACCCTCGCTAAGGCTGAAGAAGAGGTTAAAAGCACCCGTGTTGCGGCGCTTCCGAATCACTTTTCAGGTGGTTTTTGAAAGTACTGGCCATTCATTTCAATGGGCAGGGCATTTTGGGAGTGCTGTTAACCACTTGAGCCCCGGACCGTTTTGCTGGCCAAAGACCAGATCGCTTTTTGCGATTCGGCACTGCGTCACTTTAACTGACAATTGCGCGGTCGGTCGTACGAAATGACTCCCAAACAAAATTGATTTCCTTTTTTTTTCCCCCCCACAAATAGAGCTTTCCTTTGGTGGTACTTGATCCCCTCTGCGTTTTTTAGTTTTTTTGTGCTATAAACAAAAAAAGAGCGACAGTTTTGAAAAAAAAAAACGCATTACTTTTTACATTTTGCTATAATAAATATTTCCCAAAAATATATAAAAAAATTTTTTTCCCTCAGTTTAGGCCGATACGTATTCTTCTACATATTTTTGGTAAAAAAAAATAAGCGATTTATTGATTGGTTTGCACAAAAATTATAGCGTTTACAAAATAGGGGATCGTTTTATGGCATTTTTATAAAGGGGGAAAAAAAAAATATATATATATATATATATATATATATATATATATATATCTCTCTATCTATCTATCTATCTATCTATCTATCTATCTATCTAACATAAGATCACTGATTGCCGCCATTACTAGTAAAAAAATGTATAGTGTGTGTATATGTATGTGTGTGTGTGTGTGTGTGTGTGTGTGTGTGTGTGTGTGTGTGTGTGTGTGTGTGTGTGTGTGTGTGTATATATATATATATATATATATATATATATATATATATATATATATATATATATATATATATATATATATATATATATATATATATATATATATATATATTAATATATATATTTTTTTTTTTACTAGTAATGGCGGCAATCAGTGATCTTATTTTTTATATATATATATAATAAGATCACTGATTGCCGCCATTACTAGTAAAAAAAAAATGTGTGTATGTGTATATATATATATATATATATATATATATATATATATATATATATATATATATATATATATATATATATATATATATATATATATATAATTTTTTTAATTTTTTTTTACTAGTAATGGCGGCAATCAGTCATTTTTGTTTTTTATTTTTTTTTACATTTTTTTTTTTTCGTGACTGCGACATTATGGTGGACACATCGGACATTTTTTGGACCATTGTCATTCATACAGCAATCAGTGCTATACAAATGCACTGATTCCTGTGTAAATGACACTGGCAGTGAAGGGGTTAACCATTAGGGGACAGTGTAAGGGTTAAGTGTGTCCTGGGGAGTGTTTCTAACTGTGAGGGGGGGGGGGGGTGTGTGTGGCTACGTGTGACGCGTCACTGATCAGCGCTCTTGATCACAGGGAGCAGAGATCAGTGACACTGTCACTATTCAGAACGGGGAGATGCTTGTTTTACATTAGCATCTCCCCATTCTTCCTCCCCGTGAGACGATCGCGGGTTTCCCCGCGGCGATCGAGTCCGCAGGACCTGTGAGCCGACTCGCGGAGGTCCCGGAAAGGCGTGCACGCGATGGCACGGCGCCAAATTTTAAAGGGACGTACAGGTACGCCCATTTGCCCAGCCGTGCCACTCTGACGACGTATATCGGCGTGCGCTGGTCGCAAATCGGTTAGTCGGTGCTCCCAAAATGCCGCAGGATTTTTCTAACGTACGGCAAGCGTCCCCAGTGTGAAACGACGCACTGAAATGATTGGGAGGCGTTTTTCAGGCGTTATTTAGAGGCTATTTCTAGCGCGAAAAAACATCTGAAAACCGCGGCATTGTGAAAGAAGTCTCCGGCGTTCTGTAGATGGAACTTTCACTTCCTCTCCGTTTCCAGCAGACGTTCTGATAGTTTCACTTTCATAGTTTTGAATGCATTTTGTTTCATCACCATTCTGAAAGACGAGACAAAACCACCGAATCTCATTTTCAAGGCTAATGGGGGGGAAAATAAAAGTAATATTCAGAAATTCTACGACCTCCTTTCTCCAGACACGATTGGATGACGCATGGCGGGCACACAGAGCGACGCATTTTACTGCTCAGTTCTAATATGTTTCCTTATTATGTCGGGGGGCGGGGGGGGGGGGATTTTGTCACATGATGACCTCATTCTTTATTAGAGCTGAACTTGAAAAAAATTCATTTTAAATAAACGCTCCCCGGCCACTTTTTTAGGTCCCCCTTGCTAGTAGCGGGTTGGACCCCCTGTTGCCTTCATTCTTGGTGGCATAGATACATCAAGGTGTTGGAAACGTTCCTCAGAGATTTTGCTCCATAGTGACATGATGACATCACACAGTTGCTGCAGATTTGTCGGCTGCACATCCATGATGCCAATCTCCCGTTCCACCACATCCCAAAGGTGCTCTATTGGATGAGATGTGGTGAGTGTGGAGGCCATTGGAGGACAGGGACCTCATTGTCCAGTGGTGAGATGATTGGAGCTTTGTGACATGGTGCATTATCCTGCTGGAAGGAGCCATCAGAAGATGGGGACACTGTAGTCATAGAGGGAATGACATGGTCAGCAACAATACTCAGGTAGGTCGTGGGGTTTAACCACTTGCTTACCGGGCACTTAAACCCCCCCCCCCCTCCTGCCCAGACCAATTTTCAGCTTTCAGGGCCGACGCACTTTCAATGACAATTGCGCGGTCGTGCTACACTGTACCCAAATTAAATTTTTATCATTTTTTTTCCCCACAAATAGAACTTTCTTGTGGTGGTATTTTATCACAGCTGGGTTTTTTATTTTTTGCTAAACAAACAAAAAAAGATGGAACATTTTTTGAAAAAAATAAAATAAAATCATGCTTAATAGTTTGTTATAAAATTTTGCAAACAGGTAATTTTTCTGCTTCATTGATATGCACTGATGAGGCGGCACTGGTGGGCACTGATAGGCTGCACTGATGGGCACTAATAGACACAGTTAAGGCGGCACTGATGGGCACAGATAAGGCGGCACTGATGGGTGGCACGGATGGGCACTGATAGGTGGCACTGATGTGCAGCACTGTTCTTCAGGCACTGACAGGTGGCACTGGTGGGCATTGACAGGTGACACTGGTGGGCACTGACAGGTGGCACTGTTGCCTACTGCTAGGTGCCACTTGTAGGGGACACAGGTGGGCACTGAGGAGCTGGCGGCAGCTTGCAGTGATTGGGACTGATGTGCCTCTCACTGCCGCCCCATCATTTGGCTATAGCGTGGATCTCAAGTGGTTAAACCATGCTCAATTGGTACTAAGGGGCCCAAAGTGTACCAAGAAAATCTCCCCCCCCCACACCATTACACCCCCCACCACCAGCCTGAACTGGTGATACCCCATCCCCCACACCATTACACCCCCACCACCAGCCTGAACTGGTAATATCCCATCCCCCACACCATTACACCCCCACCACCAGCCTGAACCGGTGATACCCCATCCCCCACACCATTACACCCCCACCACCAGCCTGAACTGGTAATATCCCATCCCCCACACCATTACACCACCAGTCTGAACCGGTGATACCCCATCCCCGCACCATTACACCCCCCACCACCAGCCTGAACCGGTGATACCCCATCCCCCACACCATTACACCCCCCACCACCAGCCTGAACCGGTGATACCCCATCCCCCACACCATTACACCCCCACCACCAGCCTGAACCGGTGATACCCCATCCCCCACACCATTACACCCCCACCACCAGCCTGAACCGGTGATACCCCATCCCCCACACCATTACACCCCCCACCACCAGCCTGAACCAGTGATACCCCATCCCCCACACCTTTACACCCCCACCACCAGCCTGAACCGGTGATACCCCATCCCCCACACCATTACACCCCCACCACCAGCCTGAACCGGTGATATCCCATCCCCCACACCATTACACCCCCACCACCAGCCTTAACCGGTGATACCCCATCCCCCACACCATTACACCCCCACCACCAGCCTGAACCGGTGATAGAAGGCAGGATGGATCCATGCGCCAAATTCTGACCCCACCATCTGAATGTCACAACTGAAATCCAGACTCATCAGACCAGGCAACGTTTTTCCAATCTTCTATTGTCCAATGTTGGTGATCCTGTGCCAATTGTAGCCTCAGTTTTCCTGTTCTTAGCTGACAGGAGTGGCACCCGGTGTGGTCTTCTGCTGCTGTAGCCCATCTGCTTCAAGGTTGGATGTGTTGTGTGTTCAGAGATGGTATTCTGCATACCTTGGATGTAACAAGTTGTTATTTGAGTTATTGGTGCCTTTCTGTCATCTGGAAACAGCCTGTCCCATTCTCCTCTGACAT
Source organism: Lithobates pipiens (assembly GCF_037356315.1). Taxonomy (NCBI): domain Eukaryota; kingdom Metazoa; phylum Chordata; class Amphibia; order Anura; family Ranidae; genus Lithobates; species Lithobates pipiens. The sequence goes on from NW_027507787.1 coordinate 239,933,179, forward strand.
CAACAAGGCATTTTCCTCCCCACAACTGCCGCTCACTGGATATTTTTTCTCTTTTCCCCACCAATCTCTGTAATCCCCGAGCGATGGTTGTGTGTGAAAATCCCAGTAGATCAGCACTTTTTTGAAATACTCAGACCAGCCCCGCCTGGCACCAACAACTATGCCACGTTCAAATTCACATAAATACCCTTTCTTTCCCATTTTGATGTTTGAACTTCAGTAAGTTGTCTTTGCCATGTCTAGATGCCTAAATGCATTGAATTTTCTGCCATGTGATTGGCAATTTGTGTCACCAAGCAATTGAACAGGTGTACCTAATAAAGTTGCCGGTGAGTGTATGTGCCTAATGCCGCGTACACACGAGCGGACTTCTCGGCGGACTGAACTTCCGACGGAGTTCCGCTGAAACGGACTTGCCTACACACGATCACACCAAAGTCCTTTAGAACACGATGACTTTCGACGGGACAAGAAAAAGAACGTTCAATAGCCAGTAGCCAATAGCTGCCCTCGTGTCGTTTTTGGTCCGTCGGAACAGCACACAGACGAGCGGTTTTCCCCGATTGGGAACTGGGTCCGGCGGAAAGATTTGAAACCTGTTCTATTCCTAGGTCCATCAGAATTTTAGAAAGAAAAAGTCAGATGAAGCCCCACACACGATCGGAATGTCCGACAGAATGATTCCGTCTGACCTTTTCTGGCGGAAAGTCCGGTCGTGTGTACAGGGCATTCGGTGGAGGATACGGTGCAGAGAGAGTGAGATGGACGCCCGTTGAGTGGACACGGTGTTGGCCTTGTAGACCAATTCCTGGCTCTGCCAAGCTGGAGGATCACTAGGTGTTTAGGGGTAAGAGTGTGGGGCATGGCTCTGCCAAGCTGGAGGATCACTAGGTGTTTAGGGGTAAGAGTGTGGGGCATGGCTCTGTTTGAGTGGGACGTTTTATCCCTGGTTGGGAACCTGAGGAGCTTCGGATGGACTATTCTGGAGGCTTCTGGGTGGTCATGGAGCTTCCCCAAGGATCCCTAGTAGAAGAGTTCAGGAAAGAAGTTCTTTGATAGCTGTGAATGGAGTTTTGAGTGTTGACTGAAGATGGTTGCTCTTCAGGTCTGGCCATAAAAGGTTGCTTTAATGGTGATTATTGTGAATTGAACTGGGAACCATGGATGCGTCTGATTTCTGTCTCCTCTCGGAGATATGGCAATAACCAGACATGCGATTTTTCTCTCCATTACATGATGATGCACATTGGTGAGATAGAAGTCTGAAGGTTTCTGTAAGGATCAGTAGTAAATTAGGTTTCCGCACATGTGGATGCCATCTAATGTCCATAGCTAGGTGTAATAAAAGCTGCTGTGGGAGAAATCTGTAGACCAGGGATCCTCAAACTAAGGCCCTCCGGCTGTCGCGAAACTACACATCCCATGAGGCATTGCGAAACTCTGACATTCTCAGACATGACTAGGCATGATGGGAATTGTAGTTGCTGAAGAACTGGAGGGCCGTAGTTTGGAGACCCCTGCACTAGGACAACAGGAAGAGAATACAAGGGAACAACAACACACACACCTATTCCTGAGAGCTACATGCGCACCATTGGCACACTGTAAGCCCTTGTACACACGGTTGGAGATTGTAGTTCCTGAACAACTGGAGGGCCAACAACTGGAGGGCCATAGTTTGAAGACCCCATTCCTGTAGACTGTCGGGTGCTGATCTCCCAGCAACGCTACCTGCTGGTCATGATGATCCTCGTGGTTTCAGGATTTGAGTTTCTGGTCTGGAAGAAGAATATGGATCGGGAGATCTGACCTCCAAGGCAGCTTTCCTTATTATATACCTGTGGCTCAGAATGTACTCCCAATGCTAGAAGAAACCAGGCGTCCAGCATTTTTGGAAGAAAATCACCAAAAACTGTTTTATGGCTTTTTCAGGGCAGAGTATGGCGGTGTTGGCGGTATAGACCAATTCCTGGCTCTGCCAAGCTGGAGGACCACTAGGTGTTTAGGGATAAGAGTGTGGGGCATGGTTCTGTTTGAGTGGGGCATTTTATCCCTGGTTGGGAACCTGAGGAGCTTCGGATGGACTATTCTGGAGGCTTCCGGGTGGTCATGGAGCTTCCCAAAGGATCCCTAGTAGAAGAGTTCTGAGTTCAGGAAAGAAGTTCTTTGACAGCTGTGAATGGAGTTTTGAGTGACTGCTCTGAATATGGTTGCTCTTCAGGTCTGGCCATAAAAGGTTGCTTTAATGGTGATTGTTGTGAATTGAACTGGGAACCATGGATGCGTCTGATTTCTGTCTCCTCTCGGAGATATGGCAACAACCAGACATGCGATTTTCTCTCCATTACATGATGATGCACGTTGGTGAGATAGAAGTCTGAAGGTTTCTGTAATGATCAGCGGTAAATTTCGGTTTCCGCACATGTGAATGAATGAATGAATACTTGTATAGCGCACAATGCGAACTGAATTGCCTCTAGGCGCTGTGGCGAGCTTTGATCATCTGCTAAAAGAGGAAGGTCTTGAGTTTTTTCCTAAAAGCCAGGTGATTTTCTTCCAGGCGGATGTTGATTGGTAGAGCATTCCATAGCCGAGGCCCTTGGACAGCGAATCTCCGATCCCCCTTGGATTTATACCGGGCTTTGGGCACGAGGAGGAGGTTTTTGTTGGCTGATCGAAGACTGCGGTTTGGTGTGTAATGATTTATTTTCTCCATTAGGTATTGCGGAGCTTCTCTATGCACGCATTTGTGGGTGAGGCAAAGGGTCTTGAACGTGATCCGATTTTTTACGGTTAGCCAATGTAAGCTCCTCAGTGAAGGAGAGATGGATTCCCAGGGTTTTTTTTCCTGTTATCAGCCTTGCCGCCATGTTTTGGATCGGTTGTAATCGCGTAATGGCACATGTGGATGCCATCTAATGTCCATAGCTAAGTGTAATGAAAAGCTGCTGTGGGAGAAATCTGTAGACCAGGGATCCTCAAACTAAGGCCCTCCGGCTGTCGCGAAACTACACATCCCATGAGGCATTGCGAAACTCTGACATTCTCAGACATGACAAGGCATGATGGGAATTGTAGTTGCTGAACAACTGGAGGGCCGTAGTTTGGAGACCCCTGCACTAGGACAACAGGAAGAGAATACAAGGGAACAACAACACACACACCTATTCCTGAGAGCTACATGCGCACCATTGGCACACTGTAAGCCCTTGTACACACGGTTGGAGATTGTAGTTTCTGAACAACTGGGGGGCCAACAACTGGAGGGCCATAGTTTGAAGACGCCAGCTGTAGACTGTCGGGTGCTGATCTCCCGGCAACGCTACCTGCTGGTCATGATGATCCTCGTGGTTTCAGGATTTGAGTTTCTGGTCCAGAAGAAGAATATGGATCGGGAGATCTGACCTCCAAGGCAGCTTTCCTTGTTCTATACCTTCTATACCTGTGGCTCAGAATGTACTCCGAATGCTGGAAGAAACCAGGCGTCCAGCATTTTTGAAAGAAAGTCACCAAAAACAGTTTTATGGCTTTTTCAGGGCAGAGTAGTTGGAGAAACCTGCGAGAAGCCAGATGACTTCATTTATTTTAAAGGAAAGCTGAACTCTTCTTCTTTGACAATGTTGGTTCCTTATTTGTGACACTGGTCCAAAGGCTTCGCTGACCTGGAGCAAGTCTACAAACCAGCGGATCCAACCTCCCCCTGACTTCACTAGCTGCATGCTTGTTCTGGGTCAGTGACTCCAACCAAAGGCCAGGAGATGCCAGGTAATCGGCATTTACAGCATTTGCAACCCTTGTATTCCTTAGGCCGCGTACACACGGGCGGATTGTCTGCCCAACTAAGTTCGTCAGACAATCCGACAGACAGTCCGTCCAACTTTTGAATGAACGGACTTGACCACACACGATGAACAGACAGTCCGCTGAAAGCTCGCGTGATGACGTGTACAGCACGTACGACGGGACTAGAAATACGACGTCCAATACACTGCAATGCAACCTTCGCCGTGTAAATCCTTTCTGAGCATGCGCCATACTTAGTCCGTCCAACTTGCCTACTCACGAGCGGACTGTCCGCTGAAACCAAGTTTGGACGGACAAAATTACGGAAATTCCGAAAGACTTAGTCCGTCAGACTGTCCGCTGAAAAAGTCCGCTGAAGCCCACACACGAGCGGATTGTCCGCTGAAACACGGTTCAGCGGACTAAGTTGGGCAGACAATCCGCCCGTGTGTACGCGGCTTTAGTCCAGCTTTCATTTGAAGCAAGGGCCAGCAACCCAACGATCGCAGGGAAGCCGATGGGTAGATCACAATCAGGGCTTTGGCGATGCTTCCCCCAGCCTCTGCCGCTCTCCTTTTTTAGTAGTGGAGCGGAATGAGAGGCAAAACCGTGCTGGATGGAGGAGGGGAGGGGTGGCTGCTTTAGTTAACCAGTGGTTGCTAGGCGGCCCATGAAACGGTCCAGATCAGCCATTCTCAACCAGAGATCCGTGGAACCTTGAGGTTCCTCCAGGGGTTGGTAGGGGTTCCTTGAGCTGTGGCTGATGAACCCCCTTTTTGATGCCTACAGAATTTGAGGTTCAGCATCACTTAACAAAGCCCAGCAGCATAACACCAAATATCTTTTTAGCCGTCTTTAAGGGGGACATTCTTCCCATTGGCTACCAGTATAAGGGGCATTGTTCCCATTGACCCCCGTTAAATTGGTTTTAGTAAGGGTTCCTCGAGACCTGAAAAAAATTTTTTTGGGGTTCCTCCAGGGTTAAAAGGTTGAGATCGACTGGTAACATGAACGGTTAACTCTGGCAGCTCCCACCCTCCATCCACCATGCTGCCTCCTACTCCGCTCTGATGTACAGCTGGTGTAAGGTTGGTTAGACGTACCTACACACAGCTGTGTGCTGTGAAGGGGGCAAATGTCACTACTTGTGGGGGGCATGGGAAACTAGTGTGGAGTGGGGGCAGGATAATAGCTGTAGAGGGCCAGAGGATACTACTGTGCTGCAGGGGTGCAGAGGGCAGTTCTGTGCCGGGGGGGGGGAGGGGGTGGAGCATGGCAGAAGACTGGGTGGGAAGAGGGCACTAGGAGGGCAGAGGATACTGTTTTTGGGGGGGGCACAGGACCCTACTGTGTGGGGAGGGGTCAGACAACATTACTGTGTAGAAAGGCAGAAGATACTACCGTGCGTTTGTGGCGGGATGGGGGGGGGAGTGATTTGAAGTGGGGCAGAAGACACTACTGTGACACTGTGTTTGTCATGCCATCTCTTTATTGGGGGCTTCATTTCTTTTTCTTTTTTTTAAATGGGCGTTGACCCCTCCCCCAGGGATCTTTGCTTTCCTCCGTGTTGTCCAGGTAGATCTCGGCCTCTGAAAGGTTAGCTACCCCTGAATTAGAGGGTCTTAGGATCTGATTCCAGTGTCAATGTGTCCTGACTTTGTGTTGTAGTCGGACTTGTTCTGGAGGAGTCGGGTTCTCTTTGTGGTCTCAGCTAAAAGTGGACCATTTGTGAAGTCTGAAGAACGTCAGGGGAATTCCATTTCACCGTCTACAGAGAAATTTTCTTCATATTTTAGGTTCATTTTGTAATCTTCGGTTTTTCGTGGTAAAGAGAAATTCCTACACAGGTGGAAATCCCCGTCTGATGATTACATGTACGTTGGCCTTCAGGCATTTGTCTGGGAAGGTGGCCCACATTGTGAATTTGACAATTCTCAACTTTTAATATCTGATCATAAAGAAAACCCATTGGCTGGATAGTAGAGAGACTTTGAGGTTCTACAAGAGTGGGAAAGCCCCAGATTGCCGAAGTATAGAATCATTTGATGGAAAGTCAGTAGGCCAAATGATATATGAATCTACTGTATTTTATTCATGTTGTTTTCCTGTAAAATGTAGACACCCAAAAGTCCTAGGACTGGGAGCTGCCATCTTGGAAAGGTCTTCCTGCCCCCACCCCCCCCCCATCCCATATACCCACCATACCTGCATTTTATTGCAGCTTCTTGATCCTCCCCTGCTGGTGAGAACACCCGTCACATACAGGTATGGAGATGTACAAGACCTGCCCCCTAGTGACAATGCCTGGGTCTAGCAGCCAATCACTGGGCCTTATTTGTCCAAGGTCCTAAGACTGGGAGCTGCCATCTTGGAAAGACCCCCTCCAATCCCATATACTCGCCTTACCTGCATTTCATTGCAGCTCCTGGAGCCTCCTCTGCTGGTGAGAACACCCGACACATGCACGTATGGAGATGTACAAGACCTGCCCCCCCTAGTGACAATGCCTGGGTCTAGCAGTCAATCACTGGGCCTTATTTGTCCAAGATCCTAAGACTAGGAGCTGCCATCTTGGAAAGACCACCCCCCCCCCAATCCCATATACTCGCCTTACCTGCATTTCATTGCAGCTCCTGGAGCCTCCTCTGCTGTTGAGAACACCGACACATGCACGTATGGAAGTGTACAAGACCTGCCCCCTAGTGACCATGCCTGGGCCTAGCAGCCAATCACTGGGCCTTATTTGTCCAAGGTCCTAAGACTGGGAGCTGCCATCTTGGAAAGACCCCCCCCCTCAATCCCATATACTCGCCTTACCTGCATTTCATTGCAGCTACTTGAGCCTCCTCTGCTGTTGAGAACACCCGACACATGCACGTATGGAAGTGTACAAGACCTGCCCCCTAGTGACCATGCCCGGGCCTAGCAGCCAATCACTGGGCCTTAGCACTGTGACCTAACCGAGGGAGTGACATCAGGTAGCTGTTATCGGTCCTTTCAGCCCCAGCTGCAAAGAGCTACAAGTGAACATGGGCAATGTCAAGGGATGCCCTTTCTGGACACCCCATCACCTTACCCCTTGACAGTGTTTCTTTAAGGAGAACCATTTAGTGATGGGCTCGGGCAAGTTCGGATCGAACCCGCCAGGAAGCCAGAACTGCACACCGCCAATTATAGGCAGCCTGTCGGGCAAATGACTCACTGCCTATGATTGGTGGTGTGCAGTGACGGCTTCTTGGTGGGTTCGATTCAAACACACCTGAGCCCTTCACTAGTGATGGGTATTGTAAGAATCCAGGTCTTCACTTTTACAGTGTTCCAATGGTGGGGATGTAGCTCTCATGAATAGGTGTGTGTGTTCTTGTTCGCTTGTATTCTCTTCCTGTTGTCCTAGTGCAGGGGTCTCCAAACTACGGCCCTCCAGTTCTTCAGCAACTACAATTCCCATCACGCCTAGTCATGTCTGTTAATGTCAGAGTTTTGCAACGCCTCATGGGATGTGTAGTTCCGCAACAGCTGGAGGGCCGTACTTTGGAGATCCCTGTCCTAGTGTCATACTGCAGGACCCCCGTGGAGGCTGACCTGTCTTCTGGTTGACCCCCATGGCTGATGACTCTTGTTCTCTCTGGGCTGTCAGAAGTGGGTGAGACTGACCATTATAATATTATGTTACGACTGTTAGCTGAGGCAGAAGATAGTAAGGCCCCGGCGGGTGGTCGCCTTTGCCAACACAGGCAGAAAATACTACAGTGCCTTGAAAAAAATGTATTTTTACCTCTTGAAATTTTCCACATTTTGTCGTGTTAAATCAAAAGCGTAAATGTATTTTATGTGATGGACCAACACAAAGTGCCACATAATTGTGAAGCGGAAGGGAAAAGATAAATGGTTTTCAACATTTTTTACAAATAAATCTGTGAAAAGTGTGGCGTGCATTTGTATTCAGCCCCCCTATTACAGCTGCAATTTTTTTATGGGGTGTCTCTACCAGCCTTGCACATCTAGAGAGGACATTTCTGCCCATTCTTCTTGTTTGCAAAATATTTCAAGCTCTGTCAGATTGGATGGAGAGCATCTGAGCAGCAATTTTCAAGTCTTGCCACAGATTCTCAATGGGATTTAGGTCTGGACTGTGACTGGGCCATTCTAACACATGAATATGCTTTGATCTAAACCAGGCATATGCAATTAGCGGACCTCCAGCTGTTGCAGAACTACAATTCCCATGAGGCATAGCAAGGCTCTGACAGCCACAAGCATTACACCCAGAGGCAGAGGCATGATGGGACTTGTAGTTTTGCAACAGCTGGAGGTCCGCTAATTGCAGATCCCTGATCTAAACCATTCCATTGTAGCTCTGGCTGGATGTTTCGGGTCGTTGTCCTGCTGGAAGGTGAACCTCCACCCCGGTCTCAAGTGTTTTGGAGACTCTAACAGGTTTTCTTCTAAGATTGTCCTGTATTTGGCTCCATCCATCTTCCCATCAACTCTGACCAGCTTCCCTGTCCCTGCTGAAGAAAAGCATCCCCACCACATGATGCTGCCACCACCATGTTTCACGGTGGGGATGGTGTATTCAGGGGGATGGGCGGTGTTAGTTTTCCCCACACATAGCGTTTTGCTTTTAGGCCAAAAAGTAGAATTTTGGTCTCCTCTGACCAGATCACCTTCTTCCACATGTTTGCTGCCCCTCCCCCACATGGCTTCTCACAAACTACAAACAGGACTTCTTATGACTTTCTTTCTCCAATGTCTTTCTTCTTGTCACTCTTCTATAAAGGGCAGATTTGTGGAGAGACGACTAATAGTTGTCCTGTGGACAGATTCTCCCCCCTGAGCTGTGGATCTCTGCAGCTCCTCCAGAGTTACCATGGACCTCTTGGCTCTTCTCTGATGAATGCTCCCCTTGCCCGGCCCGGTCAGTTTAGGTGGACGGCCATGTCTTGGTAGGTTTGCGGTTGTGCCGTACTCTTTCCATTTTTGGATGATGGATTGAACAGAGCTCCGTGAGATCTTCAAAGCTTGGGAGATTATTTTATAACCTAACCCTGCTTTATACTTCTCCACAACTTTATCCCTGACCTGTCTGGTGTGTTCCTTGGTCTTCATCACCAAGGTTCTCTAACAAATATCTGAGGGCTTCACAGAACAGATGTATTTATACTGAGATTAAATTACACACAAAGGTGGACTCTATTTACTAATTAGATGACTTCTGAAGGCAATTGGTTCCACTAGATTTTAGTTAGGGGTATCAGAATAAAGGGGGCTGAATATAAATGCCCCCCCCCCCCCCCCCCACACTTTTCAGATATTTAATTGTAAGAAATGTTAAAAACCATGTATCATTTTCCTTCCACTTCATTAATGCACCACTTTGTGTTGGTCTATCACGTAAAATCCCAATAAAATACATTTTTGGTTGTAATATGACAAAATATGGAAAATTTCAAGGGGTATGAATACTTTTTCAAGGCACTGTATATTTAAAATGGAAAATTATCCTTGAGCGCCGCACATGCATAACAAAGTAGGGGGGGGGGTGGTTGGTTAGACTGCTGCAGATGCCGGATGGTGACAGGTTCTCTTTAACAAACAAGCCAACTTCAGAATGTCGCGGTGAAAGCGGCGCGGTCTGCTAGAATATGGCGTGCATTATCATCTAATAAGTGTGTTCAATTTTCCTTGAGAGTAATTGAGTGGGCACACATGAATGAACACATGGAGGACATTGTGTGGGCGGAGGAAGAAGCCGCGGATAGTTATCGCTAATTGACAGCAGAGAGGCAACAAAGAAAACATACACAGATCAGAAGAAATCGCATTCTTGTCTGTTTTATTTTTTTTATTTTTTATTTTTTTTTATTTTGAAGCATAAATAATCCAGAGATTCTTTGAATACGCCACATGCAGAAGACGTGTATGAATCGTTTTCAATACCAAAAGAACAGTTGATCAATAGATCAAAATATGTGTGAGCCGTGACCCTTGTCACCTCATTACTTTGTAGCGTTTGTGATGGAATGTCAGATGTGGTGAACCAGAAGGTATGAGGATTACCTTGTTGTGTACTACTTGAATGGGATCGGGGCTCTTGTATAGGACTGGGGCTCTTGTACGGGGAATCTGGGATCTTGTATGGGACTGGGGCTCTTGTACAGGGATCGGGGCTCTTGTATGGGGATCGGGGCTCTTGTATGGGACTGGGGCTCTTGTACAGAGATCGGGGCTCTTGTATGGGATCGGGGCTCTTGTATGGGATTGGGGCTCTTGTATGGGGACTAGGGCTCTTGTATGGGGACTAGGGCTCTTGTACGGGGACTAGGGCTCTTGTACGGGGACTGGGGCTCTTGTACGGGGCCCGGGGCTCTTGACGGAGATCGGGGCTCTTGACGGAGAACGGGGCTCTTGACGGAGATCGGGGCTCTTGACGGAGATCGGGGCTCTTGTATGGGGATCGGGGCTCTTGTATGGGGATCGGAGCTCTTGTATGGGACTTGGGCTCTTGTTTGGGGTTCGGAGATAGGGGCTCTTGTATGGGACAGGGGCTCTTGTATGGGACAGGGGCTCTTGTATGGGACAGGGGCTCTTGTATGGGACTGGGGCTCTTGTACGGGACTGGGGCTCTTGTACGGGGACTGGGGCTCTTGTACGGGGACTGGGGCTCTTGTACGGGGACTGGGGCTCTTGTACGGGGACTGGGGCTCTTGTACGGTGACTGGGGCTCTTGTACGGGGACTGGGGCTCTTGTACGGGGACTGGGGCTCTTGTACGGGGACTGGGGCTCTTGTACGGGGACTGGGGCTCTTGTACAGGGACCCGGGGCTCTTGTGCGGGGACCCGGGGCTTTTGTATGGGACTGAGGCTCTTGACGGAGATCGGGGCTCTTGTACGGGGACTGGGGCTCTTGTACGGGGACTGGGGCTCTTGTACGGGGACTGGGGCTCTTGTGCGGGGACCCGGGGCTTTTGTATGGGACTGGGGCTCTTGACGGAGATCGGGGCTCTTGTATGGGGATTGGGGCTCTTGTATGGGGATCGGGGCTCTTGTATGGGGATCGGGGCTCTTGTACGGGGATCGAGGCTCTTGTATGGGACTTGGGCTCTTGTATGGGACTGGGGCTCTTGTATGGAACAGGGGCTCTTGTATGGAACGGGGGCTCTTGTACAGGACTGGGGCTCTTGTATGGGGACCCGGGGCTCTTGTGCGGGGACCCGGGGCTCTTGTGCGGGGACCCGGGGCTCTTGTGCAGGGACCCGGGGCTCTTGTATGGGACTGGGGCTCTTGTATGGGACTGGGCTCTTGACGGAGATCGGGTCTCTTGTATGGGACTGGGGCTCTTGTATGGGGATCGGGGCTCTTGTATGGGGATCGGGGCTCTTGTATGGAACAGGGGCTCTTGTATGGAACAGGGGCTCTTGTGCGGGGACCCGGGGCTCTTGTGCGGGGACCCGGGGCTCTTGTGCGGGGACCCGGGGCTCTTGTGCGGGGACCCGGGGCTCTTGTGCGGGGACCCGGGGCTCTTGTGCGGGGACCCGGGGGCTCTTGTGCGGGGACCCGGGGGCTCTTGTGCGGGGACCCGGGGGCTCTTGTGCGGGGACCCGGGGCTCTTGTATGGGACTTGGGCTCTTGTATGGGACTGGGGCTCTTGTATGGGGATCGGGGCTCTTGTATGGGACTGGGCTCTTGATGGAGATCGGGGCTCTTGTATGGGGATCGGGGCTCTTGTATGGGGATCGGGGCTCTTGTATGGGGATCGGGGCTCTTGTATGGGGACCGGGGCTCTTGTATGGAGATCGGGGCTCTTGTACGGGGATCGAGGCTCTTGTATGGGACTGGGGCTCTTGTATGGGGATCGGGGCTCTTGTACGGGGATCGAGGCTCTTGTATGGGACTGGGCTCTTGACGGAGATCGGGGCTCTTGTATGGAGATCGGGGCTCTTGTACGGGGATCGAGGCTCTTGTATGGGACTGGGGCTCTTGTATGGGGATCGGGGCTCTTGTACGTGGATCGAGGCTCTTGTATGGGACTGGGCTCTTGACGGAGATCGGGGCTCTTGTATGGAGATCGGGGCTCTTGTACGGGGATCGAGGCTCTTGTATGGGACTGGGGCTCTTGTATGGGACTGGGGCTCTTGTATGGAACAGAGGCTCTTGTATGGGACTGGGGCTCTTGTATGGGACTGGGGCTCCTCTTACGGGGACTGGGGCTCTTGTACAGGAACTGGGGCTCTTGTCCGGGGACTGGGGCTCTTGTCCGGGGACTGGGGCTCTTGTACGGGGACCCGGGGCTCTTGTACGGGGACCCGGGGCTCTTGTACGGGGACCCGGGGCTCTTGTGCGGGGACCCGGGGCTCTTGTGCGGGGACCCGGGGCTCTTGTGCGGGGACCCGGGGCTCTTGTATGGGACTGGGGCTCTTGTATGGGACTGGGCTCTTGACGGAGATCGGGGCTCTTGTATGGGACTGGGGCTCTTGTATGGGGATCAGGGCTCTTGTATGGGACTGGGCTCTTGACGGAGATCGGGGCTCTTGTATGGGGATCGGGGCTCTTGTATGGAGATCGGGGCTCTTGTATGGGGATCGAGGCTCTTGTATGGGACTGGGGCTCTTGTATGGGACTGGGGCTCTTGTATGGGACTGGGGCTCTTGTATGGAACAGAGGCTCCTGTATGGGACTGGGGCTCTTGTATGGAACTGGGGCTCTTGTAAGGGGACTGGGGCTCTTGTACGGGGACTGGGGCTCTTGTACGGGGACTGGGGCTCTTGTACGGGGACTGGGGCTCTTGTACGGGGATCGGGGCTCTTGTATGGGACTGGGGCTCTTGTATGGGACTGGGGCTCTTGTATGGGACTGGGGCTCTTGACGGAGATCGGGGCTCTTGTATGGGACTGGGGCTCTTGATGGAGATCGGGGCTCCTGTATGGGACTGGGGCTCTTGTATGGGACTGGGGCTCTTGACGGAGATCGGGGCTCTTGTATGGGACTGGGGCTCTTTTATGGGACTGGGGCTCTTGAGGGAGATCGGGGCTCTTGTATGGGACTGGGGCTCTTGCATGGGACTGGGGCTCTTGTACGGGGATCAGGGCTCTTGTACGGGGATTGGGGCTCTTTTTATGGGACTGGAGCTCTTGTATGGGGCCCGGGGCTCTTGTATGGGGCCCGGGGGCTCTTGTATGGGGCCCGGGGGCTCTTGTATGGGGCCCGGGGGCTCTTGTATGGGGACCGGGGCTCTTGTATGGGGACCGGGGCTCTTGTATGGGGCCCAGGACTCTTGTACGGAGCCCGGGAAACTTGTACGGGGACTGGTACGGGGACTGGGGCTCTTGTACGGGAACTGGGGCTCTTGTACAGGAACTGGGGCTCTTGTACGGGAACTGGGGCTCTTGTATGGGGACTGGGACTCTTGTACGGGGACTGGGACTCTTGTACGGGGCCCGGGGCTCTTGACGGAGATCGGGGCTCTTGTATAGGGATTGGGGCTCTTGTATGGGGATCGGGGCTCTTGTATGGGACTTGGGCTCTTGTTCGGGGTTCGGAGATCGGGGCTCTTGTATGGGACTGGGGCTCTTGTACGGGGCCCGGGGCTCTTGACGGAGATCGGGGCTCTTGACGGAGATCGGGGCTCTTGTATAGGGATTGGGGCTCTTGTATGGGGATCGGGGCTCTTGTATGGGACTTGGGCTCTTGTTCGGGGTTCGGAGATCGGGGCTCTTGTATGGGACTGGGGCTCTTGTACGGGGACTGGGGCTCTTGTACGGGGACTGGGGCTCTTGTACGGGGACTGGGGCTCTTGTACGGGGACTGGGGCTCTTGTACGGGGACTGGGGCTCTTGTACGGGGACTGGGGCTCTTGTACGGGGACTGGGGCTCTTGTATGGGGACTGGGGCTCTTGTACGGGACTGGGGCTCTTGTATGGGACTGGGGCTCTTGTATGGGACTGGGGCTCTTGTATGGGACTGGGGCTCTTGTATGGGACTGGGCTCTTGACGGAGATCGGGGCTCTTGTATGGGACTCGGGCTCTTGTACGGGGATCAGGGCTCTTGTACAGGGATCGGGGCTCTTGTATGGCACTGGGGCTCTTGTATGGCACTGGGGCTCTTGTATGGGGATTGGGGCTCTTGTATGGGGATTGGGGCTCTTGTATGGGGATTGGGGCTCTTGTATGGGGCCCGGGGCTCTTGGGGATTGGGGCTCTTGTATGGGGATTGGGGCTCTTGTATGGGGCCCGGGGCTCTTGTACGGGGCCCGGGGCTCTTGTACGGGGCCCGGGGCTCTTGTACGGGGCCCGGGACTCTTGTACGGAGCCCGGGACTCTTGTACGGGGACTGGGGCTCTTGTATGGGGCTCTTGTATGGGACTGGGGCTCTTGTATGGGACTGGGGCTCTTGTATGGGACTGGGGCTCTTGTATGGAGATCGGGGCTCTTGTACGGGGATCGGGGCTCTTGTACGGGGATCGGGGCTCTTGTACGGGGATCGGGGCTCTTGTATGGAGCCTGGGACTCTTGTACGGGGCTCTTGTATGGGACCAGGGATCTTGTATGGGACTGGGGCTCTTGTATGGGGATCGGGTTTTTTTTGTATGGGACCGGGGCTCTTGTATGCGGACCGGGGCTCTTGTACGGGGACCCGGGGCTCTTGTATGGGACTTGGGCTCTTGTATGGGACTGGGGCTCTTGTATGGGGATCGGGGCTCTTGTATGGGACTGGGCTCTTGACGGAGATCGGGGCTCTTGTATGGGGATCGGGGCTCTTGTATGGGGATCGGGGCTCTTGTATGGGGATCGGGGCTCTTGTATGGGGATCGGGGCTCTTGTATGGAGATCGGGGCTCTTGACGGAGATCGGGGCTCTTGACGGAGATCGGGGCTCTTGTATAGGGATTGGGGCTCTTGTATGGGGATCGGGGCTCTTGTATGGGACTTGGGCTCTTCTTCGGGGTTCGGAGATCGGGGCTCTTGTACGGGACTGGGGCTCTTGTACAGGGACTGGGGCTCTTGTACGGGGACTGGGGCTCTTGTACGGGGACTGGGGCTCTTGTACGGGGACTGGGGCTCTTGTACGGGGACTGGGGCTCTTTTACGGGGACTGGGGCTCTTGTAGGGGGACTGGGGCTCTTGTACGGGGACTGGGGCTCTTGTACGGGGACTGGGGCTCTTGTATGGGACTGGGGCTCTTGTATGGGACTGGGGCTCTTGTATGGGACTGGGGCTCTTGACGGAGATCGGGGCTCTTGTATGGGACTGGGGCTCTTGTACGGGGATCAGGGCTCTTGTACAGGGATCGGGGCTCTTGTATGGCACTGGGGCTCTTGTATGGCACTGGGGCTCTTGTATGGGGATTGGGGCTCTTGTATGGGGATTGGGGCTCTTGTATGGGGATTGGGGCTCTTGTATGTGGCCCGGGGCTCTTGTACGGGGCCCGGGGCTCTTGTACGGAGCCCGGGACTCTTGTACGGAGCCCGGGACTCTTGTACGGGGACTGGGGCTCTTGTATGGGGCTCTTGTATGGGGCTCTTGTATGGGACTGGGGCTCTTGTATGGGACTGGGGCTCTTGTATGGGACTGGGGCTCTTGTATGGGACTGGGGCTCTTGTATGGGACTGGGGCTATTGTACGGGACTGGGGCTATTGTACGGAGATCGGGGCTATTGTACGGAGATCGGGGCTCTTGTACGGGGATCGGGGCTCTTGTACGGGGATCGGGGCTCTTGTACGGGGATCGGGGCTATTGTACGGGGATCGGGGCTATTGTACGGGGATCGGGGCTCTTGTACGGGGATCGGGGCTCTTGTACGGGGATCGGGGCTCTTGTATGGGGCCTGGGACTCTTGTACGGGGCTCTTGTATGGGACCAGGGATCTTGTATGGGACTGGGGCTCTTGTATGGGGATCGGGGTTTTTTTGTATGGGACCGGGGCTCTTGTATGCGGACCGGGGCTCTTGTACGGGGACCGGGGCTCTTGTACGGGGACCGGGGCTCTTGTACGGGACCAGGGCTCTTGCTACTTTTAGAGCTGGTAGTTTGTAATAGGTGGCCTCTAAAGGTCTCCACAGCTTCTGATTTCCAGTAAAGTGTCCCAGAAACCATATTCTTCCTATTGGTCATTGAGACTGCTCGTCACATGGCTGGACCAGTATGGTGACCAGTTGCCTTTTATTCTCTCCCCATACAAATCCGGAGGGGCTCAACAGCAGGTCAAGGGATTAAACTTAGGTCCGAAAAAAGTCAGCTGCAGGTCGAAGTTTACCAGTCAATGATCTCTGAATAATATCAGAAGCATCTCAAACGGATCTCAAATGCAGCTGGAATGCACTTTGAAGCAAATGTTTTTTTGCCCATCAACAAAGGGCCTTGGGATAACGGGGGGGGGGGGGGGGAGTGGGGGGCTCCAACCTGCCCAATTCCTTGTAATGGCCCGCTCTAGAATTATGGTGGTAATCCCACTACCTGTCAGGGCTGGGCTCAGCCCTTGCTTTTCAGAGCAGGCCGCTTAGCTGTCGGTTAATTGCCAGCTCCAATCTTTTCTACAGTGACTCTCCTGATGATGATATCCTGTTCATCAGTCCTGCTGGTTACTTAAGCTGTTCAGTTCAGTCCCTCTCTGCCTTTGCCTTGGTCAACACATCCAGAGACTCTCTCCTGTGTACCTGTTGAAGACTTGCTTGGCTGACATCCCTTCTGGTTCCTGATCCTGCTTGCTCTTCCACTACGCTGATTCTCTGGTTACCTGATTTCCTGGCTTGTCCTGAAGTATGCTGAGCTCCGGCTCGCTGACATCCTGGCTTATCTGACTATCCATCCCGGTTACCGAACAAGTGTGATTTTAACTGCACTTCTGTCTCGGTCTGATTCGTGGTTTCTGACACTCCCACACTTGCAATAGGAGGACTCATTTTTTCTGCTCCCCCTTAGGTTGCAAAGGTAGTGGAATGGGGGTGTACATGTGTTTTGCATTACCAGTGTTACAAGAATTAACCCCGTTGTCGTGGTTTGGGGGGCTGTACCTTTTTGCCCAGTGCAACCCTTTTGATGGCATAGGGTGCCCTAAAGATGCAGTCAATGCACATACACTGTATTTTATATGATTCTAACTGCTCAGCACTCCTGAATTTTCAATTACAGTAGTGAAAGGGCTGGACTGCAGGCAGGCCAGTAAAGCACCCAGGCTCTTCTACTAGGAAGCTATGCTGTTGTCATAGAGGCAATATGCAGTTTAGCATTGTCTTGCTGTAATATACAAGGCTTTCCTGGATGGGAGCATATGCTGCTCCAAAACCTGTATATACGCTATATTGTCAAAAGTATTGGGACACCTGCCTATACACTTTAATGGTATCCCAGTCTTAGTCTGTGGGGTTCAATATTGAGTTAGCCCACCCTTTTGCAACTATAACCGCTTCAACTCTTCTGGGTAGGGCTGTCCACAAGGTTTAGGAGGGTGTCTATGGGAATGTTTGATCATTCTTCCAGAAGTACATTTGTGAGGTCAGGCACTGATGTTGGAGGAGAAGGCCTGGCTTGGAGTCTTCCACATGAATTCCTTCACCCCAAACTCGCTCATCTATGTCTTTATGGGCCTTGCTTTATGCACTGGTCCAGATCATTTGCTGGAGGGGGGCAGATTATGGTGTAGGGTTGTTTTTCAGGGGTTGGGCTTGGCCCCTTAGTTCCAGGGAAGGAAACTCTTAAGGCGTCAGCATACCAAGAGATTTTGTACAATTTCATGCTCCCAACTTTGTGGGAACAGTTTGGGGGCGGCCCCTTCCTGTTCCAACATGACTGCCCACCAGTGCACAAAGCAAGGTCCATAAAGACATGGATGAATGAGTTTGGGGTGGAGGAGCTTGACTGGCCTGCACAGAGTCCCGACCTCAACCCGATAGAACATCTTTGGAAATAGAGTAGAGTCTATGAGCCAGGTGATCATACCCAACATCAGTGTCTGACCTCACAAATGCTCTTCTGGAAGAATGGTCAAACAATCCCATAGACCAGGGATGTCCAAACTTTTTTCAAAGAGGGTCAGATTTTATGAAGTGAACATGCGCGAGGGCAGACCATTTTGCCTGACATTCTTTGAACCATTAAAATTCGGTCTAAGCGTGTCCATCCGAGCACTAATACACGGCCCAACAAGAATTCTCTTGCCTTTGTGGCTGTGTGTGGTGAATAGATGAACTCAAGTGTATTATTTGGATACACCATATTTATTGACGTATAACACGCACCTTCACTTTAAGAGGGAAGCTTCAGGAAAAAAAAACTTACAATTTTAAATAAAGAACTGTGAAGCAAAACAAGGGTCAGTGTCTATCTGCAGACCCACAATTGCTAGGAATGCAGCGCCCACCATTGCTAGGAATGCAGCGCCCACCATTGCCAGGGAATTCACCCACCATTGCCAGGGAATTCACCCACCATTGCCAGGGAATTCACCCACCATTGCCAGGGAATTCACCCACCATTGCCGGGAATTCACTCACCATTGCCGGGAATTCACTCACCATTGCCGGTAATGCAGCCACCATTACCAGGGATTCACTCACCATTGCCGGGAATGCAGCCACCATTGCCAGGAATTTCACCCACCGTTGCCAGGAATTTCACCCACCATTGCCAGGAATTTCACCCACCATTGCCAGGAATGCACCCGCCATTGCCAGGGATTCACCCGCCATTGCCAGGGATTCACCCGCCAATGCCAGGAATTCACTCACCATTGCCGGGAATGCTGCCACCATTGCCGGGAATGCAGCCACCTTTGCCGGGAATGCAGCCACCATTGCCGGGAATGCAGCCACCATTGCCGGGAATGCAGCCACCATTGCCAGGAATGCAGCCACCATTGCTAGGAATTTCACCCACCATTGCCAGGAATTTCACCCACCATTGCCAGGAATGCAGCCACCATTGCTAGGAATGCAGCGCCCACCATTGCCAGGGATGCACCCACTATTGCCAGGGAATTCACCCACCATTGCCAGGGAATTCACCCACCATTGCCAGGTGAATTCACCCACCATTGCCAGGGAATTCACCCACCATTGCCAGGGAATGCAACCACCATTGCCAGGGAATTCACTCACCATTGCCGGGAATGCAGCCACCATTGCCAGGAATGCAGCCACCATTGCCAGGAATGCAGCCACCATTGCCAGGAATGCAGCCACCATTGCCAGGGATTCACCCACCATTGCCAGGGATTCACCCACCATTGCTGGGAATGCAGCCACCATTGCCAGGAATGCAGCCACCATTGCCGGGAATGCAGCCACCATTGCCGGGAATGCAGCCACCATTGCCGGGAATGCAGCCACCATTGCCGGGAATGCAGCCACCATTGCCGGGAATGCAGCCACCATTGCCAGGGATTCACCCGCCATTGCCAGGAATTCACTCACCATTGCTGGGAATGCAGCCACCATTGCCAGGAATGCACTCACCATTGCCAGGAATGCTGCCACCATTGCCAGGAATGCAGCCACCATTGCCAGGTATTTCACCCACCATTGCTAGGAATTTCACCCACCATTGCCAGGAATGCTGCCACCATTGCCGGGAATGCAGCCACCATTGCCGGGAATGCAGCCACCATTGCCGGGAATGCAGCCACCATTGCCAGAAATGCTGCCACCATTGCCGGGAATGCTGCCACCATTGCCGGGAATGCTGCCACCATTGCCGGGAATGCTGCCACCATTGCCGGGAATGCAGCCACCATTGCCGGGAATGCAGCCACCATTGCCGGGAATGCAGCCACCATTGCCGGGAATGCAGCCACCATTGCCGGGAATGCAGCCACCATTGCCAGGAATGCAGCCACCATTGCCAGGTATTTCACCCACCATTGCCGGGAATGCTGCCACCATTGCCAGGAATTTCACCCACCATTGCCAGGAATTTCACCCACCATTGCTAGGAATTCACTCACCATTGCCAGGAATGCAGCTACCATTACCATCAGTGCAGCCATGGAGGGCAGGACGAGCGCCAAAGACATCTTACAGGAGAATCTCCTGTTTACACAACGGCCTCTTTAAGAGAAAGTCCCGCCTCCTTTGATGGACAGTACAGTCATCCAATGGCAGAGACGGGACTTCCTATTACAGCTGCCGTGTAAACAGGAAATTCTCCTCCTGTGTGCACGGCACTCGTCCCGTCTCCTGCCTCCGAGGCAGCCGGACTATATATCTTTTGTGGCCCCGGCGCTGGGAGATCGCTGGGGGCCACAAAAGATATATGTGTTTAAACAACCAGGCGGGCCGTTCAAAACCAGACCGCGGGCCGCGATTGGCCCGCGGGCCGGACTTTGGACATGCCTGCCATAGACACACTCCTAAACCTTGTGGAAAGCCTTCCCAGAAGAGATAAAGCTGTTATAGCTGCAAGCAGTGGCGTAACTAGAACACTCAGGGCCCCGATGCAAGAAACCATGAAGGGCCCCCCTGAACCCCAGCCAGGGCCCTTCCCTCCGAGTCCGGCGGTGGAACTCCAGGGCGTGGTCACAGGTATGACCTTTGTGAGCCCTGTAGTTCCACCACTGGTATCAGTAGTTTTTTTTTATTATTTTTATTTTTTATTTTTAGGTGCCCCATTGGGGGACTGTCCCTAGGCAGGATGGGGTCCCCGTCCCCAGAAGAGATGAGTTCCTTTTCTCCAGGGCAGATGAAGTTCCTGCCCCCAGGTGAGAAGGGGTCCCTGTCCCCAGGGGAGGTGGGGGTCCCTGTCCCCACTTGAGAAGGGGTCCCTGTCCCCAGGGGGAGATAGAGGGGGTATGTAATGGTGTGTGGGGGATGGGGTCCTCTCACTCACCATGACCAAGCTGTAGGCCGCGCACTCATCCATGTTGGCCTGGGCTCCATCCAGTGTGTTGGACGGGCGATCAGCATATCTCCCAGAAAGACCTTTCATCATCTGTGTATGACGGGGGAGGAGGGGGGCTGGCAGACAAGCCTGCAGTGTCCTACGGGGGGCCCTCATAGGGCTGCACTGCATCTGTGTGCTTAAAGTTTGTTTACCCAGGAGAAGTATGCAGTGTTGTGTGGGCCAGACTCAGGGGGGGCGGGACTCTGGCTGGGGAGAACAGACATCGGACTGAGCGGCAATGCATGGAGCAGGAGAGGGGTACTCTTAGGAGCCGGCCGAGGACACAGGTCATGCAGGGAATGCACAACTAAAGACCAGCCAGTGCGATAGTCGAGCATGGAGCTCTGCTAGTCACCCTCCACCTCCAGCCACCCGTGTGCATGGTGCACTGGTACCCCTAGCTGCCTATGCTGCTGTCGGCCATATGTAGAGGGGGCTGCATGGGCCCCCTGCATCACAGGGCCCGGTTGCGGTTGCAACTGCTGCACCCCCTATAGTTACGCCCCTGGCTGCAAGGGGTGGACCAACTCAATATTGAACCCTACAGACTAAGATGGCATTAAAGTTCGTGTTCGTGTTCGTGTAGAGGCAGGCGTCCCAATTCTTTTGACAATATAGTGTACTTGTGAGCCTGGACATAACCCGTATCACCTCTTTACATTGTAGAGTTTGTGATGGAATGTCAGATGTGGTAAACCAGAAGAAGGTATGAGGATTGCCTTATTGTGTACTTGTACGGGGCCCAGGGCTCTTGTACAGGCTCCAAGGCTCTTGTACAAGGACCAGGGCTCTTTTACGGGGCCCAGGTCTCTTTTACGGGGCCCAGGTCTCTTTTACGGGGCCCAGGTCTCTTGTACGGGTCCCAGGTCTCTTTTACATGCTCCAGGTCTCTTGTACGGGGCCCAGGGCTCTTGTACATACTCCAGGGCTCTTGTACATGCTCCAGGGCTCTTGTATGAGGACTAGGTCTCTTGTACATGCTCCAGGGCTCTTGTACGGGGCCCAGGTCTCTTGTACATGCTCCAGGGCTCTTGTTTGTGGACCAGGGCTCTTTCCGCTATCAGACCTGGTAGTTTTTTTGTAGTAGGTGGCCTCTAAACGTCCCCACAGCTCAAGATTTTTAGTAACATGTTCTGGGAGCCTGGAAACCAGATTCTATTGGTCAGTGAGACTGCCCATCACATGGCTGGACCAGTATGGTGACCAGTTATGTTTTATTCTTCTCTCTCCATACAAATCAACAGGAGCTGACCAGCAGGTCAGGAGATTAAACTCCGGTAAGGAAAAAAGTCAGCTTATTCTGAATGACGCCCAATGCACTTTGCCGATGGGCATGCATTGTGGTGGGCTGCATTAAAAAAAAAAAAAAAAAGTTTACAACTTTGCATAATGCCCTAAATCACTAAATCCAGAAATTCTGGATTCTCAGAAACGACGTCGGATCAACAGCCCGAAGCTGATACCTGCAATGTGTGCAGATGACAGGCCCACTTTAATCCCAATGAAGTGATCACAAGCCTTCAAAGAGGCCGTCATCTCTACTTAAATCCAATGTCTGTTTGATGCCATTAGACTCATTCCGCTCTCCAGTCGGCTTTGTATCGGAGCCATAGAAAAAGCCACAGAAAATGAAATTATACCCTTACATGGCATTTAATAAAAATGATGGTGACACTTCCCTGCTAAGTGCTTCCAGATTTGGAGAAATGACATTATTTTATGTGTTACTTATTGCTTTTCAGAGCAAATGTGTGATAAGGGACTCGCTGGCGCTTTTTAATCAGGTGCCTGCCTTTATATTGCGTCTCTGTAATCTTCTGCACGGCAGTCAAAACTGCTGCCTTGGCGTATTAAATCCTCTCCTAGTTCCCTTTTCACATCTGTTCTACGTGACATCAACACAAGAGGGAAGTTTTGCTCGGTGAAGCCATTCCTATTTTAAAATCGGAGTGACTATTAAAAAAAAAAAAAAAAAAAAAAAAAAACATGCTGGGTTTTCCTTGGAACTTGGCTGTACGTAGAGGCTGCCAGGCAAACTGTAGCGCGCTCCATTGACCATTAATTTGTTGGGTACTTTATTTTACATTCATAATGACCCAAGCTGCCGAAAAATCCACTAGGAGCTCTTCTGTCCAGACTTCATTCTGTCATTGTCCCTGTTCTTTATAAAAATTACTACATTTGTATTGGCTAATGGAAGTAGGCACCTACAT
Organism: Lithobates pipiens; assembly: GCF_037356315.1. Lineage (NCBI taxonomy): Eukaryota > Metazoa > Chordata > Amphibia > Anura > Ranidae > Lithobates > Lithobates pipiens. The sequence goes on from NW_027507787.1 coordinate 239,956,047, forward strand.
GTGGGCTTACATGCTCTTGTAGAGCACTGTAAACCATAGTACTTTAAGTAAATTGCAATAAGCTACTGGTGTGAAGTGCTTAGATCTTCGGCCTTATGGTTTGTCCGTCCAGTTACTAGTCTAAGGAGCTCGGGTCTTCTACGTTTATATGTCCAACCAGCTACTGGTGTGAGGAGCTCAGTTCTTCTGCCCTATTTGACCAACCAGCTATTGGCGTCAAGAGCTTAGGTCAGTGATGGCGAACCTTGGCACCCCAGATGTTTTGGAACTACATTTCCCATGATGCTCAACTACACTGCATAGTGCATGGGAAATGTAGTTCCAAAACATCTGGGGTGCCAAGGTTCGCCATCACTGGCTTAGGTCTTCTTACTTTGTCCAACCAGCTTTTGTCATCTAGAGCTCAGGTCTTCTTGCTCTTTGTCCAACCAGCTGCTAATGCGAGGAGTTCAGGTATTCTGCCTTAGTTGTCCAACCATTTATTGTCATCTACAGCTCAGGTATTCTTAGCCCCTGTACACGGTCGGAGATTTCGACAACCAAATCCGTCGGATCTTGTCCGAAACTGTTGCATACACACGGTCGGACTAAGTTGTAGAAAAATCCGATCTTTCAGAACGTGATGACGTAATTTCGTTACGATGGGACTACGTTCAGGCTAGTAGCCAATAGATTTGATGTAGGAATTTTGATCTGAGCATGCGTGGCACTTGGTCCGATCAAAATTCTCTACACATGATCGGAGTATGTCCGATCGAACCAGTTGGTCGGAAAATATTTCCAACAAGTTGGAAAATTGGGTCAGACGGATATTCCGACGGAATCAGTCCGATGCAGACCACACACAGTCGGATTATCCGACAACACGGTCCGATAGGACACATTCCGATGGATTCTCCGATCGTGTGTACAAGGGGATACTCTTTGCCCAACCAGCTACTAGTGTGAGGCGCTCAGGTCTTCTGTCTTATTTGTCCAATCAGCTATTCACGTCAAGAGCTCAGGTCTTCTGTCTTGTTTGTCCAATCAGCTGTTCACGTCAAGAGCTCAGGTCTTCTGTCTTATTTGTCCAATCAGCTGTTCACATCAAGAGCTCAGGTCTTCTGTCTTGTTTGTCCAATCAGCTGTTCACGTCAAGAGCTCAGGTCTTCTGTCTTATTTGTCCAATCAGCTGTTCACGTCAAGAGCTCAGGTCTTCTGTCTTGTTTGTCCAATCAGCTATTCACGTCAAGAGCTCAGGTCTTCTGTCTTATTTGTCCAATCAGCTGTTCACGTCAAGAGCTCAGGTCTTCTGTCTTATTTGTCCAATCAGCTGTTCACGTCAAGAGCTCAGGTCTTCTGTCTTGTTTGTCCAATCAGCTGTTCGCGTCAAGAGCTCAGGCCTGTGCGTCCAACCAATTACCGGTGTGAAGAGCTCTGGTGCTCTGCCTACTGTCTATCCAACCCAGCAACTGGCATGAAGATCTCTGGTCATCTACCTTGTCCATCCAACCAGCAACTGGCTTCAGAAGCTAAGGTCTTCTGCCTTCCTTTCTGCCCAACCCAGCTACTGGTATGAAGAGCTTAGGCCTCCTGCCTAATCGGCTACTGGTGTGAGGAACTGAGGGCTTCTGCTTTATTGTGTGTCCAACCAGCTAATAAAGTGAGGAGTTCGGGTCTTCTGCCTTATATTTGTTAAACTAGTTACTGGTGTCAGGTCTTCTGCCTTACTGTTTGCCCGTAAGTATGGTGGCCAGTTAAGAGCTGTGACTGGGAGGAAGACTAGGCTCCAACATCTGGAGTTTTGCATAGTAGAACGACCTGTGTTTTGGCCTCTTGGAGCACCGTATAATGTATGGAAGCTTGTTTGTAGACCCCTCTAGGTGCCTGATTTTTAATAACTACTGCTTATTTATCTGTTTTGTAGATACCACATTGTCAATAGAAAGTAAACTAAAATCTGGATGCAGTTCAGTAGCCTCCCAAACGTTCTATACCAGTGATGGCGAACCTTGGCACTCCAGATGTTTTGGAACTACATTTCCCATGATGCTCATGCACTCTGCAGTGTAGTGGAGCATCATGGGAATTGTAGTTCCAAAACATCTGGGGTGCCAAGGTTCGCCATCACTGTTCTATACAAATACCGTATTTCTCATAAATGGTTCATACACACCATGCCATCACCCTCACCCAACAGCCAGTGGGGCAAAAGCTGGGCATTTTTAATTGGTCCTACCATCACATTATGGCATTTGGGATTGGTAGAGCGTGTTCCTACACTCCTTAAAGGGAGTGCTCCTAATCTCAGCTTGTTATCTGTATAAAAGACACCTGTCCACAGAAGCAATCATTCAGATTCCAACCTCTCCACCATGGCCAAGACCACAGAGCAGTCCAAGGATGTCGGGGACAAGATTGTAGACCTACACAAGGCTGGAATGGCCTACAAGACCATAGCCAAGCAGCTTGTTGAGAGGGTGACAACAATTGGTGCGATTATTCACGAATGGAAGAAACACAAAATAACTGTCAATCTCCCTCGGTCTGAGGCGTCATGCAAGATCTCACCTCATGGAGTTTCAATGATCATGAGAACGGTGAGGAATCAGCTCAGAACTACACGGGAGAATCTTGTCAATGATCTCAACTGGGACCATAGTCACCAAGAAAACAATTGGTTACACACTACGGGCAATCGGATTCCAATCTCTCCACCATGGCCAAGACAAAAGAGCTGTCCAAAGACGTCAGGGAGAAGATTGTAGACCTACACAAGGCTGTAATGGGCTACAAGACCATCGCCAAGCAGCTTGGTGAGAGGGTGGCAACAATTGGTGCGATTATTCACAAATGGAAGAAACACAAAACTGTCAATCTCCCTCGGTCTGGGGCTCCATGAAAGATCTCACCTCCTGGAGTTTCACTGATCATGAGAACGGTGAGGAATCAGCCCAGAACTATATGGGAGAATCTTGTCAGTGATCTCAAGGCAGCTGGGACCATAGTCACCAAGAAAACAATTGGTAATACACAACGCCGTGAAGGCCTGAAATCCTGCAGCTCCTGCAAGGTCCCCCTGCTCATTTAAAGAACATGTACAGACCCCTCTGAAGTTTGCTAATGAACATCTGAATGATTCAGAGGAGAACTGGGTGAAAGTGTTGTGGTCAGATGAGACCAAAATCAAGCACTATAGCATCAACTCAACTCACCATGTTTGGAGGAGAAGGAATGCTGCCCAAGAACACCATCCCTCACCGTCATACATGGAGGACCTATGACCCCAAGAACACTATCCCCACCGTCATACATGGAGGACCTATGACCCCAAGAACACCATCCCCCACCGAGACATTATGCTTTGGGGGTGTTTTCCTGCTAACCGCATAAAAGGGATGATGGACGGGGCCATGTACCATCAAATTTTGGGTAAAAACCTCCTTCCCTCAGCCAGAGCATTGAAAACGGGTGGTGGATGGGTATTCCAGCATGACAATGACTTAAAACACACGACCAAGGCATCAAAGGAGTGACTCAAGAAGAAGCACATTAAGGTCCTGGAAGTGGCCTAGCCAGTTTCCAGACCCTAATCCCATAGAGAATATGTGGAGGGAGCTGAAGGTTCAAGTTGCCAAACGCCAGCCTCGAAAACCGTAATGACTTGGAGAGGATCTGCAAAGAGGAGTGGGACAAAATCCCTCCTGAGATGTGTGCAAACCTGGTGGCCAACTACAAGAAACCATCTGACCTCCTGCTTGCCAGCAAGGATTTTGCCACCAAGTACTAAGTCGTGTTTTGCGAAGGTATCAAATACTTATTTCACTCATTAAAATGCAAATCAATGTATAACTTTTTTCTTTAAATGCATTTTTCTGGATATTTTTGTTCTGTCTCTCACTAGTAAAATAAACCGACCAATAAAATTATAGACTGATCATTTCTTTGTCAGTGGGCAAATACAAAATCAGCAGGGGGTCAAATACTTTTTTCCTTCCACCGTACCCGGGGATTTGTTCTCTATGGTCTGGTCCAACACATGCAAACATTTTCTCGAGGGTTTGGAGCTGTCTTTCCTAAACCTTTTCAACACAGAGGAACCCTTGAAATAGTTCTCCAGTCTTGGGGAACCCCCTGCTAAAAATTTGAAACCTACAACTCATGATACATTAGTGTGATGGTCATTGGGAAGAATGGTCCTCACACTTGTGGTCATTGGGAAGAATGGTCCTTACACTTGTGGTCAGTGGGAAGAATGGTCCTCACACTTGTGGTCATTGGGAAGAATGGTCCTCACACTTTTGGTCATTGGGAAGAATGGTCCTTACACTTGTGGTCAGTGGGAAGAATGGTCCTCACACTTGTGGTCATTGGGAAGAATGGTCCTCACACTTGTGATCATTGGGAAGAATGGTCCTCACACTTTTGGTCATTGGGAAGAATGGTCCTTACACTTGTGGTCATTGGGAAAAATGGTCCTTATACTTGTGGTCATTGGGAAGAATGATCCTCACACTTGTGGTCATTGGGAAGAATGGTCCTCACACTTGTGGCCCTTGGGAAGAATGGTCCTTACACTTGTGGTCATTGGGAAAAATGGTCCTTACACTTGTGGTCATTGGGAAGAATGGTCCTCACACTTTTGGTCATTGGGAAGAATGGTCCTTACACTTGTGGTCATTGGGAAAAATGGTCCTTATACTTGTGGTCATTGGGAAGAATGATCCTCACACTTGTGGTCATTGGGAAGAATGGTCCTCACACTTGTGGTCATTGGGAAGAATGGTCCTTACACTTGTGGTCATTGGGAAAAATGGTCCTTACACTTGTGGTCATTGGGAAGAATGGTCCTCACACTTGTGGTCATTGGGAAGAATGGTCCTCACACTTGTGGTCATTGGGAAGAATGGTCCTTACACTTGTGGTCAGTGGGAAGAATGGTCCTCACACTTGTGGTCATTGGGAAGAATGGTCCTTACACTTGTGGTCATTGGGAAGAATGGTCCTCACACTTTTGGTCATTGGGAAGAATGGTCCTTACACTTGTGGTCAGTGGGAAGAATGGTCCTTACACTTGTGGTCATTGGGAAGAATGGTCCTTACATTTGTGGTCATTGGGAAGAATGGTCCTTACATTTGTGGTCATTGGGAAGAATGGTCCTTACACTTGTGGTCATTGGGAAGAATGGTCCTCACACTTGTGGTCATTGGGAAGAATGGTCCTCACACTTGTGGTCATTGGGAAGAATGGTCCTTACACTTGTGGTCATTGGGAAGAATGGTCCTCACACTTGTGATCATTGGGAAGAATGGTCCTCACACTTTTGGTCATTGGGAAGAATGGTCCTTACACTTGTGGTCAGTGGGAAGAATGGTCCTTACACTTGTGGTCATTGGGAAGAATGGTCCTTACATTTGTGGTCATTGGGAAGAATGGTCCTTACACTTGTGGTCATTGAGAAGAATGGTCCTCACACTTGTGGTCATTGGGAAGAATGGTCCTCACACTTGTGGTCATTGGGAAGAATGGTCCTCACACTTGTGATCATTGGGAAGAATGGTCCTCACACTTTTGGTCATTGGGAAGAATGGTCCTTACACTTGTGGTCAGTGGGAAGAATGGTCCTTACACTTGTGGTCATTGGGAAGAATGGTCCTTACATTTGTGGTCATTGGGAAGAATGGTCCTTACACTTGTGGTCAGTGGGAAGAATGGTCCTTACACTTGTGGTCAGTGGGAAGAATGGTCCTTACACTTGTGGTCATTGGGAAGAATGGTCCTCACACTTGTGATCATTGGGAAGAATGGTCCTCACACTTTTGGTCATTGGGAAGAATGGTCCTTACACTTGTGGTCATTGGGAAAAATGGTCCTTATACTTGTGGTCATTGGGAAGAATGATCCTCACACTTGTGGTCATTGGGAAGAATGGTCCTCACACTTGTGGTCCTTGGGAAGAATGGTCCTTACACTTGTGGTCATTGGGAAAAATGGTCCTTACACTTGTGGTCATTGGGAAGAATGGTCCTCACACTTTTGGTCATTGGGAAGAATGGTCCTTACACTTGTGGTCATTGGGAAAAATGGTCCTTATACTTGTGGTCATTGGGAAGAATGATCCTCACACTTGTGGTCATTGGGAAGAATGGTCCTCACACTTGTGGTCATTGGGAAGAATGGTCCTTACACTTGTGGTCATTGGGAAAAATGGTCCTTACACTTATGGTCATTGGGAAGAATGGTCCTCACACTTGTGGTCATTGGGAAGAATGGTCCTCACACTTGTGGTCATTGGGAAGAATGGTCCTCACACTTGTGGTCATTGGGAAGAATGGTCCTTACACTTGTGGTCAGTGGGAAGAATGGTCCTCACACTTGTGGTCATTGGGAAGAATGGTCCTTACACTTGTGGTCATTGGGAAGAATGGTCCTCACACTTGTGGTCATTGGGAAGAATGGTCCTCACACTTTTGGTCATTGGGAAGAATGGTCCTTACACTTGTGGTCAGTGGGAAGAATGGTCCTTACACTTGTGGTCATTGGGAAGAATGGTCCTTACATTTGTGGTCATTGGGAAGAATGGTCCTTACATTTGTGGTCATTGGGAAGAATGGTCCTCACACTTGTGGTCATTGGGAAGAATGGTCCTCACACTTGTGGTCATTGGGAAGAATGGTCCTCACACTTGTGGTCATTGGGAAGAATGGTCCTTACACTTGTGGTCATTGGGAAGAATGGTCCTCACACTTGTGATCATTGGGAAGAATGGTCCTCACACTTTTGGTCATTGGGAAGAATGGTCCTTACACTTGTGGTCATTGGGAAGAATGGTCCTTACATTTGTGGTCATTGGGAAGAATGGTCCTTACACTTGTGGTCATTGAGAAGAATGGTCCTCACACTTGTGGTCATTGGGAAGAATGGTCCTCACACTTGTGGTCATTGGGAAGAATGGTCCTTACACTTGTGGTCATTGGGAAGAATGGTCCTTACACTTGTGGTCATTGGGAAGAATGGTCCTTACACTTGTGGTCAGTGGGAAGAATGGTCCTCACACTTGTGGTCATTGGGAAGAATTACCTCCTTACAGGTAGCTAAAAGATCAATGGTGTCGGTGGGAACTTATCCGAGAGGTAGAAATGGCCCAATGCTGAAGGAACCCCTACAACCTCTGGAGGAACCCTAGGGTTCCACAGAACCCTGGTTGAGGATCACTGGTTTGGAGGAACATAGACCTTGCCAAACCATGGCAATGAGAGGTCCTATTCATCTACATCTCAGGTCTCTAGTTGCATATTGCAATTTGATGGGTGGGGTTGGGAAGCAATATCATTTATTTATTTTTTTTCATAAATATAAACTTGTCTTTAAAAAAAAAAGAAAAAAAAAGTGATTTCTGTATCTGCCGTCTGCTGTAAAGCTCTGACCTTGCCTCAACTCGATTTGCTTCTTCAGAGTTGATCTTGTACCGTGACCCCCCCGCCATGATGCTGCATGAAAACGCCAAGGGAAAAACGTTAGAAAGCGATTGCAAGAGCCCAGCCTGAGAGATCCCAGAAGAGCGACTCCTCCTATTTATCCCGTGAGTTAAATCATTTTTAATAATTTTCAGTAAAGCCAAAGTGACTGTAGAATTGTTGTGCTTTTTTGTGTTTTTTATTAAAGGTCATCTTCAGAAGTAGAAGTAGAAAAGGTCGTCTTTAATATATTTTTATGTGTCATCACGTTAGACGCCCCGCAATGCAGTAAAATGAGAACGGGAGGGAAAATTCTGCAGAAAAGTGTAACGAAAAAGGTGACGAGTTTAACCCGCTTGCTATGACTTTTAAAATGTAATCCATATTTTAAAAGGAATTCCAAAAATAAATATACTTCCACCGGGACAAGAATGTTTGGAATCCTACGGGCGGGCCGGCACAGACGGGTCTTGTGTACGATGTTGTAACATGGAGGGGTGGTTTCCTTTTGTTGTAGAGTCCATTCACGGAATGGTACTGCACAGGTTTTCATACCTAAACAATGCTGCCTTCTGGCTGGTGACCCAAAAAAACGAAAATGTAATGTATACCAGTCCTTAGATAAAGTGGCTGCATTTATTTTCCTTTTTTTTTATAGGGCTGTAGAAATGAAAGATTAATTCCTCCATTAATTGATACGTTTTTTTTTTTTGATCGATCAAAATTCTTTTGATCGGTACTCGCCTCTCCGCCGGCTTCCGGGTCTTCAGGGTGTTCCGTCTGAGATCCGGTGATGTCCATGTCCCCCCCCCCCTCTCCCCAAGTGCCTCAGTCTACTAACGAAGGGCAGGGGGAGGAGTCCAGTAACGTCACCGGACTCCTCCCCCCCTTTCCCAAGTGCCTCCATCTGCTAATGAAGAGAAGGGGGGGAGGAGTACAGTAACGTCACCGGACTCCTCCCCCCCTTCCCCAAGTGCCGCCGTCTGCTAAAGGAGGGGAGGAGTCCAGTGACATCACTGGACTCCTCCCTCCTTCCCCAAGAGCCTCCGTCTGCTAATGAAGAAAAGGGGGGGAGGAGTCCAGTAACGTCACCGGACTCCTCCCCCCCTTCCCCAAGTGCCTCCATCTACTAACAAAGGGAAGGGGAAGGAGTCCAGTAACGTCACCGGACTCCTCCCTCCTTCCCCAAGTGCCTCCGTCTGCTAAAGGAGGGGAGGAGTCCAGTGACATCACTGGACTCCTCCCTCCTTCCCCAAGAGCCTCCGTCTGCTAATGAAGAAAAGGGGGGGAGGAGTCCAGTAACGTCACCGGACTCCTCCCCCCCTTCCCCAAGTGCCTCCGTCTACTAACGAAGGGAAGGGGGAGGAGTCCAGTGATGTCACCAGACTCCACCTCCTTCCCCAAGTGCCTTCGTCTACTAACAAAGGGAAGGGGGAGGAGTCCAGTGATGTCACCAGACTCCTCCTCCTTCCCCAAGTGCCTTCGTCTGCTAACGAAGAGAAGGGGGGAGGAGTCCAGTGGCGTCACCAGACTCCTCCCACCCTTCCCCAAGTGCCTCTGTCTGCTAACGTAGGGAAGGGGGGGAGGAGTCCAGTGACGTCACCGGACTCCTCCTCCCTTCAGCAAGTGCCTCCGTCTGCTAACAAGGGGATGGGGGAGGAGTCCAGTGACGTCACCAGACTCCTCCCCCTTCCCCAAGTGCCTCCGTCTGCTAACGAAGGGAAGGGGGGAGGAGTCCAGTAACATCGAAGTTCTGAGTGAACGTAAAGCGTACGGGGGGGGGGGGAGGAGCTACGCATGACGCCACCCCGCTGCTGCCCTACGGAACTAACACGATTGTCGGCTTTACATGCTGTGTTTTTATCATCTTTATGTGAGTAGTTTGTGTTTTTGAACACAAAAATGAAATCTTATACTTAAGCGGTGAGCACTGAGATCTTTTCTTTCTACCCATGACCCGCCGTCCTTGCTGAGATCTAAGGAGATGTGAGAAAAGTTTATGGTCCGTGTTAACCCTTTTGATACCTTTTTGCACAGGGGTCCATGCCATAAGGGGAGAGTGATTAGTTAGTGATTAGACCGGAGGTGGGGGGATTGTCACGCTACTGTGGAAAAAATAAATAATTGACTTACGTCAGTGCTACAGTCTGAATTTAAAACGTATTTGTGTGGACTGTGAAGTCAAGTCATGGATTGTGGAAACTAACTAGTGTCGGGTGATTGTATATATATATAGTGTATACCACATTTACCACTGACTAATGCAGAGCTGCAATGCAAGGAGATCAGCTAAAAGTAGTTGGATCTGTATGTGCGTTTATAATTAATCGAAATTAGACGATTAATCGATTTTAAAGAAAAAAATTGATTAATGGAATATGAACATTTTAATCAGTAACGGCCCTACTTTTTTATTTCAGACTTTATTCCCCTTTGATTTTCACTTGGTAATCCTCTAAATAACACAAGTCCTGTCCCCAGATAGCATTGCTCACTCCTCCACTGTATCTGTCTAAGGAGTGATAGCAACCACCCGGGCCTGGACTACAAACATATGTCTGCCTTTGTTCCTCTCCATGAGGGATGGAGAGGTTAGTAGTTTACCGAAGGAAGATAACTTTGTTTACAATTTCATTATACAAACCGACCAGTGTGCCGCTCAATGAGCATATAAAATATATTAAAATATGACGCGTGAACAATAGATACACTATATTGTGAAATGTATTGGGACACCTGCCTTTACACGCACGTGAACTTTAATGGCATCCCAGTCTTAGTCCATAGGGTTCAATATTGAATTGGCTCCGCCCTTTGCAAATATAACAGCTTCAACTCTTCTGGGAAGGCCGTCCACAAGGTTTAGGAGATGTGTCTATGGGAATGTTTGACCATTCTTCCAGAAGAGTATTTTGTGAGGTCATGCACTGATGTTGGATAAGAAGGCCTCTGCTCTACTTCATCCCAAAGGTGTTGAGGTCGGGACTCTGTGCAGGCCAGTCAAGTTCCTCCACCCCAAACTCACTCACTCATCCATGTCTTTATGGACCTTGCTTTGTGCACTGGTGGGCAGTCATGTTGGAACAGGAAGGGGTCGTCCCCAAACTGTTCCCACAAAGTTGGGAGCATGAAATTGTCCAAAATGTCTTGGTATGCTGACACCTTAAGTGGCCTGGCACTAAGGGGCCAAGCCCAACCCCTGAAAAACAACCCCCCGCCATAATCTGCCCCCCTTCACCAAATGATCTGGACCAGTGCATAAAGCAAGGTCCATAAAGACATGGATAAGCGAGTTTGGGGTGGAGTAACTTCACTTGCCTGGACCTCAACCCGATAGAACACCTTTGGCTGGAATTCATGCAGAAGACTCCAAGCCAGGCCTTCTCCTCCAACATCAGTGCCTGACCTCACAAATGCTCTCCTGGAAGAATGATCAAACACTCCCATAGACACATCTCCTAAACCTTGTGGACGGCCTTCCCAGAAGAGTTGAAGCTGTTATAGTTTAGTGCCAGTGAAGGGAAGACTTAAGGCGTCAGCATACCAAGACATTTTGGACAATTTCATACTCCCAACTTTGTGGGAACAGTTTGGGGACGGCCCCTTCCTGTTCCAACATGACTGCGCAACAGTGCACAAAGCAAGGTCCATAAAGACATGGATGAGTGAGTGAGTTTGGGGTGGAGGAACTTGACTGGCCTGCACAGAGTCCCGACCTCAACACCTTTGGAATAAAGTAGAGCAGAGGCCTTCTCGTCCAACGTCAGTGCCTGGCCTCCGAAATGCTCTTCTGGAAGAATGGTCAAACATTCCCATAGACACATCTCCTAAACCTTGTGGACGGCCTTCCCAGAAGAGTTGAAGCTGTTATAGTTGAAAAGGGCGGAGCCAACTCGCCCCTTCCGCCAAACTTTACACTTGGCACCATCCAGTCAGGCAAGTAACCGTTCTCCTGGCAACCACCAAGCCCAGGCACGTCCATCGGATTGCCAGACAGAGAAGCGTGATTCGTCACTCCAGAGAACACTTCTCCACTGCTCTGAGGTCCAGGGGCGGCGTGCTTTACACCACTGCATCCGACGCTTTGCATTGCACTTGGGTGAGGTAAGGCTGGGATGCTGCTGCTCGGCCATGGAAACCCATTTAATGAGGCTCTCGGCGCACTGTTGGGCTTATCTGAAGGGCACACGAAGTTTGGAGCTCTGTAGCGATTGTCTCTGCAGACAGTTGGTGACTTCTGTGTGCTTCCCGCATGCGCTGACCCCACTCTCTGTCATTTTACCCGGCCTGGTCATTTTGCTGCTGTTCCCAGTTGCTTTCACTTTGTTATAATACCACTGACAGCTGACCATGGAATATTTTTTAGTAGCAAGGAAATTTCACGGATGTACTTATTGCACAGGTGGCCACCTATCACGGTACCACGCTTGAATTCACGGAGCTCCAGAGAGCGACTCGTTCTTTCACAAATGTATGTAGAAGCCGTCTGCATGCCGAGATGCTTCATTTTATACACCTGTGGCCATGGAGGTGATTGGGACACCTAAATCCAATGATTTGGAGGGGTGTCCCAATACTTTTGCCAATATTGTGTGTGTGTGTGTGTGTGTGTGTGTGTGTGTGTGTGTGTGTGTGTGTGTGTGTGTGTGTGTGTGTGTGTGTGTGTGTGTGTGTGTGTGTGTGTGTGTGTGTGTGTTAGCGTATAACACTCACTTTTTTCCCCTTAAAGTGGAAGTAAACTCCCCTATCGGTTTCGGCCAAGGAAGCTGCCATCTTTGCCTCTGTCTGTTTAATCTTCAACTGCTATGGTGCTGCACATGTGATCCCTTATGATTGGATGGTTTGATAGTTTGGCTGAGAGCACAGCCAATATGCAGTTGGCATGCCTTTTTTTTTTTTTTTTTTAACTGTTTAAATCGATGGGTTTACTTCCACTTTAAAATCAGGAGAAAATCGTGGGTGCGTGTTATACGCCGGTCTCCCTCCGATTGTGAGCTTTTTGGCGGCTTTCGGACATTCTCGGCGGCTTTCGGCTTTCCGGAGAAGGGCCAAGAGCTACCGAGCGCTGCTGAGATACACTTGACATCCGCTCTGTATCTCGGCGGCGCCATTTTTAAATGACAAGGCTGCAATGCAAGGCTGCAAGGACACTGACAAGGCTACAGATGACACTGACAAGGCTGCAGATGGAAACTCACAAGTCTGCCATGCAAGCCTTTAACGACCCTGACAAGGCTGCAATGCAAGGCTGCAACAACACTGACAAGGCTGCAATGCAAGGCTGCAACAACACTGACAAGGCTGCAATGCAAGGCTGCAATGACACGGACAAGGCTGCAATGGAAGGCTGCAATGACACGGACAAGGCTGCAATGGAAGGCTGCAACGACACTGACAAGGCTGAAATGCAAGGCTGCAATGACACGGACAAGGCTGCAATGGAAGGCTGCAACGACACTGACAAGGCTGAAATGCAAGCATGCAACGACACTGACAAGGCTGCAATGCAAGCCTTCAACGACCCTGACAAGGCTGCAATGCAAGCCTTCAACGACCCTGACAAGGCTGCAATGCAAGCCTGCAATGACACTGACAAGGCTGCAATTAAAGCCTGTAATGACACTGACAAGGCTGCAATGCAAGGCTGCAACGACACTAACAAGGCTGCAATGCAAGCATGCAACGACACTGACAAGGCTGCAATGCAAGGCTGCAACGACACTGACAAGGCTGCAATCCAAGGCTGCAATGACACTGACAAGGCTGCAATGACACTGACAAGGCTGCAATGCAAGGCTGAAATGCAAGGCTGCAAGGACAGTGACAAGGCTGCAACGACCCTGACAAGGCTGCATTGATGGACATTTTAAATGTAAGGTTTTTTTCCTTAGACTTCCCTCCTAAACTTGCGTGCTTGCTATACGCCGATAAATACTGTGTGTGTGTGTGTGTGTGTGTACACACACACACACACGTTTTGCTATACACATATTTATTCCCTTTGTGGTTATTGGAACAAAACAAAAAAAGGGAGGAAAAAAAGCAAATTGGACATAATGTGACACAAAATTCCAAAAACAGGCTGGTCAAAATTCTTGGCACCCTTAACGTAATATTTGGTTACACACCCTTTGGAGAAAAATATCTGAAATCAGTTGCTTCCTATAACCATCAATAAGCTTCTTACACCTCTCACCCGGAATTTTGGACCGCTCTACCATTGTAAACTGCTCCCAGGTCTCCCTTATTGGAAGGGCGCCTTTTCCCAACAGCAATTTTAAGATCTCTCCACAGGTGTTCAATGGGATTTAGATCTGGACTCGTTGCTGGCCACTTTAGAACTCTCCAGCGCTTTGTTGCCATCCATTTCTGCCATATATGTGTGTGTGTGTGTGTGTGTGTGTGTGTGTGTGTGTGTGTGTGTGTGTGTGTGTGTATGTGTATATATATATATATATATATATATATATATATATATATATATATATATATATATGTATATGTATATAATTAATATTAGAGCTGAACGATTCTGGCTAAAATGTGAATCACAATTATTTTGCTTAGAAGATAGACCACGATTCTCGCTGCGTATCATCTTTCACATTAAAATAAAATAAAAAATTGTGCTGACTTTACTGTTTAGTGTTTTTTTTATTTATTTATTGAAGTGTATTTTTTTCCCAAAAAATTGCATTTGAAAGACTGCTGGGCAAATACAGTGTGACATAAAATATTACAGCAATTGCCATTTTATTCCCTAGGGTCTCTGATTTATATATATATATATATATATATATATATATATATATATATATATATATACAAAAATGTAAAAATGTTTGGGGGTTCCAAGTAATTTTCTAGCAAAAAATATTGATTTTAACTTAAAAAAGTGTCAGAAAAAGATTTAGACTTTAAGTGGTTAAACTTCCTGCATTTACAAGTGGTTGAAAGCTTGGCAGACCGCCCAGATTATTTGTTTACACAAGAAGTTCTTTCCCTTTGACCTAAGAAGTAAGCAGTTACAATGTTTCAAGTTCTACACTTGGCAGACTGCCAGGAGATGTTTTCTTTTGACAGCTGAGTGAGCAGATAATCTCTCCACTTGTTTATATGAAAGAATCGCCTACTCTCAGCGGGAGAGATCGTCAAGGGGGATGAATCGAGATCGCGTTTTTTTAACGATTAATCGTGCAGCTCTAATATATATATATATATATATATATATATATATATATAAAAATAATAATATATCAATCATTAGTATATCATCTACAAGACTGTGATAGAACCTTTAGTGATCAGTGTCACACAACATCATCCCTCCGGCTATTCCTCCTCTCTTCCAATATTGCAGTAGACGCCGTGGTCGGTCTTTGGTCGGTCCTCCCGGTGAGTTCAGTCCTGGAACCCTCCCCACCTTCTATCACGGTGGCAATGCAATGCCGTCACAGAGCATTTCCTGTAACCACACAATTTCGTCATTTTTTTTTATTTCATCACAATTTCCTGTGAGCTCCGGAGCCGAGCCAAGAAGATTCTGATCTGTCAGTGGACTGATTTGTATTGATGAAAGTTGAATTTATTTTCCCTTTTGCAGCCACATTTTGGAATACAACTGCTTTTATATGTGTTACTTATTCCCGTTTACATAACTGTAGCCACCTTAATACCGGGCACTTTTACCCCCCTTCCTGCCCCGGCCAAATTTCAGCCTTCAGCGCTCTCAGACTTTCATGATTGCATGGTCATGCAACACTGTACCCATATGATATTTTGATCTTTTTTTTTTTTTTTTTTTTTTTTTTTTTTTACACCTATGGCTGGAGAAAAAAAATCGATTTAAATCTTGAATCGAGATGAGAGGTCAAATTGATTCAAAATTTCAGCAAATCGATTTTATTTATTTTTTTTTCACTAGGACCGGTGCGGTGTCGGTGCCGGTCCTGGTGAAAAGAAAAAAAAAATCTTTAAAAAAAAGAGACCGGACTCCACGGACTAGGCCAAAGTCGTGGCCTTGCCTAAAAACTCCTGCCCACAGCTCCTCAGGACCAACGCGGTGTCCATAAAAAAAATAAATAAAAACAATTTGAATCGTGAATCGAGTTTTTCTTTTCTTTCTTTTTTTTTTTAATTGCAGATTTTTTTGGGAGAAAGTCGGACAGCTCTAATATTGAGCCTTCTTTTGGTGGTATTTAATCACCACTGGGTTTTTATTTTTTGCTAAAAACAAAAACAAAAAAAGGCCACAAATTTAAAAAACAAAAAAAACAAAAAACATGTATTTCTTTGTTTGTTATAAAATTTTGGTGAAAATAACCCAAATCAGTGTATATTATTTAGTCTGTAGGGAAGTTATAGAGTCCACAAGCTATGGGATATATATCTATAAATCGATCAATCCTGATGTACAGACGGCCGATCTAAAAAAAAAAGCCAGAACAGTACAAATGACCCCATTTTGGAAAGTAGGAAGTCCGAGGTATTTAGAAAAAGTCATGGCGAGTTTTTTTTTTTTTTTTTTTTTTTAAGTTGTATTTTTTTTTGTTTTATCACTTTCTTTGGAAAATGAAGAAAAAATAATTCTTTTTTTACATTTTATTTTTTTACATACTGTCACCAGTGCAGTACAGCATCATATAACTGGTGTGGCCGTGATCAGAGACACTGACTGTTGACCATATGTAAAAAAATAATAATAATATATATAATATATTGCATATGTGCAAGTGGGCTGTGATTGGCCCTGTCTGTACCATGTAATCACCGTGACCAATCACAGCTAGCAACACAATTGTATACATAACAAACGGCATGAAAGGAAGCCATCCATTCTTTCAAACTGTCATGTGATCTGCTGTGAATGGTCACAGCGATCACATGACACTGGCGGCGGGCCAGAATAGTGAGCAGTCATCCGCTGTGACCTTTTCTGACCCTTTTTGACTTTCTTGCCTTGTCTGTTTCTGGTGACCCTTGAACTCTTTGCTCCTCCCATGAAATTCCTATTTAAGCCACGTCTCTGCACTTCCTGTTTGCCAGATTATTGTGCTCTCTCTCCAACCGATATCTTTCTCCTTTGTGTACCTGCAGCTGTCCGTATCTCCACTACCACTCATTACCGATCTTTTGGATTGTTCCTTGACTACGCTTCCGCTTGATCCCAACCTGCAACCACTTGTTACCGACCCTTGACTTGTTTGCTGACTATACTTCTGCTTGATCCCTAGCTTCTATATCTGCTACTGGACCCTGGATTGCTCACCTCCTGGTGGGGTGATCTGAGGACCTGGTACTAACATGTTGCAAAACCCATTTCCACAATCAGGACCTCTGGTGTACATCGGTTAGTGCTTAGACCCCCGTACCTCGGGTGAGCCTGTGTCATCCGCCAGGGTGACCTGCTTGTGTACTCATCCTGCTGGTCGGTGGGAACCTCTCTACTGCTACAGCTACTGCTCTCCCAGCCTGACCCCCTGACCGGGAGAATGCCACACTCCTAAGAGTCTGTCCCGGGGCCTCTCACTTCTTTTCCTTCTCCATCCTTCCCAGAGGACGGCTTCCACTCCACATGTCCGGAATATAGGAAGAATTTGAAGGCTACAGCTTTATCTTTGCAGATCTGGTGATCAGCTCTCTACATGAAGGAGTTTAATTTCATGTTCTAGACCAGTGATTCTCAACCAAGGTTTCGTAGAACCCTAGGGTTCCTCCAGTGGTTGCTAGGGGTTCCTTCAGCATTGGGTAATTTCTGCCTCTCAGATAAGTTCCCACTGACACCATTGATCTTTTTAGCTGTCTGTAAGGAGGTAATTCTTCCCAATGACCACAAGTGTGAGGACCATTCTTCCCAATGACCACAAGTGTGAGGACCATTCTTCCCACCGACCATCACACTAATGTATCATGAGTTGTCTATTTCAAATTTTTAGCAGGGGGTTCCCCGAGACCCGGAGAACTATTTCAAGGGTTCCTCTGTCTTGAAAAGGTTAAGAAAGGCTGTTCGAGAAAGTCTGCCAATATCTGAGTGTCATTGTACATACCAGCTGTGCAGTAGACCTTTCCGAATTCCTATTGTATCTCTGAATGTCAACATCACATACCAGTCATTGCTTACTTCGGTGTCTGCTACCAGATATTCGTCTATATGACTATTGCCTACAATAGTCATATAGATAATAATAATTTATATAGATAAAAAGAGAATAATCTCTTCATTTTCACATTTTCCACTCATTTTTAATCACTTTTTTACTTTTATTTTATTTGCCTTTTTACACATTTTTTTCACAGAACTAGGCATGTGTCCCATGCGTTTACACCTCATACTTTGGAGCTGTGTCATGGGTGTCTGGCCCACTCCGCTCCATGGCTGCTGTTCCCCGTGGTCCCCTCTCCAGTCTTCATTGGTTGTTGGGAAAAGGGGGGGGAGGGGAGGTTGTCCCCACCTCAACCCCCGGGGGGAGACGGCTCATTCAGGGCCACCGTCTTACTCCATCATGGGAACTGCTGGGTCGTACCTATGGGCTGTTCCATAGGTAATGTATAAATCGCTAGCTCCTGCTCTCTTTGAGAAAGCATTGTACATCATCTGAGACTCTATTTACCCATTTATCTATTTATTCAATTTTGTAGCCAAAATTCATGCATCCTTGTTCCTGGTGATTGGCTGTAAATGTCATGAAACGCGTCGAGTCTTCACTCAAGGGTGCCAAGTCCAGCTTGCTAAAGATCATGAATTCTGTCAATAGCATTTATTGTTTGCATTTATCATGGGTATTATGGCTATCGGGTTTTATATATTTATTTAATGAATTAATTGTTATTGTTTGTACCAATTATCATGTCCATCTATCATCGATATTAAATATGTCAATATGATTATTATTATATTTATTATGTCTTTTCTCACTTACATCATGCAATCATCATCATCATCATCAATAATTCTAGAGCCAGACCTCCTCTGTAACTCTAAACGGGTAAAGGCATTTAAAGCGTCGCCTATGGAGATCGCCATTCCACGAGCGTGCGCCATTTTAAAGCTTGACATGTTAGGTATTTATTCGGCGTAACATCATCTTTAACATTCTACAAAAAAAAAATTGGGGTAACAATTGCGTTTTTTTTTTTTTTTTTTTTCATTAAGGTGTATTTTTTCCTATAAAAATAAAAATTGCATTTGCAAAACCGCTGCGCAAATACCGTGTGACATATAAAATTGCAACAATCACCATTTTATTCCCTAGGGTCTCTGCTTAAAAAAAAGAAAATGTATAATGTTTGGGGGTTGTTATGATTTATAAGTAATTTTTTAGCAAAAAAATACTGATTTTTAAACTTGTAAACTGAAAGCGCCAGAAGAAGCCTGGTTAACAAATGGTTAATCGCCCCAAAGACCTCCATGAGAGATCGTGTGATACAACCATGTACCGTGGAGGGAGGGGGATTTCGATTATTTTTCGTGTTTGCTGTGAATTCGGACAGACATTGATGTTCTGTTCAAAAATGATTCCACCAGAAAATGTGGAGAATTTCCATAATCGGTGTCCTTTGTTGTGTTAATACATAAAAAAAAAAAAAAGGATACAAAGTTATTAGGTGAATCTTTCTACAAATTGGGAGATTGTACTGCGGGGATCATGAAGGGGTTGATCTCGTCACCTTCACTAGGAACATGCTGGCCGCGCTTCTCAGAGCCGATCCTCTTACATGATCCTTGATATAAGAATGAGAGTGAATAAGACGGCGTCCCTTTAAAGTTAGGAGTCAGGGACCTGCAACCCGGTGATGACGGTCGCCGGGCGTGCTCGCTGCGCAGGTGAGGCAGAGATAATGTATTGTAGCAATTTATTGTGAATATTCTGTGTACTGAATGTAGACAAACAAAGGCAGGCGAGGTGTGAATCAGATGATAGGAATGCTCCTCCGGGCTGCGTGGATTCTTCCTGGTTAGTCCTTCATTTATCAATGTGTGAAATCTAGGTAACCGGATTGCTCTGGACACATCACAGTACATCGCAGCACACCAATCACAGCACATCGCAGCACGCCAATCGCATCACACCAATCGCATCACGCCAATTGCAGCACGCCAATTGCAGCATGCGAATCGCAGCACACCATTTGCAGCACACCAATTGCAGCATACCAATCGCAAGGGGAAGGAAGGGGAGGGGGGGAGTGGAGGAAAGGGGTGGAATGTGCTGTAGGGGAGAGGGAGGAAGGGGCAGAATATGCGGGAGGAGAGTAGGAGGAAGGGGCGGAATATGCGGGAGGAGAGTGGAAGGGGCGGAATATGAGGGAGCAGGAGGAAGGGGCGGAATATGAGGGATCGGGAGGAAGGGGCGGAATGTGAGGAAGCGGGAGGAAGGGGCGGAATGTGAGGGAGCGGGAGGAAGGGGCGGAATGTGAGGGAGCGGAGTGGGAGGAAGGGGTGGAATGTGAGGGAGCGGGGGGAAGGGGCGGAATGTGAGGGAGCGGAGTGGGAGGAAGGGGTGGAATGTGAGGGAGCGGGAGGAAGGGGCGGAATGGGAGGGAGCGGGAGGAAGGGGCGGAATGTGAGGGAAGGGGCGGAATGTGAGGGAGCGGAGTGGGAGGAAGGGGCAGAATGTGAGGGAGCGGAGTGGGAGGAAGGGGCAGAATGTGAGGGAGCGGAGTGGGAGGAAGGGGCGGAATGTGAGGGAGCGGGAGGAAGGGGCGGAATGTGAGGGAGCGGGAGGAAGGGGCGGAATGTGAGGGAGCGGAGTGGGAGGAAGGGGCGGAATGTGAGGGAGCGGAGTGGGAGGAAGGGGCAGAATGTGAGGGAGCGGAGTGGGAGGAAGGGGCGGAATGTGAGGGAGCGGAGTGGGAGGAAGGGGCGGAATGTGAGGGAGTGGGAGGAAGGGACGGAATGTGAGGGAGCGGAGTGGGAGGAAGGGGCAGAATGTGAAGGAGCGGAGTGGGAGGAAGGGGCGGAATGTGAGGGAGCGGAGTGGGAGGAAGGGGCGGAATGTGAGGGAGCGGAGTGGGAGGAAGGGGCGGAATGTGAGGGAGCGGAGTGGGAGGAAGGGGCGGAATGTGAGGGAGCGGTGTGGGAGGAAGGGGCGGAATGTGAGGGAGCGGTGTGGGAGGAAGGGGCGGAATGTGAGGGAGCGG
Organism: Lithobates pipiens; assembly: GCF_037356315.1. Lineage (NCBI taxonomy): Eukaryota > Metazoa > Chordata > Amphibia > Anura > Ranidae > Lithobates > Lithobates pipiens. The sequence goes on from NW_027507787.1 coordinate 239,976,624, forward strand.
AGTGGGAGGAAGGGGCGGAATGTGAGGGAGCGGAGTGGGAGGAAGGGGCGGAATGTGAGGGAGCGGAGTGGGAGGAAGGGGCGGAATGTGAGGGAGCGGAGTGGGAGGAAGGGGCGGAATGTGAGGGAGCGGAGTGGGAGGAAGGGGCGGAATGTGAGGGAGCGGAGTGGGAGGAAGGGGCGGAATGTGAGGGAGCGGAGTGGGAGGAAGGGGCGGAATGTGAGGGAGCGGAGTGGGAGGAAGGGGCGGAATGTGAGGGAGCGGAGTGGGAGGAAGGGGCGGAATGTGAGGGAGCGGAGTGGGAGGAAGGGGCAGAATGTGGGGGAGCGGAGTGGGAGGAAGGTGGCGGAATGTGAGGGAGCGGAGTGGGAGGAAGGTGGCGGAATGTGAGGGAGCGGAGTGGGAGGAAGGGGCGGAATGTGTGGGAGGGGATGAAGGGGAGTGGAGGAAAGGGGTAGAATGTGCGGGAGGGTAGTGGGAGGAAGGGGCGGAATGTTTGGGAGGAGAGTCGGAGGAAGGGGCAGAATGTGCGGAAGGGGAGGGGAAGGAAGGGGCAGAATGTGTCCAAGGGAAGGGGAAGGAAGGGGCAGAATGTGTGGAAGGGAAGGGGAGGGGAAAGAAGGGGCAGAATGTGCAGGAGTGTAGTGAGGGGTAATGGGTGGAGTCTGGTGGAGTGGGAGAAAGGGGTGGACTGTGTGGAAGGGGCAGAATTTGCAGAAGGGGAGTGTGCGAAAGAGGAGGGAAAGGGAGGGACGGAATGTTCAGGAGGGGAGTGGGAGAAAGGGACGGAATGTGTGGGAGGGGATTGGGAGGAAGCGATGGAATATGGGGAGGGGAAGGGATGGACGCAATGTGTGGGAGGGGACTGGGAGGAAGGGGCAGAATGTTTTGGAAGGGGAGTTGGAGGAAGGGGTGGAAGGGAGGGACGGAATGTTCAGGGGGGGATTGGGAGGAAAGGGCGGAATGTGTGAAGGACGGAATGTGCGGGGGGGGGGGGGTGGGGGAAGGGACAGAATTGTGCAGGGGGTGGGGGGAAGGGTCGAAATGTGCGGGGGATGGGAAAGAAGGAGGGAATGTGCGGGAGGGGAGGGGGAGGAGGCGAGGAAATATGTATCAGGGGTAGGAATGGATGGAATGTGGGGGAGGGGAAGAATGGTAGGGCGGATTGTGATGCCCAGTGGTGGGTTTACCGTGTGATCTGTCGCAGGATCACAAGACCAAGAGCTCAATCATTTACCTCTCGGAATTATTCCTTTACTGCTCTGTAGATGACATAGGTAGGTTAGTCATTTTAATATTAAATGCCAGTGGGACCGGCGGCAGCCGCGGACACCATGCACTGTTTTAGACTGAAGCTGAGATGGATATTCTAAACCGGAGCTGTTTTTTCAATGGTCTCTGGGACTGGACTAACATGAACCCAAAACATTACCGTTTTCCCTTTAAATGCCAGTCCCATTCTTGGCGCCGTTCCTCTCCATCTCCTGGAAGGTGCTCCGTCCTGACCTTGATGTTTTCTAAAGTTCTGAAACTCCTGCTAATTCGTTATTTAAACATTCAATGAACTTTTTCTGCTTATGCTGCGTAAACGTATCCAGAGCGGCGTGCCGCAGTCATTTGGTGTGCAGTGCAGACAGATGCTTTAGTTCCAGGTAGGTAGTTCATTATTCATTAGCTTTCTGATCCATAATGGAGGAGCCGAGAGTTCAGGGCGTGAATCTCTAACAAAACTTTTTTTTCTTTTCTCTTTCTTCCCCATAAAGCTTCACCTTGAGGAGTCGGAGAATGCCATGGACTTCGAGACATCTGAAGGCAACCGAAGCTGCAGGAATGAGATAATGCAGAGGAAGGACCTGAACCTTCAGGTACGCTCAATGCTTTATCTACGGGGGAATGGAGGGAGAGCTTCTGCTCTTAAAGGAGAAATAGGGATGCTGCCTTTACTGGCTCCCTTCAGAAAATGCTAGTTGCCTGGCCGTCATGCGGGTCCTCTGATTTCAGTTGATAAGTAAAACCTCTGAGATAGAAGACAATGAAGAATCTGCTGGTCTGTATATGGTTTACTATATATCTGATCGCATTGCAAGGTCACAAAGTGATGATGGCTGATTATCTCAGCCCGCCTAAATGCAGTTTCATTAACTTTACCTAGTTGCAGACTTTGGGCATGCTACATACTCCCAAAAAAGGTCATCATTGTGCATAGGACGTGCGTAGCATGTCCAGTCTCTCTACTGGGGGAAACTGGCAAAAAGGTAGAGAGACTGGACATGCTACACACGTCCTATGCACAATGATGACCTTTTTTGGGAGTATGTAGCATTCCCAAAGTCTGCAACTAGGTAAAGTTAATGGGGATAAATCGGGCAAAAAGGTAAAGAACTATGTTGGCTTTGATTAATCAAAGACAGCATTGCTGTGTACACAGAGAAGGCCGGCAGCTTCAGCTGTCTAAATAAAGCACAATATTTATCCCATTAGCGCCGTCTGTATATGGTTTACTATATATCTGATCGCATTGTAAGGTCAGGAAGTGATGATGGCTGAGTATCTCAGCCTGTCAAAATGCAGTTTTATTAACGTTACCTAGTTGCAGATTTTGGGCATGCTACATACTCCCAAAAAAGGTCATCATTGTGCATAGGACGTGTGTAGCATGTCCAGTCTCTCTACCTTTTTGCCAGCTTCCCCCAGTAAAGAACTATGTTGGCTTTGATTAATCAAAGACAGCATTGCTGTGTACACAAAGAAGGTCGGCAGCTTCAGCTGTCTAAAAAAAGCACAATATTTATCCCATTAGCGCAGACCGTACGCAAATTTGCGTTCATGGCTTGAAGTGGTTAAACCGGGGTGATAGTTGCAGGCATCTCCCCGGTAGTGTGTTCTTTATTTTTTTTTTATTTTTTTTTTAGCGCCTGGCTGGCATTTTAGTAAGCCACTCGGCTGTTATCCTAAAGGAGAGGGAGGGGACGTCTCTCCCTCCGCCTTTCTGCTGCTCTTCCTGGGCCTCCCGTCCCACTGGAAGACCCGAGCCACAATCCAATCCGGCTCGTCCACCGGCTAGGCTGAGGACCGACCAAAGCCGGAAACGGCTTTCATCGAGTCTCCTATGTGAAAACACAGAAGCAACATCACTTCGCCAAGACGTCACTTTGTCACAACGTCACTTCGCCACAACGTCACTTCGCCAAGACGTCACAACGTCACTTCGTCACAACGTCACTTCGTCAAGACGTCACTTTGTCACAACGTCACTTCGCCAAGACGTCACTTCGTCACAACGTCACTTCGCCAAGACGTCACTTCGTCACAACGTCACTTCGCCAAGACGTCACTTTGTCACAACGTCACTTCGCCAAGACGTCACTTTGTCACAACGTCACTTCGCCAAAACGTCACTTCGCCAAGACGTCACTTCGTCACAACGTCACTTCGTCACAACGTCACTTCGCCAAGACGTCACTTCGTCACAACGTCACTTCGTCAAGACGTCACTTTGTCAAGACGTCACTTTGTCACAACGTCACTTCGCCAAGACATCACTTCGTCACAACGTCACTTCGTCACAACGTCACTTTGTCACAACGTCACTTCGCCAAGACGTCACTTTGTCACAACGTCACTTCGCCAAGACGTCACTTCGACACAACGTCACTTCGTCACAACGTCACTTCGCCAAGACGTCACTTCGCCAAGTCGTCACTTCGTCACAACGTCCCTTCCGGTTTACTCGGCTGCCAATGGCGTGGATTTAAAAGAAAAAAAAAATTACATTATTCAGAATCACCATTTTTGCCGATCTGAATACTTTTATGAGCAAAGGATGGATCCCTCCATAAAGAGTACCTGTCACCTCCTATTACTGCCACAAGGGATCTTTACATTCCTTTTGACATCATTAAAAGTAATCAGAATCAGATTTTTTTGGGTTAAAAAAAATAAATAAATCAAAATAAATGAGAAAAAAATAAAATAATTTAAAGCGCCCACGTCCCCGCGTGACACAGCAAAGAAAACGCACACTTAAGTCGCGCCCACATATGTAAGAGGTGTTCAAATCACACATGTGAGGTATCGTCGCGATCGTCAGAGTGAGAGCAATAATTCCAGCAAAAGATCTCCTCTGTAACTCTAACCTGGTAACTGTTAATTTTTTTTTTTTTTTTAAAGCGTCGCCTATGGATATTTTTAGGTACCATAGTTTGTCGCTATTTCATGAGCGGGCAAAATTTCAAAGCATGACATGTTCGATATCTATTTACTCGGCGTAACATTCTCTTTTACATTATAAAAAAAAATATATTGTTTTTTTTTTTTTTTTTTTTATTCATGAAAGTGACTTTTCCTCCAAAAAATTGTGTTTGAATGACCGCTGCGCAAATACCGTGTGACATAAAATATTGCAATGATCACCATTTTATTCTCTAGGGTCTCTGCTAATATATATATATACAGTGCCTTGCGAAAGTTTTCGGACCCCTTGAACTTTTCAACCTTTTGCCACATTTCAGGCTTCAAACATAAAGATATAAAATTGTAATTTTTTGTGAAGAATCACCAACAAGTGGGACACAATTGTGAAGTGGAATGAAATCTATTGGATATTTTAAACTTTTTTAGTAAATAAAAAACTGAAAAGTGGTGCGGGCAAAATTATTCGGCCCCTTTACTTTCAGTGCAGCAAACTCCAGAAGTTCAGCGAGGATCTCTGAATGATCCAATGTTGTCCTAAATGACTGATGGTGATAAATAGAATCCACCTGTGTGTAATCAAGTCTCTGTATAAATGCACCTGCTCTGTGATAGTCTCAGGGTTCTGTTGAAAGCGCAGAGAGCATCATGAAGACCAAGGAACACACCAGGCAGGTCCGTAATACTGTTGTGGAGAAGTTTAAAGCCGGATTTGGATACAAAAAGATTTCCCAAGCTTTAAACATCCCAAGGAGCACTGTGCAAGCGAACATTTTGAAATGGAAGGAGTATCAGACCACTGCAAATCTACCAAGACCTGGCCGTCCCTCTAAACTTTCAGCTCAGACAAGGAGAAGACTGATCAGAGATGCAGCCAAGAGGCCCATGATCACTCTGGATGAACTGCAGAGAACTACAGCTGAGGTGGGAGAGTCTGTCCATAGGACAACAATCAGTCGTACACTGCACAAATCTGGCCTTTATGGAAGAGTGGCAAGAAGAAAGCCATTTCTCAAAGATATCCATAAAAAGTCTCGTCTAAAGTTTACACAAGCCACCTGGGAGACACACCAAACATGTGGAAGAAGGTGCTCTGGTCACATGAAACCAAAATCCAACTTTTTGCCCACAATGCAAAATGATATGTTTGGCGTAAAAGCAACACAGCTCATCACCCTCAACACACCATCCCCACTGTCACACATGGTGGTGGCAGCATCATGGTTTGGGCCTGCTTTTCTTCAGCAGGGACAGGGAAGATGGTTAAAATTGAGGGGAAGATGGATGCAGCCAAATACAGGACCATTCTGGATGAAAACCTGTTGGAGTCTGCAAAAGACCTGAAACTGGGACGGAGATTTATCTTCCAACAAGACAATGATCCCAAACATACAGCAAAATCTACAAAGGAATGGTTCACAAATAAACGTATCCAGGTGTTAGAATGGCCAAGTCAAAGTCCAGACCTGAATCCAATCGAGAATCTGTGGAAAGAGCTGAAAACTGCTGTTCACAAACGTTCTCCATCCAACCTCACTGAGCTCCAGCTGTTTTGCAAGGAAGAATGGGCAAGAATTTCAGTCTCTCGATGTGCAAAACTGATAGAGACATCCCCCAAGCGACTTGCAGCTGTAATCGCAGCAAAAGGTGGCTCTACAAAGTATTAACGCAAGGGGGCCCAATCATTTTGCACGCCCCACTTTTCATTTTTTTATTAGTTAAAAAAGTTTCAAAAATCCAATAGATTTCGTTCCACTTCACAATTGTGTCCCACTTGTTGCTGATTCTTCACAAAAAATAAAAATGTTATATCTTTATGTTTGAAGCCTGAAATGTGGCAAAAGGTTGAAAAGTTCAAGGGGGCCGAATACTTTCGCAAGGCACGGTGTATATATATATATATATATTTACTGTTTGGGGGTTCTAAGTAATTTTCTAGCAAAAAAATACGGATTTTAACTTGTAAGCAAAAAATATCAGAAATAGGCTTAGGCACGAAAGGTTTAGAAAATAAAATTTCTTCAGACTATAGAAAGATACAAAGTAACATATTGTTACTTTTGTACCATTTTTTTTTTTTTGTTCATTCCTCTGCAGAGCAAAAGAATGAACTTCTATCTGCAGATGATGTCAGTTAAAGCAACCTGACAAGTTTTAGTAAAATGTTCCTCTGTCTAATCTTTTATTAACCCTTAGTTTACTCTAATCAGCCTTAATTAAAATGATACTAAACACACACTGTTTAACCACTTCAGCTCCGGAAGGTTTAACCCCCCCCCCCCCTTTATGACCAGGACATGTTTTGCGATACGGCGCTGCATTAATTTAACTGACAGTTGCGCGGTAATGCGACACTGTACCAGAAAAAAAAAATCGATGTCCTTTTTTTTTCTCATAAATAGCTTTCTTTAGGTGGTATTTGATCACCGCTGTGGTCTTTATTTTTTGCAATATATATAAAAAAAAAAAAGGACCAACAATTCTGAAAAAAAAAAAAAGTACTTTCTGCTATAAAACCTATTCAATAATAATAAAAAAATGTAAAAATTCCAATTTCTTCATCAATTTAGACCATTATGTATTCTGACATATATTTTTGGTAAAAGAAAAAAAATCCCAATACGTTTTTATTGTTTTATTAATTGTAATGGCGGCGATCAGCGACTTATAGCAGGACTGCGACATTGCGGCGGACTAGAGCTGCATGATTTTGGCTTGTGATAAAGATCACGATTCTCTCACGATTTTTGCAGCATAACATAATCTTTCACATTATGCAAAACAAATGGGCTAACTTTACTGTTTAGTTTTTTTTTAAATTAATTGAAGTGCATTTTTTCCCCCCAAAAATTTAGATTTAAAGATCGCTGAGCAAATACAGTGTGACGTAAAATATTGCAACAATTGCCATTTTATTCTCTCTATGGTCTATGCTATAAAAAAAAAAAAAAAAAAAAAATGTATTGTGCCTCCACGCATTGTAAAAGATGGGAAACATTGTTTGGTTCTCTGTGCATGGGATGCATGCCATGCATCCCATGCATCCCATACATCCCATGCATCCCATACATCCCATGCATACCATACATCCCATGCATACCATACATCCCATGCATCCCATAAAGCCCATACATTCCAAGCATCACATACATCCCATGCATCACATGCATCCCATGCATCCCATACATCCCATGCATCCCATACATCCCATGCATCCCATACATCCCATGCATCCCATAAAGCCCATACATTCCATGCATCACATACATCCCATACATCCCATGCATCACATGCATCCCATGCATCCCATGCATCCCATGCATCCCATACATCCCATACATTCCATACATTCCATGCATCACATACATTCCATGCATCCCATACATCCCATACATCCCATACATCCCATACATTCCATACATTCCATGCATCACATACATCACATACAAGCACGTGGGCGGGATGTGAGAGGTGGATCAACAGGATGAGTGTGCCAGGACAGGTAGATGTGTCTCATCTCTCTGCTTTCTTTCACCACTCTGCATATCACACATCTCATAGATGAGAAGAGGTTACATCAGTGGAGCAGATGTGCAGGGAGGTACAGTGGTGGGACAGCTGAGCGGGGGGGGGGGGGGTTCAGTGTTGGGGCAGATGAGAAGGGGGTTCAGTGGGGGGAACAGAAGAGTGGGGGGGGGGGGGGGTAGAGCAGTGGGACAGACGTGCAGGAGGTAAATTGGTGGGGCAGATGAGAAAGCGGGTTACAGCGGTGGGGCATATGAGCAGATGGGTTCAGTGTTAGGACAGATGAGAAGGTGATTCAGTAGTGAGACAGAAGAGTATGGGGATACGGCGGTGGAGCAGATGTGTAAGGAGGTACAGTGGTGGGACAGATAAGCAGGGGTTACAGTGGTGGGACAGATAAGCAGGGGTTACAGTGGTGGGGCAGATAAGCAGGAGTTACAGTGGTGGGGCAGATAAGCAGGAGTTACAGTGGTGGGGCAGATGTGAAGGGGGTTACAGTGGTGGGCCAGATAAGCAGGGGTTACAGTGGTGGGCCAGATGTGCAGGGGGTTACAGTGGTGGGCCAGATGTGCAGGGGGTTACAGTGGTGGGCCAGATGTGCAGGGTGTACAGTGGTGGGGCAGATGTACAGGGGCTACAGTGGTAGGGCAGATGAGCGGGGGTACAGTGGTGGGGTAGTTGTGCAGAGGGTACAGTGGTAGGGCAGATGTGCAGGTGGTTACAGTGATGGGACAGATCAGCAGGGGGGTACAGTGGAGGGGCAGATGTGCAGAGGGTACAGTGGTGGGGCAGATGTGCAGAGAGGGTACAGTGGTGGGGCAGATGTGCAGGGGGTTACAGTGATGGGACAGATGAGCAGGGGGGTACAGTGTGGGGCAGATGTGCAGAGGGTACAGTGATGGGACAGATATGCAGAGGGGTACAGTGGTGGGGCAGATGTACAGAGGGGTTACAGTGATGGGACAGGTGTGCAGAGGGGTACAGTTGTGGGGCAGATGTGCAGAGGGTACAGTGGTGGGGCAGATGTGCAGAGGGTACAGTGTGGGGCAGATGTGCAGGGAGGACAGTGCTCTGAGGTGTGGAGTTGCAGGATGTTAATTTCTCACTACTAAAGTAGTTTACAGCATTTACTTTATAAAAAATCCTTTTTTTGATTGTACGTGTGAAGTTGACATTTTTTTGGTTATAAAATCGGCGCGCTCAATTTTTTTTTAAAACATTTATCGGCGCACTGTGCTCAGAAGGTTGCCCACCCCCTGATCTAAAAGAACCAAATGATACAATGTTTATACTTATCCCTCAGCGCTGGGCAATGTTGATAAACATTTGCTGACTTGTTACATAGAATCGTGGAAATGCCAGATTAAGATCGTGAGGCCGGCAGCGTGCGTGCGCGCTGCAAACCCATAAGTAATGGAAGATGTACAGGCACGTGATTTCGCCTGTAGGAGCATGGAATACAACGTTCATTGATCGTTTTTTTTAATAGTGTGGGTTTAGTAAATGCTTTTATTCTCCTTCTATCTTTTAGGTATTATTTTCCTGCTGTGTTTTTTTTTTTTTTTTTTTTAGTTCTTTTCAAATTTTTTAACCATTAATATTTAAACTTTTTTTTTTTTTTCAGTTTGTTTTGTTCTTTAATATTTTTACACCTTTTAACATATATTTATACGTTTCACATTTTTTTTTTGTTTTCCTTTGTTTTGTTCTTTAATATATATATTTATTTATTTTTAGTTCTTTTCCAATTTTTTAACCATTAATATTTAAACTTTTTTTTTTTTTTTTCGTTTGTTTTGTTCTTTAATATTTTTACACCTTTTAACGTATATTTATACATTTCACTTTTTTTTTTTTTTTTTCCTTTTGTTTTGTTCTTTAATATTTTTACACCTTTTAATATATATTTATACGTTTCACTTTTTTTTTTTGGTTTTCCTTTGTTTTGTTCTTTAATATTTTTACACCTTTAACATAATTTTATACGTTTCACTTTATTTTTTTTTAAAAAAGCTCAAAATTAAAAAAAAAAAACAAAAGCTTTTTTTTTTTCTTTGTAAATAACTTTGCAATGTTTTGTACCAGAATCATAATTTTTAGTGTCCATTTTAAACAGGAAACGTTACAAAATGCGTACTTTTCTTATCTGCAGTAACATTATTTATTTTGAAACTGACACTAGTAAAAAAAAAAAAAAGTGCGTTTTGTTTAATTTTATTGCCTAAGGATTGCGAAAAAAAAAAAAAAATATATATTGCAAAATTTGTTGCAAGACAATATCACAGAAAGCAAGCATTGTTTGTCCAAAAAAAAAAAAAAACAATCTATTGGCAAATAGACCATGCACTGCGTGTGCAATTGCTCAAGAGCTTCGTTTTTCGTTCATTCTACCCAATCACATGCAAGGAAAGTCATTTACAGCATCTTTGCTTGCACGTGATTGGATGATGGAAATCAGCAGGGCTTCCTCTCAGATCTAGCGCAAATGCACAGTAAGGGCTGAAACAACTAATCGATTATGAGAAAAGAAAAAAAAACGATCGTCAACTTATTTTCATAATCGATTAGTTGGCCTGCATAGAGAATGCATTATTTGTTTTCACTACAGAAAATACAGTGCAGCACGCATGCAGCTCAGCACACCGTCCATACATGTCAGTAAGTGCCTGAGAAATTGTAAATGCGGGGAGCAATGCCTCATGGGACATGTAGTCCTGGGCAGGAGAAGGAACTGAGCGATTCTAAAGGCAGAAGGTTTTTTTTTTTTTTTTATTTTTTTTTCTCTTAACCTTGCTATAGGGGCACTCTATACTATAATACAGTGAGGGGAAAAAGTATTAGACCCCCTGCTGATTTTGTTATGATTTTGATATGTTTTGCCCGCTAAAAAAGAAATGATCAGTCTATAATTTTAATGGTCTGTTTTTATTTTAAACAGTGAGAGGCGGAATAACAACAAAAATATCCAGAAAAATGCATTTAAAAAAAAAAGTTATAAATTGATTTGCATTTTAACCACTTGCCGCCCGCCCTATAGCAGAATGACGGTGGCAAAGTGGTTTCAAAATCCTGACCGGGCATCGTATAACGTCCTCAGGATTTTGAGCCGCTGCGCACCCCCCGGGGGCGCGCATCGCGGCGATCGTTGTTGCGGTGTGTCAATCTGACACCCTGCAACTACGATCTCGGTAAAGAGTCTCAGACGGAGACTCTTTACCACGTGATCAGCCGTGTCCAATCACGGCTGATCACGGTGTAAATAGGAAGAGCCGGTGATCGGCTTTTCCTCACTCGCGTCTGTCAGATGCTCCTCTGACAGGGGGGGTCTGTGCTGATCGATTATCAGCACAGCCCCCCTGAGGATGCGCACACTGGACCACCAGGGACACCACCAGACCACCAGGGATGCCCAGCACCAGGTATGCCCCCCTAGACCACCAGGGATGCCAGTCAGTGCCCACAATGGATGCCAATCAGTGCCCACAATGGGTATCACTGATTGGCATGCATTACTGTTTGGCACTGATTGGCATCCATCTGTACAATATAATACAATACAATGCCGCCTATCAGTGCCCATCTGTGCTGCCTATCAGTGCCCATCTGTGCCGCCTATCCATGCCTGTCTGTGCCTGTCTGTGCCACCTATCCATGGCCAACCGTACTGCCTATCCATGCCAATCTGTGCCAGCTATCAGTGCCAATTTGTGCCACCTATCAGTGCCCATCCGTGTCACCCATCAGTGCCGCCTATCAGTGCCCATCAGTACCGCCTATCAGTGCCCATCAATGCCACCTCATCAGTGCCACTTCATTGGTGCCACCTCATCGGTGCCCATCAGTGCCGCCTTATGAGTGCCCATCAGTGAAGGAGAAAACTTACTTATTTACAAAGTTTTGAAACTGAAACAAAAAAACATATTTTTTTTCCCAAATTTTCGGTCTTTTTTTATTTGTTGAGCAAAAAATAAAAAAACCGTAGAGGTGATCAAATACCACCAAAAGAAAGCTCTATTTGTGGAAAAAAAATAATAAAAATTTAATTTGGGTACAGTGTAGCACGACTGCGCAATTGTTATTCAAAGTGCGACATCACTGAAAGCTCAAAACTGGTCTGGGCAGGAAGGTGTTTACGTGCCCCCCGGTATTGACGTGGTTAACCACTTGCTTACCGGGCACTTAACCCCCCCTCCTGCCCAGACCAGTTTTCAGCTTTCAGCGCTGTCGCACTTTGAATGACAATTACGCGGTCATACAACACTGTACCCAAATGACATTTTTATCATTTTTATCCCACAAATAGAGCTTTCTTTTGGAGGTATTTGATCACCTCTGCGGTTTTTGTTTTTTGTTAATTTTTTTTTAAAAGACTTTATTTTTTTTATAAAATCTTGCAAACAGGTAATTTTTCTCCTTCATTAATGTACGCTGATGAGGCAGCACTGACAGGTGCCAGTGATGGGCACTGGGATTGGCAATAATGGGCACTGATCGGTTAGACTGATAGGCAGCACTGCTAGATGGCACTGATTGGCACCACTGGTGGGCATTGATAGGTGGCACTCATGGGCATTGATTGGTGGCACTCGTGGGCATTGATTGGTGGCACTCGTGGGCATTGATTGGTGGCACTCGTGGGCATTGATAGGTGGCACTTGTGGGCATTGATAGGTGGCACTCGTGGGCATTGATAGGCACACATGGGTATTGATTGGTGGCACTTGTGGGCATTGATAGGTGTCACTTATGGGCATTGATAGGTGTCACTCGTGGGCATTGATAGGTGGCACTCGTGGGCATTGATAGGTGGCACTCGTGGGCATTGATAGGTGGCACTCGTGGGAATTGATAGGCACACATGGGTATTGATTGGTGGCACTTGTGGGCATTGATAGGTGTCACTCATGGGCATTGATAGGTGGCACTGGTGGGCACTGGCAGGTGGCAATGGCAGGGGGTACTGTTGGGCAGAGATGAGGCACGATTGCCTTTTCCTCTTCGGGACCGATGACCCTTGCAGATAAGCCGTGCTGAAAAAAAAAAAAAGATTACTGAGCTTTTGTTTACATCATGTGATCAGCTGCCATTGGCCGGGACCGGCCCCTTACTTGGATCGGTGATCCCCCGAGTCTCAGTGACTCAGTGATCACAACTCGCATGCCACGCATGCCCTGCAGGGCGTGCAGAGGGGGTGCCGTCATATGATGGCCTATCGGAAATTCAGGTCCGCGCTGTGGCCGTCATTCGGCTATAGCGCGGACGTCAAGTGGTTAATGAGTAAAATAAGTATTTGATCCCTTCGGAAACATGACTTGGTACTTGGTGGCAAAAACCTTGTCGGCCATCGCAGAGGTCGGACGTCTCCTGTAGTTGGCCCGCCAGGTTTGCACACATATCAGGAGGGATTTTGTCCCGCTCCTCTTTGCAGATCCTCTCCAAGTCATTAAGGTTTGGAGGCTGACGTTTGGTAACTCGAACCTTCAGCTCCCTCCACATATTTTCTAAGGGATTAAGGTCTGGAGACTGGCTAGGCCACTCCAGGACCTTAATTTTTGAGCCGCTCCTTTGTTGCCTTGGCCGTGTGTTTTGGGTCATTGCCATGCTGGAAGACCCGTCCATGACCCATTTTCAATGCCCTGGCTGAGGGAAGGAGGTACTCACCTGAGATTTGGTGGTACATGGCCCCCGTCCATCGTCCCTTTGATGCGGTGAAGTTGTCCTGTCCCCTTAGCAGAAAAATACCCCCAAAGCATAATGTTTCCACCTCCATGTATGATGGTGGGGGATGGTGTTCTTGGGGGTCATAGGCAGCATTCCTCCTCCTCCAAACACGGCGAGTTGAGTTAACGCCAAATGAGTGTTTTAACCGGTTTCCGACCAGCGCACGCTGATGTACGTTGGCAGAATGGCACGGGCAGGCATATTGGCGTACAGGTACGTCCTATCTGCAATGCCGGTCGGGACCCCCGTGAGTCCGGTCGCAGGTCCTGCGGACTCGATCGCTGCGGGCATACCCGCGATCGTCTCACGGGACGGCTGAATGGAGGAAATGCCGTGTAAACAGCATTTCCCCATTCTGCCTAGCAACTAGTGACGCTGATCTCTGCTCCATGTGATTGGAGCAGAGATCAGTGTTCACTAAATGAAACCTCAACCCCCCCCACAGTTAGTAACACACCCCTAGGAACATTTAACCCCTACACTGCCACCCCCTGGTTAACCCCTTCACTGCCAGTGTTATTTACACAGGAATCACTGCATTTATATAGCAGTGATTGCTGTATAAATGGCAATGGTCTCAAAAATGTCCGATGTGTCCACCGCAATGTCACAGTCACAATAAAAATCGCTGATCGCCGCCATTACTAGTAAAAAAAAGAATAATAAAAAATTATTAATAAAAATGCCATAAAACTATCCCCTATTTTGTAAACGCTATAACTTTTGCGCAAACCAATCAATAATCGCTAATTGCAATTTTTTTTTTTTTTTTACCAAAAATATGTAGAAGAATACGTATCGGCCTAAACTGAGGTTAAAAAATGTTTTTTTATATATTTTTGGGGGATATTTATTATAACAAAAAGTAAAAAATAATGCGTTTTTTTTAAAATTGGCGCTCTATTTTTGTTTATAGCGCAAAAAATAAAAAACACAGAGGTGATCAAATACCACCAAAAGAAAGCTCTATTTGTGGGGAAAAAAGGATGTCAATTTTGTTTGGGAGCCACGTCGCACGACCGCGCAATTGCCAGTTAAAGCGACGCAGTGCCGAATCGACAAAAAGTGGTCTGGTCTTTGACCAGCAAAATGGTCTGGTCTGTAAGTAGTTAATGAGCAAAAAAAAAAACAAACAATAAATACCACCAAAAGAAAGCTCTATTTGTGTGAAGAAAATGATAAAATGTCATGAGTACAGTGTCACATGATCGCACAATTGTCATTCAAAGTGCGACAGCGCTGAAGGCTGAAAATTGGCCTGGGCAGGAAAGGGTAAAAGAGCCCGGTATTGAAGTAGTTAAAGTCAAAATGCATTTTTTTATTATTTTTTATTTTGCTTTTATAGGGTAAATGAGATATCTGGGGTCTTTTGGACCTGTCATGCTTATTTCTATTACACGGGATGTTTATATTCCTTGTAATAGGAATAAAAGTGATGAAAAAAATAAAATAAAATACAGTTACATAGTATTACATAGTATTACATAGTATTACATAGTGTTACATAGTGTTACATAGTATTACATAGTGTTACATAGTGTTACATAGTGTTACATAGTATTACATAGTAGGTGAGGTCGAAAAAAGACACAAGTCCATCAAGTCCAACCTATGAAAGTAAAAGGGACGGTGTAAAAATAAATAATTTAAAAGTAAAATAAATAAGATTTTTTTTTTTTTTTCGCGCCCGATCCCTCCACGCTCGCGAGCAGAAGCGGACACATATGTACGTTGCGCCCGCATACTTAAACGGCGTTCAAACCACACATGTGAGGTATCACCACGATCGTTACATCAAGAGCAATAGTTCTAGCACTAGACCTCCTCTGTAACTCTAAGCAGGTAACCTGTAAACATTTTGAAAGAGTTGTCTGTGGAGATTAAGTACCCTAGTTTGTCGCCATTCCTCGAGTGTGCGCCGTTTTAAAGTTGGGTATCTATTTACTCTGTGTAACATCATCTTTCATATTTTTGTAGCCCTGACCCCCGAAGGAGCTGCTGGTTTTATTGGGCTTACCGTTACCTTCTTTACCTCGTCTCCGTCTAGGGGTTTGCTGTGGTAGATGGCCCAAAGAATTACAGAACCTGAACACTGAATCCTCTTTTTGGCTTATTTATGTAACCTCTTAAGCCCCGGACCAATTTGCAGCCAAAGGACCAGGCACCTTTTTGCGATTCGGCACTGCGTCGCTTTAACTGACAATTGCGCGGTCGTGCGACGTGGCTCCCAAACAAAAAATTGGCGTCCTTTTTTTTTTTACACAAATAGAGCTTTCTTTTGGTGGTATTTGATCACCCCTGCGGTTTTAATTTTTTACGCTATGAACAAAAATAGAGCGACAATTTTGAAAAAAATGCTATATGTTTTTACTTTTTGCTATAATAAATATCCCCAAAAAATATATAAAAAAAAATGTTTTTTCCTTAGTTTAGGCCAATACGTATTCTTCTACATATTTTTGTTAAAAAAAAAATCGCAATTAGCGATTATTGATTGGTTTGCGCAAAAGTTATAGCGTTTACAAAATAGGGGATATTTTTATGGCATTTTTATAAAAAAAAATTCTAGTAATGGCGGCGATCAGCGATTTTTTTTTTATTGTGACTGCGACATTATGGCGGACACATCGGACATTTTTTACACATTTTTGGGGCCATTGTCATTTATACAGCAATCAGTGCTATTTAAATGCACAGATTCCTGTGTAAATGACAATGGCAGTGAAGGAGTTAACCACTAGGGGGCGGGGAGGGGTTATGTATGACGTTATGTGTTTTTTTTTTTATGTAGGGGGCGTGGCCTGGCATGTGACGTCACTGATCGTCTTTCCCTATAAAAGGAAAGAGACGATCGGTGACAGCCACAGTAGGAAGCACGGGGGAGAGGTTTGTTTACACAGACCTCTCCTCGTTCTTCAGCTCTGTGACCCAATTGCGGGACACCAGCGGCGATCGGGTCCGCTGGTCCCGCGACCAGGGAGCTCAGGACCGGGTCAGGAGCGCGCCGCCGGCGACGTGCTCCGGACCCACAGCTGGGCACTTAAAGAGCCACGTACAGGTAGGTGCTTGTGCCCAGCCGTGCCATTCTGCCGACGTATATGTGCAGGAGGCGGTCCTTAAGTGGTTAAAGGATAACACAGTCTCTTAATGAAGGGTGGAGGGCTAGGAAGAAAGTTCAGGTACTTTTAAACTGCAAAAATAAAAAGTCTCTCACTACCTCCGGATAGACCTCCTCTCACCAGGCCTAGCAGCCGGTAGGGTGTTAAGTAAAGCAAAGTCTCTCCCACAGACTTGGATGTAGAACACTTTGAGAAAAGTCTCTGCCACAGACTTGAGCACAACTGAGGGACACAGACAAATTTAGAGAGCTATCATACGGTACCAGTATCTCTCAGCTGGTCCGGCGATACCGTATGAATGTAGATCCATGAAGTGTCCTTCAACTGAGCCTCCAGGCTCCTTCAGAGAAACCAGCCTCTTGCATGGCCTTCTCCTGAAGAGTCCTCCCCTGGATGCTTGTCCAGTTGCTGGGCCTCTCCTTAGATGAGACGGCACCGCACCACCTTTGAATCCTCAGGCCTCGATATACACTCAGGCCTGTCCCTGCAGTTACTTCACCACGGGCTATCCAGCCCCGAGACTCAGAATTGCATAGATCCGCACCCCAGTACAGGAGGGCCATGGGGGCTGGTTAAGGAGGACCAGGACCAAACAGACAGAAAGCTCTTCTGGACCGGAACCCAGAAGCACGTGATCTCAGTACCTTAAATACCATCTCCCAGAATGCACAGCAGGACGACACTCCCACTGGGCCGGCTCCCATAAGAATGGCACTCAATACGCCCAGCTGAACTGCGTTCTCATACTCACCAGTGGTGACAGCGATGCCTGCGGCTAAGGAGAACCCAGTGCAATCCAGCTAGACTGGTACTGAAACCAGAGTTTGGTAAAATTTAGCCCTAAAACCCAACTGTAGTTTCAGGAATATTACAATTTTAAAACATATAGTGCACGCTCGCCAGGAGCCGGCGCTACATTTAAAAAAAAAAATATTGGGCTAACTTTTTAGGTTTTTTTTTTTTTCCACTAAAGTGTATTTTTTCCCCCCAAAAATTGCATTTAAAAGACTGCTGCTCAAATACCGCGTAACATAAAATATTGCAACGATCGCCATTTTATTCTCTAGGGCAGTGATTCTCAGCCAGGGTTCCTCCAATTTCTGCCTCTCAGATAAGTTCCCACTGACACCATTGATCTTTTTAGCTATATGTAAGGAGGTAATTCTTCCCAATGACCAAAAGGGGGAGGACCATTCTTCCCAATGACCACAAGTGTGAGGACCATTCTTCCCAATGACCACAAGTGTGAGGACCATTCTTCCCAATGACCACAAGTGTGAGGCCCATTCTTCCCAATGACCACAAGTGTGAGGACCATTCTTCCCAATGACCACAAGTGTGAGGACCATTCTTCCCAATGACCACAAGTGTGAGGACCATTCTTCCCAATGACCACAAGTGTAAGGACCATTCTTCCCAATGACCACAAGTGTAAGGACCATTCTTCCCAATGACCACAAGTGTAAGGACCATTCTTCCCAATGACCACAAGTGTGAGGACCATTCTTCCCAATGACCACAAGTGTGAGGACCATTCTTCCCAATGACCACAAGTGTGAGGACCATTCTTCCCAATGACCACAAGTGTGAGGACCATTCTTCCCAATGACCACAAGTGTGAGGACCATTCTTCCCAATGACCACAAGTGTGAGGACCATTCTTCCCAATGACCACAAGTGTGAGGACCATTCTTCCCAATGACCACAAGTGTGAGGACCATTCTTCCCAATGACCACAAGTGTGAGGACCATTCTTCCCAATGACCACAAGTGTAAGGACCATTCTTCCCAATGATCACAAGTGTGAGGACCATTCTTCCCAATGACCACAAGTGTGAGGACCATTCTTCCCAATGACCACAAGTGTGAGGACCATTCTTCCCAATGACCACAAGTGTGAGGACCATTCTTCCCAATGACCACAAGTGTGAGGACCATTCTTCCCAATGACCACAAGTGTAAGGACCATTTTTCCCAATGACCACAAGTGTAAGGACCATTCTTCCCAATGATCACAAGTGTAAGGACCATTCTTCCCAATGACCACAAGTGTGAGGACCATTCTTCCCAATGACCACAAGTGTGAGGACCATTCTTCCCAATGACCACAAGTGTGAGGACCATTCTTCCTAATGACCACAAGTGTAAGGACCATTCTTCCCAATGACCACAAGTGTAAGGACCATTCTTCCCAACGACCACAAGTGTGAGGACCATTCTTCCCAACGACCACAAGTGTGAGGACCATTCTTCCCAACGACCACAAGTGTGAGGACCATTCTTCCCAATGACCACAAGTGTGAGGACCATTCTTCCCAATGACCACAAGTGTGAGGACCATTTTTCCCAATGACCACAAGTGTAAGGACCATTCTTCCCAATGACCACAAGTGTGAGGACCATTCTTCCCAATGACCACAAGTGTGAGGACCATTCTTCCCAATGACCACAAGTGTGAGGACCATTCTTCCCAATGACCACAAGTGTGAGGACCATTCTTCCCAATGACAACAAGTGTGAGGACCATTCTTCCCAATGACCACAAGTGTGAGGACCATTCTTCCCAATGACCACAAGTGTGAGGACCATTCTTCCCAATGACCACAAGTGTGAGGACCATTCTTCCCAATGACCACAAGTGTGAGGACCATTCTTCCCAATGACCACAAGTGTGAGGACCATTCTTCCCAATGACCACAAGTGTGAGGACCATTCTTCCCAATGACCACAAGTGTGAGGACCATTCTTCCCAATGACCACAAGTGTAAGGACCATTCTTCCCAATGATCACAAGTGTGAGGACCATTCTTCCCAATGACCACAAGTGTGAGGACCATTCTTCCCAATGACCACAAGTGTGAGGACCATTCTTCCCAATGACCACAAGTGTGAGGACCATTCTTCCCAATGACCACAAGTGTGAGGACCATTCTTCCCAATGACCACAAGTGTAAGGACCATTTTTCCCAATGACCACAAGTGTAAGGACCATTCTTCCCAATGATCACAAGTGTAAGGACCATTCTTCCCAATGACCACAAGTGTGAGGACCATTCTTCCCAATGACCACAAGTGTGAGGACCATTCTTCCCAATGACCACAAGTGTGAGGACCATTCTTCCTAATGACCACAAGTGTGAGGACCATTCTTCCCAATGACCACAAGTGTAAGGACCATTCTTCCCAACGACCACAAGTGTGAGGACCATTCTTCCCAATGACCACAAGTGTGAGGACCATTCTTCCCAATGACCACAAGTGTGAGGACCATTCTTCCCACTGACCATCACACTAGAGTATCATAAGTTGTAGATTTCTAATTTTTAGCAGGGGTTCCCCGAGACTGGAGAACTATTTCAAGGGTTCCTCTGTGTTGAAAAGGTTGAGAAAGGCTGCTCTAGAGAGATGAATGTTCTTCTTGATTTTATGAATAATATGTTCATGGAAGCGATCCATCAATCAGGGAGTTTTATTGTTTGACATGAGATAGGACTGTTCTTTCTCCAACATCCTTTCTCATCCAATAGATATGAAAACAACAGATGGGAACTCGAGAAGGAATATGAAAACGAGAGATAGGAACTCAGGAATGAACAAGTTAAGCAGAACTCCATATGTCCAATATGAATACGAACGTGAACATAATCCAACTCCATTTTGTACGGCTTATATAATGTTTCGTCTTATCACAATACTTTAGGGCTCATTTAGAAGGGAGCGTGGATATACACTCACCGGCTACTTTGTTAGGTCCACCTTGCCAGTATTGGGTTGGACCCCCTTTGGCCTTCAGAACTACCTTCATTCTTGGTGGCATAGATTCAGCAAGGTGTTGGAAACGTTCCTCAGAGATTTTGGTCTGTAGTGACCTAATAGCATCCCACAGTTTCTGCAGATTTGTCGGCTGCACATCCATGATGCCAATTTCCCATTCCACCACATCCCAAAGGTGCTCTATTGGATGGAGATGTGGTGAGTGTGGAGGCCATTGGAGGACAGGGACCTCATTGTCCAGTGGTGAGATGATTGGAGCTTTGTGATATGGGGCATTATCCTGCTGGAAGGAGCCATCAGAAGATCGGGACACCATGATGCCAATCTTCCACCACATTCCAAAGGTGCTCTATTGGATGGATATCTGGAGAGTGTGGAGGCCATTGGAGGACAAGGACCTCATTGTCCAGTGGTGAGATGATTGGAGCTTTGTGACATGGGGCATTATCCTGCTGGAAGGAGCCATCAGAAGATGGGGACACCATGATGCCAATCTTCCACCACATCCCAAAGGTGCTCTATTGGATGAGATGTGGTGAGTGTGGAGACCATTGGAGGACAGGGACCTCATTGTCCAGTGGTGAGATGATTGGAGCTTTGTGACATGGGGCATTATCCTGCTGGAAGGAGCCATCAGAAGATGGGGACACTGTAGTCATAAAGGGATGGACATGGTCAGCAACAATACTCAGGTAGGTCGTGGTGTTTAAATGATGCTCAATTGGTACTAAGGGGCCCAAAGTGTGCCAAGAAAATCCCCCCCCCCACACCATTACACCCCCACCACCAGCCTGAACCGGTGATACAAGGCAGGGTAGATCCATGCTTTCTTGTTGTTTACCCCAAATTCTGACCCCACCATCTGAACGTCGGAGCTGAAATCTAGACTCATCAGAACAGGCAAAGTTTTTCCAATCTTCTATTGTCCAATTTTGGTGATCCTGTGCCAATTGTAGCCTCGGTTTCCTGTTCTTAGCTGACTGGAGTAGCATCCGGTGTGGTCTTCTGCTGCTGTAGCCCATCTGCTTCAAGGTTCAATGTGTTGTTCATTCAGAGATGGTATTCTGCATACCTTGGTTGTAATGAGAGGTTATTTGAGATACTGTTACCTTTCTATCATTTGGAACCAGTCTGCCCCATTCTCCTCTGACCTCTGACATCAACAAGGGTTTTTCCTCCTCACTGGATATTTTCTCCTTTTCCCACCATTCTCTGTAATCCCGAGAGATGGTTGTGCGTGAAAATTTACAGAAATACTCATACCGGCCCCGTCTGGCACCAACAACCATGCCACGTTCAAAGTCACTTAAATCCTCTTTCTTCCCCCATTCTGATGCTCGGTTTGAACTTCAGCAAGTCGTCTTCAACCACGTCTAGATGCCTAAATGCATCGAGCTGCTGCCGTGTGATTGGCTGATTAGCAATTTGTGTTACCCACCAATTGAACAGGTGTACCTAATAAAGTGGCTGGTGAGTGTAATGTCTTCATTATCCCACACTTCTCTATGCACACAGCACTGCCCCCCCCCCCCCCAAACACAATATTCTGCTTGAGCTGCCTGCCTATCATCATGCAGGAAAAATGCACTAGTGGGGGTCTTAGTTGCAGGTAGCAAACCATAAAAAGACTTCTACACAGCAGGAAGGATACCTGAAGTGAAATGTTTAGGCCACCATTGCCAATCTCCTTCTGAAAACTCTAGTTGCTTGACTTTGTCTGGGAGCAGTGTTTGCTGAGTAGCTGTTGTAGAACAAGTATGTAGCAAGTGAAATCACTACTTCTGATGTGCTTACTTCATTAATGTATCCATTACATCAGCATGGCTGCCAGGCAACTGTCATTTAGCCATTAGATCTGCATGGCTGCCAGGAACCTGTCATTTAGCTGTTAGATCTGCATGGCTGCCAGGCAACTGTCATTTAGCTGTGACATCAGCATAGCTGCCAGGAAACCTGTCATTTAGCCATTACATCAGCATGGCTGCCATTTAGTCGTGACATCAGCATGGCTGCCAGGAAATTGTCATTTAGCCGCTGCATCAGCATGGCTGCCAGGAAATTGTCATTTAGCCTCTGCATCAGCATGGCTGCCAGGAAACTGTCATTTAGCCGCTGCATCAGCATGGCTGCCAGGAAATTGTCATTTAGCCGCTGCATCAGCATGGCTGCCAGGAAATTGTCATTTAGCCGTTACATCAGTATGGCTCCCAGGCAACTGTAATTTAGCAGTTGCATCAGCATGGCTGCCAGACAACTGTAATTTAGCCGTTACATCAGTATGGCTCCCAGGCAACTGTAATTTAGCAGTTGCATCAGCATGGCTGCCAGGAAACTGTCATTTAGCTTTGACATCATCAGCATGGCTGCCAGGAAATTGTCATTTAGCCGCTGCATCAGCATGGCTGCCAGGAAACTGTCATTTATCTGTTACATCAGCATGTTTGCCAGGAAACTTTCATTTCGCTGTTACATCAGCATGGCTGCCAGGAAACTGTCATTTAGCCGTTACATCAGCATGGCTGCCAGGAAACTGTATTGTAGCCGTTACATCAGCATGGCTGCCAGCCAGCCAACTGTCATTTAGCTGTGACATCAGCATGGCTGCCAGGAAACTGTCATTTAGGTGTTACATCAGCATGGCTGCCAGACAACTGTCATATAGCCGTTACAGCAGCATGGCTGCGAGGAAACTGTCATTTAGCCATTACATGGCTGCCAGGGAAAGCCATCCTATGGGGACACCTACTCTGGTGACAACTGGCTTAAAAGAGGATTTTCCCGGATTGGTAGAGGATTCTTATCACTTCTTGTTTCATCAGGATAGGAAGTGATGTGAAATCTCCCCAAAGGGGACATGAACTGTACAAAGAACGTTGGGACATTAACTATTCTCTCCTCCACCCAAAGCTAAAAAAAAATATGAACAGGCAGGTGAAGTAGAAAACCTCCTTAAGTAATCTGTTGGCAATCATTGACCACAGAGCACTCCCATGTACATATAGTATATATACTCATAGAGAGTATATAGCCCCCCCTCCCCCCCCAAATGTGTGAATGTTGTAACGGGTAAAGTGACTCTAATCCAAAAATGAAAAAGTAATATGTTGCAGCTTTACCAGTCCTTAGTGGTTGCATTAGTTTCCTTTTTTTCCAGGCTTTTTGTTTTAACCCGTTTCTTATCACCTGGTGATCCCATGAATAATGAATTCACTTCCTGTCCCCTCAGGACTACACTCATTTCTCCACTGTGTCTATGGAGGGAGCCATGGCTGTCACCCAGGCTGACCTGAGTTTTTACATGTGGGTTGTTAGGATTAGCAGGTTACATAAGCAGGTTCTTTGCGTGGCCCTTTTCAGTTCACAGGAAGTAATAATGACAGCATTTTGTAGGATCAACATGTATTTTTTGTACCTGCTGAAAATGTTTGAATAAAAATAAAAAAAAAAGCCACCACCACACCTAAAGACTGGTGGGCTGCAATGTGACATTTCTGTTTTTTAGGTTCGGTTACACTTTGACTTCTTGACCTTGATTATGGTTTTCACATTGTCATCCAGATAGATCGGCCTTCTGAAGGCTTTTATAGAAGGAAGTTCTTGTAACATGAACATTGGAGTGACTATAAGAGAGGCTCCAGGTTGCTCTGGAAGATTATTGCTCCATGTGGGGCTGATGTACAGGTCAGGGTGCAATAGAATGAATGACTGGCCCAACCAATATTGTATTATATTGGAAACACTGAGTACCATGACTGATCCCAACCAACATTGTATTATAATAGAACCTCTGGGTACCATGACTGAACTCTGCCAACATTATATTATATTGAAAGTACTGGGTACCATGAGGGAACCCAACTAACATTGTATTATATTGGAAGTACTGGGTACCATGACGGAACCCAACTAACATTGTATTATATTGGAAGTACTGGGTACCATGACGGAACCCAACTAGCATTGTATTATATTGGAAACACTACTGGGTACCATGACTGAATCCAACCAACATTGCATTATATTGGAAGCACTGAGTACCATGACTGATCCCAACCAACATTGTATTATATTGGAAGCACTGTATGTGACTGAACCCAACCAATATTATATTATATTATTTTGAAAGCACTGGGAGCCATGACTGAACCCAACCAGCATTGAATTATATTGGAAGCACTGGTTATGGTGACTCTGAACCCAACCAACATTGTATTATATTGGAAGCACTGAGTACCATGACTGATCCCACCCAAAATTGTATTATAATAGAACCTCTGGGTACCATGACTGAACCCAACCAACATTGTATTATATTGGAAGTACTGGGTACTTTGAACTCAACCAAATGTGTTTTCTATTGGAAGCACTAGGTACCATGACTAAACCACTGAACATTGTATTATATTGGAAACACTGGGTACCGTGACTGAACCCAACCAATTTTGTATTTTATTGGAAACACTACTGGGTTCCATGACTGAATCCAACCAACATTGTATTATATTGGAAGCAATGGGAACCATGGTTGAACCCAACTGACATTGTATTATATTGCAAGCACTGGATGTGACTGAACCCAACCAATATTATATTATATTGAAAGCACTGGGTGCCATGACTGATCCCAACCAGCACTGAATTATATTGGAAGCACTGGTTATGGTGACTCTGAACCCAACCAACATTGTTTTATATTGGAAGCACTGGTTACGTTGACTGAACCCAACCAACATTGTATTATATTGGAAGCACTGGTTATGGTGACTCTGAACCCAACCAACATTGTATTATATTGGAAGCCCTGGTTACGTTGACTGAACCCAACCAACATTGTATTATATTGGAAGCACTGGTTATGGTAACTCTGAACCCAACCAACATTGTATTATATTGGAAGCACTGGTTACGTTGACTGAACCCAACCAACATTGTATTATATTGGAAGCACTGAGTACCATGACTTATCCAAACCAACATTGTATTATATTGCAAGCACTGGATGTGACTGAACCCAACCAATATTATATTATATTATTTTGAAAGCACTGGGTGCCATGACTGAACCCAACCAGCATTGAATTATATTGGAAGCACTGGTTATGGTGACTCTGAACCCAGCCAACATTGTATTATATTGGAAGCACTGAGTACCATGACTGATCCCAACCAACATTGTATTATAATAGAACCTCTGGGTACCATGACTGAACTCTGCCAACATTATATTATATTGAAAGTACTGGGTACCATGACTGAACCCAACCAACATTGTATTATATTGGAAGTACTGGGTACTTTGATTGAACTCAACCAAATGTGTATTCTATTGGAAGCACTAGGTACCATGACTAACCCACTGAACATTGTATTTTATTGGAAACACTGGGTACCATGACTGAACCCAACCAACATTGTATTATATTGGAAGCACTGGGTGCCATGACTAACATTTCCTGATATGGGATCCAAATCCAAATGTCAAGAATGTTTAAGATCTCAGTAGAGACTCCGAGCCTTGAAAATGTCTGTGTACTTTAATATGTTTATTTGTTTGAAGGAAGAAGACATAAACTCAGATGACGAGCTGTCAGAAGATGGTCAAACCAGACAAAAAGCGGAGAGACGCAGAGCCAAGAAGAAGGTGAGTGGAAGGGAAGTATGTCGGAGGAACATTGCCCATTCTAGGAGAGTGGACTGAATATTTCTAACTAGGGTTATGGTGCCTCCTGGCAAGTGTTGTATGCTCATCTGAGGTGCAGGGTCTAGATCGCAGTTGGTCTTCAACAGAGCAGGGAATGATGGTCTTGGAGACCCCAATGGTCTCTGGTTTTCTGTCTTGCAAACTGGCACCAGGTCAGAGCCCTTTGTATAATTACACTAAGCAGAGGCTGGAACTTGAAGGCTACAATACGGAGGCTGTTTACAAGGCTTTGGGGCAGGAAAGTAGTTTGATCTGGGGAAAGGTGTTGGCAGGCAGCAACCAAGAGAGTAGTCAGGTCCAAGCAGGGCTCTTGGTGAGTGGCAAGCAAGAGAGTAGACTAGTCCAGGCGGGGGTATTGGCAGGATGCAAGTAAGAGAATATTACGGTCCAGGCAGATGTCACAAATGCTCTTCTGGAAGAATGGTCAAACATTCCCATAGACACCCTCCTAAACCTTGTGGGCAGCCTTCCCAGAAGAGTTGAAGCTGTTATAGCTGCAAAGGGCGGGGCCAACCCAATATTGATCCCTACGGACGAAGACTGGAATGCCATTAAAGTTCATGTGCGTGTAAAGGCAGGTGTCCCAATACTTTCGACAATATAGTGTATGTGTCACCAGCTCGCCAAACCTTAAGCGTTACACCATGGGAGTGTCTTTGTTAACCTCTCCTTAGGGAAAGCACAATGGTCCTTCCTAGATTTTGAGTACATGTGGTGGTTTTACAGAAAACAACCAAATAGGAATACCCCTGGACATCACCACAGGTCTGACACCACCCCCTATATGAGGGGAAAGCGCTTTTTGACCGAAATCTTGTATAACATGATATTGATAGATATTTTATAACATGATATTGATAGATATTTTATAACATGATATTGATAGATATTTTATAACATGATATTGATAAATATTGTATAACGTGGTCTATCCAGTGTAAGTAAATTTTAAACTCAGCTGCGCTAGAAGTTAAAACCTATGACCCGGGATGTACTACTAAAGACACTTGGACAATTCCAGGGCATTTCGATTTGGTTCTGGCTTTGAGTTTTCAGGTGCCATGTGGCGGTACCACATTCATATATTGGAGGAAGTCTTATGAAGTGGCAGCGACCACCATTCTATAATGTACTCTGTGTTCATATCAATAAAAATGGTTATGTATAAAAGGGGTTTATGTTCTGCACTTATGATATGCATATGATATGAACAGTTATTGGAGGAAGTGAATAATTCAACTCTAATTCTACCCGCAGAGACAGCGAGAGCGGAAAAGGCTCGAGAAGAAGAAAGACCTTGAAAAGAATGAACAGGTATGGAGATGGTGATCTTCTTCTACTAATCTGCCTTGTTTAGAGATTTCCATCTCACTGCTCCGTATGGAGCTCAATGAGCCGTGTACATCAGTCCCTGGACAACTGAGCTTTCACTCTAGCACACGTTTTCTTACCCAGGGTTCCTCCAAAGGTTAGTAGGGGTTTTTTAAACTTTGAACACTGACCACCAATGTATGGGTACATTCTGTATGCACTTCGCACACACCCTACGTGCACCCTGCGCACGGTCTGTATGCACCCTGCGAGCACCCCATACACAGTCTGTATGTACCCTGTGAGCACCCCATACACAGTCTGTATGTACCCTGTGAGCACCCCATACACAGTCTGTATGCGCCCTACACACAGTCTGTATGCGCCCTACGCACAGTCTGTATGCACCCTACGCACAGTCTGTATGCACCCTATGCACAGTCTGTATGCGCCCTACATGTAGTCTGCATGCACCCTACACACAGTCTGCATGCACCCTACACACAGTCTGCATGCGCCCTACGCGTAGTCTGTATGCGCCCTACACACAGTCTGTATGCGCCCTACACACAGTCTGTATGCGTCCTACACACAGTCTGTATGCGTCCTACACACAGTCTGTATGCGCCCTACACACAGTCTGTATGCACCCTACACACAGTCTGTATGCACCCTACACACAGTCTGTATGCACCCTACACACAGTCTGTATGAACCCTACGCGTAGTCTGTATGCACCCTACGCGTACTCTGTATGCGCCCTACACACAGTCTGTATGCACCCTACGCACAGTCTGTATGCGCCCTACACGTAGTCTGCATGCACCCTACACACAGTCTGCATGCACCCTACACACAGTCTGCATGCACCCTACACACAGTCTGCATGCACCCTACACACAGTCTGCATGCACCCTACACACAGTCTGCATGCACCCTACGCGTAGTCTGTATGCACCCTACGCGTAGTCTGTATGTTCCCTACACACAGTCTGTATGCACCCTACACACAGTCTGTATGCACCCTACACACAGTCTGTATGAACCCTACACACAGTCTTTATGAACCCTACGCGTAGTCTGTATGCACCCTACGCGTAATCTGTATGCGCCCTACACACAGTCTGTATGCACCCTACGCACAGTCTGTATGCACCCTACACACAGTCTGTATGAACCCTACGCGTAGTCTGTATGCACCCTACGCGTAATCTGTATGCGCCCTACACACAGTCTGTATGCACCCTACACACAGTCTGTATGCACCCTACACACAGTCTGTATGAACCCTACGCGTAGTCTGTATGCGCCCTACACACAGTCTGTATGCACCCTACGCACAGTCTGTATGCGCCCTACACGTAGTCTGTATGCGCCCTACGCGTAGTCTGCATGCGCCCTACGCGTAGTCTGCATGCGCCCTACGCGTAGTCTGCATGCGCCCTACGCGGAGTCTGCATGCGCCCTACGCGTAGTCTGCATGCGCCCTACGCGTAGTCTGCATGCGCCCTACGCGTAGTCTGCATGCGCCCTACGCGTAGTCTGCATGCGCCCTACGCGTAGTCTGCATGCGCCCTACGCGTAGTCTGCATGCGCCCTACGCGTAGTCTGCATGCGCCCTACGCGTAGTCTGCATGCTCCCTACGCGTAGTCTGCATGCGCCCTACGCGCAGTCTGTATGCGCCCTACGCAGAGTCTGTATGCGCCCTACGTGCAGTCTGTATGCACCCTACACTCAGTCTGTATGCGCCCTACGCAGAGTCTGTATGCACCCTACGCGCAGTCTGTATGCGCCCTGCGTAGACCCCAGATTTTTCTTTGTACTTTTTTCTGTAAATCCTCTATTTAGGG
Source organism: Lithobates pipiens (assembly GCF_037356315.1). Classification (NCBI taxonomy): domain Eukaryota; kingdom Metazoa; phylum Chordata; class Amphibia; order Anura; family Ranidae; genus Lithobates; species Lithobates pipiens. The sequence continues at coordinate 240,005,817 of NW_027507787.1, forward strand.
AAGCTCTAGCAGTGTGAAATGCGTCTGATTTTGTTAAATAGCAATTCCTTACTGTTCCTAGATAATATTAGATCTCATTTTAGGAACCATGCATGCAGAAATCCAGAATATTCCTCAGGGTTCACACACTTATTTTATAAAGATGATTTCACTGGCGGTTTTGCCCCTGAGAGTACCAATGTTTATTATCACAATAAAGGTAACATTTATCATGTGCTCAGTGAAATGTGTGGTTGTGACCGTACAGATGGTACAAAAACATTTTAATTCTGTAATTTATGTGGTAATATCGGGATCTCTAGAGATCGTCTGATGAGCCAACTTTACTAATTTTGTTCTTTTCTTCTTTTTTAAATTTTTTATGAAATTCTCTAAAAACAAAACAAAAACAAATTTCTTCCTCGGTTTAGGCCAATACGTATTCTTCTACATATTTTTGATAAAAAAAATCACAATAAGCGTATATTGATTGGTTTGCGCAAAAGTTATAGCGTCTACAAAATAGGGGATAGACTTGTGGCATTTTTAATATTATTTTACTGTTAATGGCGGTGATCAGCGATTTGACATTGACATTAGTTGACATTTATAAAGCGATCAGAGCTATAAAAATGCACTGATTACTGTGTAAATGACATTGGCAGGGAAGGGGTTAACACTAAGGGGCGATCAAGGGGTTAAATGTGTTCCCTAGGGAGGTGTTTCTAAATTGGGGGGGGGGGGATTGGACTGACTGGAGGAGGAGAGAGATCGCTGTTCCTAATCACTAGAAACAGCAAATCCCTCTCTACTCCCTTGACAGATCAGGGATCTGTTTGTTTACATTGACAGATCCCCGTTCTGGCTCATTATGGAACGATCGCGGGTGGCCGGCGTACATTGCGGCCGCCAGTCACGCTCATTGGCTCAGAGGCCGCGTGCGCACGCCTATTGTATCTATGGAAGATCACAATACTTTACAGGCAATGGAAAAAGGACCTGGGAATAGGGGTTGGGGTATGCCTAAAAAAAAAAATACAAAAATTTCAGGAGGTAGATCGTTTTAAGGAGGTTACCTCGACCGACCGGAGTCAAAAGGAGAGTCAGCCATGTTGTGCACTGCTACGTGAGCTGTGTCAAGACAAGGTATACATTTCGTTCGATATAGCCAGCCGCCACGTCACCCACCCTTAAACCCAGGTAGGTGAAGTCGTCCAACCAACGTAGAGGTGTATGTGCGTCTATGCGGGGCAATGATGGGTGAATTGGGAACAGGACCGATTTGTTCCAGTTTATACAGATACTAGAGTATCCACCAAATCGTTCAAAAATGGCCAATGCCGAATGTAGGGAGGAGGAGCCATCAGCCAGATAAAGGAGTGAGTCATCGGCATACAGGGATATCTTCTCCTCCACTGTACCTACTCGTATGCCCCTAACCGCTGGGTCAGCTCTGAGGAGAATAGCCAAGGCAAACCATGCCGGGGAGAGTTGTCACCCCTGACGTGTCCCCCCTCCCCAGGGTGAAGACCTCTGACAGGTTCCCATTGGTAGGGATACGAGCTTGAGGGAGGGCATACAACATCCGCAGCCAGGACATGAATCAGGGGCCTAAACCTGCATCTGGATAGGACCGCCCACGAGTAGCCCCACTTGACCAAATCCAAAGCCTTCTCGGCATCGGGCAAGGCCACCACGCCCCAGGTTGTTGGGATCAGCTATGGCAATATAAGTATGGAGTCTGCGGATATTGATGTCAGTGCCTCGGCCTGGAATGAAGCCCACCTGGTCAGGGTGTATTAAGGCCGTGATGACTGTGTTTAAATGGTTCTGGATCTTGGATAGTATTTTAGTGTCTACATTAAGGACAGTGTATAAAAGGGGAAAGCACTGCTCTATACTAAACAAATACTGAAAACTTCAAAACTGCTGCCAACACTTCAAACAAACAAAGTTCAATAGATATAGGGTAACAAATAGTGTGGCGCTGGATATATATAGCAAAACCATACATAAAAGAATTATATGATTGCGAAAAAACAGAATGTGAAAATACAAAAAATGTAACATGAAAACTGTAGGTACTAGAAAATATTAATAACTAAATAGTGAGTCCCAGTGAACAAGTCCACATATATTAAGTGGTGCACAAATGGTGTGGTAAATATTCCTCACGGGGAAATCAGGGAATCCACAGGTCAGGTGAAACCAAGAGTATCAACTTGTCTGAAGTGATTTAAAAAAATAGATAAAATACTCTTGCCAGAGAAGATGGACTCATCTGTCTTACGATGGTTGAGTCAACAGCGCTTGGGGTCCAAACATGGAACCAAATGATGGATTGAGGGTAGTCCAAATGGATGCTGGGGAGGCTTCCGATGTTAGAAGACCATGGTGAGCGTCTCTCGAAACGTCTGATGCCCCTGTTGAAGACATACTTTGTCGAAACGCGTCGGGCTTGCATCTGGCACCCCATATTGCTTTTTATTCTAAACATTTCTTCTTTGTGATCACATGTCATAATTTTGTTTATTTTTATGACTTTTTAAATAAAACCTAATGGTTACCCTCTGATCTGCACCATTTGGAGCTTTCTTTTTCCTTTATATATTTTTTGTGGATCTCCTTCCACATTTGGGGTTGGCACCCCAAATGTGGCATATTCGATCCTGACATTTTGAGAGACGTTTTCGAGAGACGCTCACCGTGGTCTTATAACATCGGAAGCCTCCCCAGCATCCATTCGGACTACCCTCAATCCATCATTTGGTTCCATGTTTGGACCCCAAGCGCTGTTGACTCAACCATCGTAAAACAGATGAGTCCATCTTCTCTGGTAAGAGTATTTTACCTATTTTTTGAAATCACTTCAGACAAGTTGATACTCTTGGTTTCACCTGACCTGTGGATTCCCTGATTTCCCCGTGAGGAATATTTACCACACCATTTGTGCACCACTTAATATATGTGGACTTGTTCACTGGGACTCACTATTTAGTTATTAATATTTTCTAGTACCTACAGTTTTCATGTTGCATTTTTTGTATTTTCACATTCTGTTTTTCACAATCATATAATTCTTTTATGTATGGTTTTGCTATATATATCCAGCGCCACACTATTTGTTACCCTATACATTAAGGACAGAAATGGGGCGATAAGAAGTGCAGAGAGTAGGGTCCTTACCTGGTTTGGGAATGAGCGCTATCACTGTGTCATGCATGGTGTCAGAAAGTGTTTCCACTTCTAGGGATTTAGCCAGTAAAGATTGGCGCTTAGGGGCCAAGTCTTCTGCGTACATCTTATAGAAGATCGGCATGCCATCTGGGCCAGGGGTCTTGCCCGTCTGCATCGTTTTTAGTGCCGTCTAAATCTCCTCAACCTTAATAGGTGCATCTAGTTTATCCGCATAGGCCGAGGTGAGAACCGAGATCTCTATATTATCTAAATAATCTGTCAGGTCGTGGTGTTCATAGTCTGCACGGGAGCTATAAAGCTTTTGGTAGTGAAGCATTGGTTAATCTCCGCCGGAGTGAAGAGGAGAGTACCGTCAGGGGCAAGGATCTGATCTATGGTCACGAAGCTTGACTGCTCCCTGAAAAGCCAGACCAGCAGGCGCCTAGTCTTTTCCCCTTGCTCAAATATTCGTTGGGTCTGATGGAGTAACTTCTTTTGCGTCAAGGTCTTTCTCAAAAGGAGAATCTCTCCGGACAGGGATTGTAGGCGGTCGTAACAGAGGGGGGTCTTGGGATCTGACATATAGAGGCTCCTGTCTAGCCTGTCTGTCCTCTAGGCCAGTAAGTTCTGCTCTACGCTCCCCTTCGAACCTCAGCTATGATGATCTGGTACTGTCCCCTGGAGAATGCATCCCATACGGAGGATGCAGAGGCCGAGCCAGCGTTGACCCTCCAGTACATCTCCATCTTGCCCCTAAATTTCGACTCCACCTCCGCATCCGAGACCCAAAACCTGGAGAGCTTCCACAGTCTGTCCGAGGGGACAACAGACAGGTCCAGGATCAGAAAGAGCAGAGCATGATCCAAAATACCCCGGGGCAAAATTACAATATCACAAACTCTGGGCAGGACCAAGCCCCCAGCATAGGCCAGGTCTATGCGGGAGAAAGTTCTGTGCGAGGCGGAGTGACAAGTAAAAGCACGAGTTTGGGGGTGTTTCCACAGCCAAATATCACTCAGACCATATGTGTCAGCCCAAGTCGCCAAGCCTTGGCGGGTGGTGCCGGTAGCCATGAGTCTGTCCAACCCAGACTTCGGGACCATATTAAAATCTCCCAGTAGGACCACATTTTCAGTAGAGAACTCTGCTATTTTCGCTGTGATCAGATTCAGCACGTGGAAGGAGGCTGGGGGTGGTAGGTAGAGACCCACTATTACCCCTGGTAGACAGTTGATTAGTGCATGGATTATGACATATCTGCCCTCTGGATCCAGAGCCAAGTCAAGGAGTTTAAAAGGGAGTGTCTTGAGGACCAGTACACTTATTCCCCTTGCAAAGTTTAGAGTATGTAGAATGGTAGTGGTGTCACACCCAAGGATTCTTTAAGCTAAAGGTCTTACTGCCAGTCAGATGTGTCTCCTGGAGCACACAGATATGAGGGCCATACGTTTTTAATAAATTGAAACGCCAGGGATTGCTTAATGGTAGAGTTCATGACTCGTGTGTTCCAGGAGAGGATCTTAAGAGAAGACATTTATATTGCAGTGAAAGCAATGGAGAATGGAAAGGGGACTCAAGCCTCCGTAGGCTGGAGGGGACTCAAGCCTCCATAGGCTGGACATCCAGATCCGGAAAGTGCAGGAGAGAAATCCAGAAAAGCGTGCAGTATCAGGCGGAGCAACATCAGTATGTACTGTCAGATATATTAAAACGCTCAACTTGGAGCCAGCAACAATGGCCCAACACATCCAACCACCCTCCACCCACCCTCCGCCCCCCAGCACAGGAGGGGGGTTTGTATCCCCAATACAATACCAGCTCACCGGCTGGGCATGGAGGCAAATGTGCAAGAGGCGCTCAACCTCTCACTTCAAAGATAGTCAAAAGTACATAACATAATCCGGCAAGGATTGGTGGTGTAGATCACCCGGATCCCTGGGGGCACAAACTTAAATGAACTTTCGGTTGTTACAAAAACATTGACCATGAGACTCGCTCTGCGACCTGCAGCTGCAATCACCCAGGTCCCCGGGATCATTGCAGGTGACGGCTCGATGGTGCAAAGTCCCACTGGCTATAAGAGCATCCAACCTACAGAGCTCCAGGGTGGGGGGCTCACCCCACAAACCCACAGATCTTTACATCCCCTGCCAGGAAAAGTCTTCATCTTTTAGGAGGGGGATAGCAGCGTTGACCAGGGACCCTGCAAGCCCCAGAGGATGAGGGAGTAGTGGAGATACTCCAATGTAAGGCAGGGATTAGTCACTGTGTAGTACGCAGTGTTCCCAGGCAGAGTCTGCAGGATGCCAGTCCAGGTTCAACAGCCAGGGGGGGGGGGGGTTTGTGGCCAGGGAATTAAGCAGCAAGTGGGATTCCCAGGTCTCCAGGGGCCCGCTCCCGGAGAGGGCTGCAGCAGGGTCACTGGAGAGAACAACAGGGATGAAAAACAAGTGGTTATCGTGGCCATAGAAGTAACCTGATAAGCTCAGGAACGACAGCAACACACAGAGTAGATCATCATTTCTGGATCATGTCAGCCCATGCGGCAGCTTCCCTAGGTGAAGTAATGAACTGTACACATTTGCCATCCTGAACCCGTAATTTGTCAGGGAAGAGCACGATGTACTTGATCCCCTTCTGCCTCAGCATGGCGCACACATGGTCAAATGATTTGCGTTGGCGCTGTGTCTCCACTGAATAGTCCGGGAAGATGAGGAGCTTAGTGTTCTTAAATTTGAATTCCCCTTGCACTCGTGCAGCACAGCGCGCCGTGTCTCAGGTCCCGGTAGTGCAGTAGTTTGAATATGAAAGTGTGTGGTGGGGGCCCCTTGGGGGCCTCTAGTGGTTGGCATTCGGTGGGCACGTTCGATAGAGAAGTGCAGGGAGAATTTAGCTCTGGGCAGTAGAGTTGAGAGCAACTGTTCTATGAAAGTCACGGGATCGGACCCCTCAGGGAGGCCCAGGACCCCCAAATTTGTGCGGCGGTTCCGATTTTCAGCATCCTCTGCTCTGGTCTCTTGGTATTTGACCTTGAGTTTCAGGGTCTGTAAGTCCGCATGGTGGTCCCTCTGTACATCTTCCATCTCTGAGACCCATCTCTCCACCTCCGTCACCCGGTCCCAAAATTTTCCCCATGTCCCTACGGATAAGGGCCTTTCCGGTTTGCATGTGGTCGATTTTTGCAGTTGTGCACTGGCAGGTCGTGATGGCCAGCATCAGGGCGTCAAAGGCTGCAGAGCTGCCCTGGATGGTCCCGTCAGGTGCGGAAGTCAGTCTGGGTCTCCATGTCGTGCGCCGAGCTGGTAGTAGGCCCCCCCGGCAAAGGCAAGGTACTCACTGTGGTCGGTGAATTCTTCTTCTGGCTGACACGTTTTCCCTCGGGCATCGCCCAGCACACCCGCAGAGAGTCCGGAGAAGGGTGAGCTGTAAATAGTCAGTCTGCACCATGATAGAGACAGGATCATAGGCCGCAGTCGGGAGCTCGTCTAAAACACGTCTGCTCCCAGCGCCATCTTGAACATGCCCCCCCCCCCCTCCCCATAAGGACTTATTCTTGTTGGTAGTTAGACTCTCTTTAATATTTGCAAAACAAAATGAAGGTTTCCTATTTAGAATAATAAGCTGTCGGGTTAGTAAAACAGCGATATCCGAACCGATTCAATCGTACAGTTTGCAGTGTACATAGATTTGAAAAACAATGGGATAAAGGAATATTCCTGAACTTTGTTTTATCTCACGGTTACTGTAAAATTGCATGGATGCATCAATGCAGTGCATGTTATCTCAGCTTGCAGAGCTTGGATTCATTGAATGAGTTCACCAAAAAATGTAAATATTGCAGAATATACATCCCCCATGCTACATAACTAAGCTCCGTTTTATGCTGAATAAACTGTATTATTAATGTACCTTAAATAGAAAACTATGTTGAGAAGAGATGTTTTTTGAAGAGGGACATCTCGGTAACGGCAGCAGCTGCTGCCACAACCGAGATATCCATCTCTTCAGGCGGCGGCCGGCTGTACGATAACGGTGGTCTCCGCGGCGGATTTGCCGTGAGATCACCGCTATCGGCGGCGGGAGAGGTGCCACCCCCCCCTCCCGCCGCCCTCCCGCACCTTCCGCGGCTTACCGGAGCCGTCGGTAGCGGCGGAGGCGATCGGGTCCTCTTCCTAGCTGGGCATAGAGACAAGTGAGGCTAAGATGGCCCCCCCACTCGTCTCTATACCATAGGAGGACGGAAGCGATGTCAAAACGTCACTTCCGCCCATACCTCTTAAAGGTATATTTTTTTTAAATGTCATTTTTTTTTTTTTTTTTTTTTTTTTTTTTTGCATTTTAGCCCAAATATGAGATCTGAGGACTTTTTGACCCCAGATCTCATATTTAAGAGGACCTGTCATGCTTTTTTCTATTACAAGGGATGTTTACATTCCTTGTAATAGGAATAAAAGTGATCCATTTTTTATTTTTTTTTTAAAAACAATGTAAAAATAAATAAAATCAATTAAAATAAATAAGAAAAAAAAAAAGGTTTTTAAAAACACCCCGTCACGATGAGCTTGCGCACAGAAGCAAGCGCATACGTGAGTAGCGCCCGCATATGAAAACGGTGGTCAAACCACACATGTGAGGTATCGCCGCGATCGGTAGAGCGAGAGCAATAATTCTAGCCCTAGACCTCCTCTGTAACGCAAAAAATTCAACCTGTAGAATTTTTTTAATGTCGCTTATGGAGATTTTTGAGGCTAAAAGTTTGACGCCATTCCACGAGCGGGGCGCAATTTTGAAGCGTGACATGTTGGGTAACAATTTACTCGGCGTACCATTATCTTTCACAATATAAAAAAAAAATTGGGCTAATTTTACTGTTGTCTTATTTTTTTATTCAAAAAAGTGAATTTTTTCCAAAAAAAGTGCGCTTGTAAGACCGCTGCGCAAATACGGTGTGAAAAAAAAGTATTTCAATGACCGCCATTTTATTCTCTAGGGTGTTAGAAAAAAAATAATATAAAATGTTTGGGGGTTCTAAGTAATTTTCTAGCAAAAAAAAAACAGTTTTAAACATGTAAACACCAAGTCTGAAAAAGAGGCCTGGTCCTTAAGTGGTTAAATAAAAAAAAAAAAAAAAAATCTGATTTAAATCATAAAAATCAGATTTTTCATTGATCATTGATTTTTATCCACCCTGAGGTTCCCGCATCTCACCTGAATCGCTGGCGGTTCACACTGCCCTCTACGAACCGCTGTGGGTGTCAATACAAAGTTAATGACACCCCCAGATCGGTTCACAGATCGCAGTTTGAGCGGTGAATTCGGACAGGAACCAGATCGCATGGGTGTTCACATGTGCAGACAAAGAAAAAAAAAAAGGGTCCTGCGCCATTTTGGTCCAAATGCGATGCGAATTAGCAGAATTAATAAAAAAAAAAAAAAAAAATTATATTATATATATATATATATATATATATATATATATATATATATATATATATATATAATTAAATTAATTCTGCCAATTCGCATCGCATTTGGACCAAAATAGCACAGGACCCTTTTATATATAATATATATATATATATATATATATATATATAAGGGTCCTGCGCTGTTTTGGTCCAAATGCGATGCAAATTGGCAGAATTAATTTTATATATATATATATATATATATATATTAGAAATGTAACTCAATTTCGCACTCTCTAGCTTTAGTACATAAACCCCTTTAGTGTCAGAATGTCCGCCGCAATATCGCAGTCCAGCTGATCGCCTCCATTACTAGTATATATTTAAAAAAAAAAATTATAATAAAAATTCTAGTATATATCCCATAGTTTTGTAGTCGCTTTTGCGCAAACCAATCACTATACACTTATTGGGATTTTTTTTAAACAAAAATATGTAGCGGAATATATATTGGCCTAAATTTATGAAGAAATTCTATTTATTTTTTTTTAAATATATATATATATTTTTTTTTTATTGGATATGTTTTATAGATTGTAAGCTCTAACGAGCAGGGCCCTCTGATTCCCTCCTGTATTGATTTTGTATTGTAAGTGTACTGTCTGCCCCCATGTTGTAAAGCGCTGCGCAAACTGTTGGCTCTATATAAATCCTGTATTATAATAATAATAATAATAATATAATAAAAATAGCAGAAAGCAAAAAATATATATATTTTTTTTCAAAATTGTTGGGTCTTTTTTTTTTTTTTGGTTTATAGCGCAAAAAATAAACACAGAGGTGATCAAATACCACCAAAAGAAAGCTCTATTTGTGGGGGAAAAAATAAATTGTATACGGCAAATTGAATTTAGGTATAGCATCGCATGATCGCGCAATTGTCAGTTTAAGGTAATGCAGTGCCGTATCGCAAAAAAATGGCCTGGTCAGGGGTAAATCTTCCGGATGGTCAAGTGGCTATGCACAGTGTGATGAATAGACTCAGTGTTACTGGTTATAATGGGGCTTTTGTTGGTTGGTGACCCGCGGATGATTGTGATTGGAGGAATGTGTGACTCGTACATTTAGTCTCATCTCATAGTGAAGTGAAATGAAGGAGTTTTATCCTGAGAGGCGAGCGCCGGCTTGCCCTGAGTGCCGCCTTCACCCACATGTCAGAACATTCACCCTCTTTTTTGTCCTCTCTTGGCAGGAACCGGAGTGGGACGTCAACAGCGCGTTCGTTGCCAACGCCGCCAGTCATATCAGACCAAAGAGCAGGAATAAACTCGACACGAAGCACAACGCCAACAAGGAGAACGAAGGGAAGATGCAAGAGGTAATTCCTATAGATGAAGACAACCCAACTCCACTATGAAATGAATAACGTCTTCCAATCACACAGCCAACACCGCTCTTGGGGTGATTACAATGTGTCATTTTCCTTTTTTGTTTCCTGTGATTAAATGCATGCAGGGACATCAAACAACTCCAGGACCGCCCCCGTAGGAGATTTACTGCTACAGGGCAGCTCCGCCCCCCACGCACGATCACATATATATTATTATTATTATTCAGGATTTATATAGCGCCAACAGTTTGCGCAGCGCTTTACAATATGAGGGCAGACAGTACATACAGTGATGTGAAAAAGTATTTGCCCCCTGCCTGATTTTTTATTTTTTTTTGCATATTTCTCACACTTAATTTATTCAGATCATCAAACAAATTTTAATATTAAAAGATAGCCCGAGTAAATCCAAGATGCAGCTTTTAAATTATTCCTTTGTTTATTAAGGAGGGGAAAAAAAGCTGTTCAAACCTGCCTGGCCCTATGTGAAAAAGTAATTGCCCCCCTCCCATGCTGAAATCGTGAATGAACTGTGATTAACCACAATTTTTTTAAATTTTTTTGGAAAGCGGAGTTGAATTTCACTTGCAACACCCAGGCCTGATTACTGCCAGACCTGTTACATATAGTTACATAGTAGGTGAGGTTGAAAAAAGACACGAGTCCATCAAGTCCATCAGTGACTGACTCACTGGTTCAGGGATGTGTTGGAGAAGGTGGATCCTCACATTCAGTTTGTCTAAGCCCTTGTACACACGGTCAGAGAATCCGTCGGAATGTGTCCTATCGGACCGTGTCGTCGGATAATCCGACTGTGTGTGGTATGCATCGGACTGATTCCGTCGGAATATCCGTCTGACCCAATTTTCCAACTTGTTGGAAATATTTCCCGACCAACTGGTTTGATCGGACATACTCCGATCATGTGTAGAGAATTTTGATCGGACAAAGTGCCACGCATGCTCAGATCAGATTCCTACATCAAAGCTATTGGCTACTAGCCTGAACGTAGTCCCATCGTAACTAAATTACATCATCACGTTCTGAATGATCAGATTTTTCGACAACTTAGTCCGACCGTGTGTATGCAACAGTTTCGGACAAGATCCGACGGATTTGGTTGTCGAAATCTCCGACCGTGTGTACAAGGGCTTAGGGTACAATGGCTACCTGACATCAAGAAGGAAGCACTTATGGCAGTCGGACCCTGGTGGATGATAATGGGATTGTGGTAAAACAAGAGAGGGACTATTCCCTTAAAGGCGCTTGCTTCAGATTTGTCTGGTGAGTTTAACCCCCTAAGGGGGTACGAGCTACACGTGGTGGAATCCTGGTGGATGGAGTATTTACAGCACTTATGACGGAACACCATTATCACCTTACAACGCTGATCAAACCACCATTGTCACCCTTTCTGCACATTTTAACGATTTTATCTATATGCTGCTATTTTGGACTTCTTTTTTAGCGCTGTTTTAGTACTAATATTTACAGGATTTGGACTGTTTTTTTGTGTACTACATGTTTTATGTATATCTCTGTATGTTGTGTTATTATATGTCAGTATTACATTGTATATCCCTGTATGTTGCGGTCGTTCAGGTGCTTATCTAATAGTTTTTTTAAACTATCAATGCTCCCCGCTGAGACCACCGCCTGTGGAAGGGAATTCCACATCCTTGCCGCTCTTACAGTAAAGAACCCTCTACGTAGTTTAAGGTTAAACCTCCTTTTCTTCTAATTTTAATGAGTGACCACGTGTCTTGTTAAACTCCCTTTTTGCGAAAAAGTTTTATCCCTATTGTGGGGTCACCAGTCCAGTGTTTATATATTGTGGGGTCACCAGTCCGGTATTTATATATTGTGGGGTCACCAGTCCGGTATTTATATATTGTGGGGTCACCAGTCCGGTATTTATATATTGTGGGGTTCACCAGTCCGGTATTTATATATTGTGGGGTTTACCAGTCCGGTATTTATATATTGTGGGGTTCACCAGTCCGGTATTTATATATTGTGGGGTCATCAGTCCAGTATTTATATATTGTGGGGTCACCAGTCCGGTATTTATATATTGTGGGGTCACCAGTCCGGTATTTATATATTGTGGGGACCAGTCTGGTATTTATATATTGTGGGGTTCACCAGTCCGGTATTTATATATTGTGGGGTTCACCAGTCCGGTATTTATATATTGTGGGGTCATCAGTCCGGTATTTATATATTGTGGGGTCACCAGTCCGGTATTTGTATATCGTGGGGTCACCAGTCTGGTATTTATATATTGTGGGGTCACCAGTATGGTATTTATATATTGTGGGGTCATCAGTCCAGTATTTATATATTGTGGGGTCATCAGTCCAGTATTTATATATTGTGGGGTCATCAGTCCAGTATTTATATATTGTGGGGTCACCAGTCTGGTATTTATATATTGTGGGGTCACCAGTCCGGTATTTATATATTGTGGGGTCACCAGACCGGTATTTATATAATGAAATCATATCCCCTTTCAGGCGTCTCTTCTCCAGAGAGAATAAGTTCAGAGCTCACAACCTTTCCTCATAACTAATATCCTCCAGACCCTTTATTAGCTTTGTTGCCCTTCTTTGTAGTCGCTCCATTTCCAGTACATCCTTCCTGAGGACTGGTGCCCAGAACTGGACAGTATACTCCAGGTGCGGCCGGACCAGAGTCTTGTAGAGCGTAGAGATGGACCTGTCATTTGCCGCCTCAGCGGGGATCAACAGAGCGATCCCTGCTGAGCAAGCGGAGTCCATCCAATGGATCCGCATGTGTGAACGGGGCCTTAGGCTTTGGAACTCCAGTGAACAACAGGAAGAGCCATTATCCACAAATGGAGATAACTTGGAACGGTGGAGAACCTTACCAGGGGTGGTCGGCCTACAGAAATGACTCCAAGAGCATGACGACTCCTCATCCAGGAGGTCATAAAAGAACCCAGAACAACAGCTAAAGAACTGCAGGCCTCACTTACCTCAGGTAAGGTCAGTGTTCACGTTTTAACAATAAGAAAGAGACTGGCCAAAAATGGCATCCATGGGAGAGTTCCAAAGCCACTGCTGACCAAAAAGAACACAAAGGCTCATCTCACATTTACAAAAAACAAAAATTGATTATCCCCAAGACTTTTAGGCAAATATTCTGTGGATTGAGGAGACAAAAATGTAACTTTTTGGAAGGTGTGCGTCCCGTTTATATCTGGCATAAAACGAATACAGCATTTCATAACAAGAACATCATCCCAACAGTCAGACATGGTGGTGGTAGTGCGATGGTCTGGGGCTGCTTTGCAGCTTCAGGACCTGGACGACTTGCCGTAATTGATGGAACCCTGAATTCTGAGCTCTACCAGAAAATCCTAAAGGAGAATGTCCGGCCATCAGTATAGAGCATGTACCTTGTTCATGCTTTCCATATCTTGCTCTGTGTCAGCAGAAGCTGCAGGCTTCCTCCGGATAAGCAGTCCCAGGCCTTCGGTAAGACGTTGGAGGGAGGATTTTTTTTTTTTTTTCTAAAAACACCCTCCACCTGGGCAGAAGCTCTTCCCACTCCCCCGGACTAGGCAGGGGGAGCCCAGAACGACCGACGCATGCCACTCCGCTCTTCCAGCGCCTCAGCATGGTGGATCTCCATCTCCTCTCCTCCTCTCAACCCCCCCCCCCCCCTCTCCACATACAAGTAAATCCAGTTGGATCGGAGGCCCGCTCACGCATGGGAACGGTCTTTTTTTTAAAGGGGGGGGGGGCGCGGTAGGAAGGCGGAGTGGGCGTGGCTTAGCGAGACATTGGTGTGCGTCAATGTCCACAGCGTGGAACTGCATAATAAAAAGCTCCATTTGCAGACTGCAGGCTGACGGAGGGACACAAGAGCCAATGGGGGCACGTAAGTGGTGGCACAGGCATTCCCTAGGCACATTTACTGAGCGTAAGGATGAGCAGCAGCAGTTGCTGGACTATTTCCTCAAGCAGTGGGTGCATTATCTTCTGGCAGTACCTCTGCGTTCCACTGTGGTCAGAAGGGGAGGTTGAAACACCCCAAAAAAGGGCCCAAAAGTGTCTCCCTCAGGCTCTAAGGACCCTAGTCTCATCTCTACAATGTCATCCTTCCTTGAGAGATCTGGGGTGGCTGGTTAGGGTGAGCCATCTGGGCGGGTCGTCAAGTGTTGCAACTGTTTCCAACATTGCAGCCCCTGTCTATATTACTGAGGAGGTTTTTTCCTCAGCTTTAGTGGGATTGGAAGAAAGGTTAGCAGCTTTAATTGCATCTTCCCAGAGTGGGAGAAAACGCGACAGGTTCCTTTCTACTACCCAGGACCCTCAAACAGAGGAACTGGGGGGCAGGAGAAGATGAATTCCCTTCAGGGGGCCGTGAAGAGGCTGATGACTCCTCTTCTGAGGGGTCTATTGTGGAAGGACCTCCTTCAGCTTCACAATCTGAAAGATTGCTGGTGCAATCTCTTACTGAAATGGTCCGCTCCATATTTATGTTACCCTTAACTGAGTCGGTTGGGAAGCCCACTTCTTGTTTGGGTTCGCTAAAGCCTCCTCAAGCTTTGCATGCCTTTCCTGTCCGTTCATTGCTGGGGCAGCTTATGTATTCTGAGTGGGATCACCCAGATAAGCATTTTTTTCCTCCTAAAAAATTCTCAGTACTTACCGTATATACTCGAGTATAAGCCGAGATTTTCAGCCTCTTTTTTGAGGCTGAAAGTGCCCCCCTCGGCTTATACTCGAGTCATCGCCGTCTGCCTGCCCGATCAGCGTGTCGAGCAGACAGACGGCGGCCATTCTACTATTCAAAAGCCGCGCCTCCCTGTCTGTGATAGGCGGAACACTCAATTTCCCAGCAGTCAGTGTTCCGCCTATCACGGACATCCGCTCATTCTCATACTACGGACGAGGATGAGAGGATGTCCGTGATAGGCGGAACACTGACTGCTGGGAAATTGAGTGTTCCGCCTATCACAGACAGGGAGGCGCGGCTTTTGAACAGAGGAATGGCCGCCGTCTGTCAGACGAGGAGAGCATGGCACACAGAGGCTGCAGATCGGCACAGGTAGGCAAGGACGGACGGGACACAGGGACGGACGGGACACAGGGACGGACGGGACACAGGGACGGACACAGGGATGGACGGGACACAGGGATGGACACAGGGACGGACGGGACACAGGGACGGACACAGGGATGGACGGGACACAGGGATGGACACAGGGATGGACGGGACACAGGGATGGACACAGGGACGGACGGGACACAGGGACGGACACAGGGACGGACGGGACACAGGGATGGACACAGGGATGGACGGGACACAGGGATGGACACAGGGACGGACGGGACACAGGGATGGACACAGGGACGGACGGGACACAGGGATGGACACAGGGACGGACGGGACACAGGGATGGACACAGGGACGGACGGGACACAGGGATGGACACAGGGATGGACGGGACACAGGGATGGACACAGGGATGTCTCACCCTCGGCTTATACACGAGTCAATAAGTTTCCCAGTTTTTTTGTGGTAAATTGGGGGCCTCGGCTTATATTCGGGTCGGCCTATACTCAAGTATATACGGTAATCCCATGGAGGAAAAATTCACTAAAAAGTGGAAGATACCAGCAATTGACGCTGCTATATCCTCTGTGAATAAAAGTTTGATTTGTCCGGTAGACAATGCTCAAATGCTTAGGGATCCAACTGATAAGACATTGGAATTTCTGTTAAACGCATTTTCTTTGGCAGGTTCAGTGACTCAACCTGCGGTGGCAGCAATTGGTGTGTGTCCATCCTTGAAAGACCAGTTATCCTTGATCAGCAGGCCCAGGATTTAGCTGAGCTACCAGGGGCTTTGTTTTGCAATTGAAGCTATGAGAGATTCTATTCTTCAGTCCTCACGCCTTACGCTTGGGCTGGTGCATATGCGTAGAATCTTATGGTTGAAAAATTGGTCAGCCGAAGCTCCATGCAAAAAACTCCTGGCTGGTTTTCCTTTCTGTGGTGAATGGCTGTTTGGGGATGATTTGGATAAATACATCCAAAAAATTTCCAGTGGAAAATGTACACTTTTGCCAGTTAAGAAAAGAATAAACGTATTTCATTTAAACAAGCTCCTTCTTCAGTGCCAGGGGCATCAGCCTCCAGGCATCCACGATGACCTCCGCCGTCAGGTTCAAGAGGTAAACCTCAGGGTCAACCCCAGGGACAAAAGAAGTCCTGGAGAAGGAAACCTACAAAACAAAATACTAAAGCCTCTTTATGAAGGGGCGCCCCTGCTCACTCGAGTGAGGGGAAGACTTCTCCAGTTCTCAAGGGTCTGGCAGGAAGAGTTTCGAGACAGATGGGTGATTTCCTCAATATCTCTAAGCCCTTGTACACACGGTCAGAGAATCCGTCGGAATGTGTCCTATCGGACCGTGTTGTCGGATAATCTTACTGTATGTGGTATGCATCGGACTCATTCCGTCGGAATATCCGTCGGACCCAATTTTCCAACTTGTTGGAAATATTTTCCGACCAACTGGTTCGATCGGACATACTCCGATCATGTGTAGAGAATTTTGATCGGACAAAGTGCCACGCATGCTCAGATCAAATTCCTACACCAAAGCTATTGGCTACTAGCCTGAACGTAGTCCCGTCGTAACGAAATTACGTCATCACGTTCTGAATGATCGGATTTTTCGACAACTTAGTCCGACCGTGTGTATGCAACAGTTTCGGACAAGATCCGATGGACAAGATCCGACGGACAAGATCCGACGGACAAAATCCGACGGATTTGGTTGTCGAAATCTCCGACCGTGTGTACAGGGGCTAAGGTACAAACTAGAGTTCCCGTCTCCTCGTTTTCTCAGATCAAACGTTCCCAAGGATCCAGAGAAAAAGAAGTTTCTCTTTCAAGCATTGGACTGTCTTTTGTCTCGAAAAGTGATCATGGTGGTCCCCATGGAAGAGCAAGGGTTGGGGTTTTATTCAAACCTTTTCACAGTGCCAAAACCAAATGGAGATGTCAGACCCATTCTAGATCTCGAGGATCTAAACCGGTTCCTGAATATCTGCTCTTTTCACATGGAGTCAATCCGATCAGCTGTCTCCATCCTACAAGGGGAAGAACTTCTGGCGTCAATCGACATCAAGGATGCATACCTCCATGTGCCTATTTTCCCTGCTCACCAGAAATATCTACGTTTTGAGGTAGAAAATCTTCATTTTCAGTTTTTAGCTCTGCCTTTCGGTCTAGCTACTGCACCTCGGGTGTTTAAAAAAGTCCTGGCCCCTCCTCTGGCCAGATTAAGGGCCCAAGGTATAACGATTATAGCTTACCTAGACAATCTGCTCTTGATAGACTAGTCGGTAGCCCGCTGAGACCAAAGTATGGTCACCACAGTCGTCTACCTGGAATACCTAGGTTGGATTCTAAACCTAGAGAAATCTTCCTTAAAACCATCAAGGAGATTAGAATACTTGGGTCTGATCATAGATACATTTCCCAGATTCTATCAGGTGGATGTGAAAAGGCATGAGGATGTCGTCTTTGGGCGCAGTGTGCTGCAGGCAGCAGTATAGGTCCTCGGGTCTGATGGTGCCTTACTTTTGTTTGGGTCTCCCTCTCCTCAGATAGCATTGCTATGGGACATCCCACATAGTAACTACTATGGCTCTGTGTCCCGTGATGATAAAGAAAATAGGATTTTTATAACAGCTTATCTGTAAAATCCTTTTCTTTGAGTTCATTAGGGGACACAGAGGTCCCTCCCCTCTTTTGATACACGTATATTGCTTTGCTACAAAAACTGAGGTACTCCCAGTAATGGGAGGGGTTATATAGGTAGTGAACTTCCTGCCTTAGGGCGTGCCAGTGTCCATCCCCTGAAGGTGGCCTATAACCCACATAGTAACTACTGTGGCTCTGTGTCCCGTGATGTACTCCAAGAAAAGGCTTTTATAGGTAATCTGTTATAAAAATCCTATTTTTTCCTCTCATCTCTTTTCTCATCTCTTCTCATCTCTTCTCTTTTTTTCTTCTTTTCTCATCTGTTCTTTCTTCTCATCTCTTCTCATCTCATCTCCTCTCTTCTCTCTTTTCTTCTCGCCTCTCCTCTCCTCTCTCTCTTCTCTTTTCTGTTCTTGTCTCTTCCCCTCTATTCTCCTCTCTTTTCTTCTCTATTTGAATCTATTCTCATCTCTTCGCTTTTCTGTTCTCTTCTCTCATCTCCTCTCTTTTCTCATTTCTCCTGTCTTCTCATCTCTTCTCTCTTCTCTTCTCTTTTCGCCCCTCTTCTCCTCTTTTTTTTTTTTTTTCCTCTCATCCTTTCCCATCTCTCTTCTCCTCTTTTCTCTTTTCGCTTATTTCTTCCTTTCTTCTCTTTTTCTCAGCTCTTCTCTCCTCTCTCCCTCAACTTCAGGACTGAACTCTTCTTGGATTACTTGATATCTTTAGGACGGCGTATTTTTTTTGATGCCTATAGATATCGCAGGAAACTGTTTTGCAGATGTTTCGATGTGACCATCTACACTACTCCATGTTGTGTATTGTGCCATTGTCGCCTCTGTTGTGAATATCTAACACACCTCATATCGAACGATATATATATATATATATATATATATAAAATACATTTTGCCGCTATAAATAAAATATATATATATATATATATATATATATATATATATACATACAGTGACTACAAGTAGTATTCAACCCCCTGCAGATTTAGCAGGTTTGATAAGATGCAAATAAGTTAGAGCCTTCAAACAAGAGCAGGATTTATTAACAGATGCATAAATCTTACAAACCAAAAAGTTATGTTGCTCAGTTAAATTTTAATAAATTTTAAACATAAAAGTGTGGGTCAATTATTATTCAACCCCTAGGTTTAATATTTTGTGGAATAACCCTTGTTTGCAATTACAGCTAATAATCGTCTTTTATAAGACCTGATCAGGCCGGCACAGGTCTCTGGAGTTATCTTGGCCCACTCCTCCATGCAGATCTTCTCCAAGTTATCTAGGTTCTTTGGGTGTCTCATGTGGACTTTAATCTTGAGCTCCTTCCACAAGTTTTCAATTGGGTTAAGGTCAGGAGACTGACTAGGCCACTGCAACACCTTGATTTTTTCCCTCTTGAACCAGGCCTTGGTTTTCTTGGCTGTGTGCTTTGGGTCGTTGTCTTGTTGGAAGATGAAATGACGACCCATCTTAAGGTCCTTGATGGAGGAGCGGAGGTTCTTGGCCAAAATCTCCAGGTAGGCCGTGCTATCCATCTTCCCATGGATGCGGACCAGATGGCCAGGCCCCTTGGCTGATAAGCAGCCCCACAGCATGATGCTGCCACCACCATGCTTGACTGTAGGGATGGTATTCTTTGGGTCGTATGCAGTGCCATCCAGTCTCCAAACGTCACATGTGTGGTTGGCACCAAAGATCTCGACCTTGGTCTCATCAGACCAGAGAACCTTGAACCAGTCTGTCTCAGAGTCCTCCAAGTGATCATGAGCAAACTGTAGACGAGCCTTGACATGACGCTTTGAAAGTAAAGGTACCTTAGGGGCTCGTCTGGAACGGAGACCATTGCGGTGGAGTACGTTACTTATGGTATTGACTGAAACCAATGTCCCCACTGCCATGAGATCTTCCCGGAGCTCCTTCCTTGTTGTCCTTGGGTTAGCCTTGACTCTTCGGACAAGCCTGGCCTCGGCACGGGAGGAAACTTTCAAAGGCTGTCCAGCCCGTGGAAGGCTAACAGCAGTTCCATAAGCCTTCCACTTCCGGATGATGCTCCCAACAGTGGAGACAGGTAGGCCCAACTCCTTGGAAAGGGTTTTGTACCCCTTGCCAGCCTTGTGACCCTCCACGATCTTGTCTCTGATGGCCTTGGAATGCTCCTTTGTCTTTCCCATGTTGACCATGTATGAGTGCTGTTCACAAGTTTGGGGAGGGTCTTAAATAGTCAGAAAAGGCTGGAAAAACAGATAATTAATCCAAACATGTGAAGCTCATTGTTCTTTGTGCCTGAACTACTTCTTAATACTTTAGGGGAACCAAACAGAATTCTGTTGAATTGAGGGGTTGAATAATAATTGACCCTCTGAATAAACTTTTCACTATTTAAAAAAAAATTAAACAAAGAAATAACATTCTTTTTTGCTGCAGTGCATTTCACACTTCCAGGCTGATCTACAGTCCAAATGTCACAATGCCAAGTTAATTCCGAATGTGTAAACCTGCTAAATCTGCAGGGGGTTGAATACTACTTGTAGGCACTGTGTATATATATATTTTAGGTTGAAAATGAAATAAACATACTTGCCTTCCCCTCGGCTTCCGCCTGCAGTGCCCAGGGGAGAGTTATGTCACACTCTGCCCATCCCTGGGAAATCCCAATTCTACAGGTTGGTTTATTGCAGCATTGAAGTGGGGATTACCCAATAATCATAATCCTCATAGGATAGGTAGATGCATAGAAGAGAAGAAAAGAGAAAAAGAAGAGGGGGGGTGAAGGGTGGGTTTTATGGGGGAGAAGTATGGGGTCGCCCCCTGGTGGTGCACACAAGAACCTCTTGTAGATCCAAAATCATGGAGAAGCTACTCAGAGGGGTCTGTTCTGTGCAAATAAAGTGTGGGATCCAAATTTTTCCAATATCTCAAAATATTTTCTGATTGGCACGTTTATGGATGAATATTTTGCATTTGGTTTGACACTTAAACACTTAAAATCAGATAACATGACAACTTATTATAAATATAACACGTCTGATATATTTCCCTATAATACGGTCATCGCCTCTTTTTTTTTTTTTTTTTTTTTTTTTACTTTTAGGGCGATTGCACAGATTCCTCAATCCAAAGAAGCCGAAACCTTGCCGGTAAGTACATCAAACAATAGCAGCACCCCCCCCCCCCATCAGGAGAGCAGCCGATCAACGGCTCTTCCCGTTTACATTGTGATCAGCCGTGATTGGACATGGCTGATCACGTGGTAAAGAGCCTCCATCAGGCGTGACTTGTGTGGCGTGACTTGTGTGGGCGTGACTTGTGTATGCGGCCGCTTCTGTGCACGAGCGCGCGGGGACACTTTACATTTTATTTTTATTTTTTATTTTGCTTTTGACTTTTTTTATTTTTATACTTTTTCTCGTTAAATTCTTTTTTTTTTATTTATTTTTTTATCACTTTTATTCCTATTCCAAGGACTGTAAACATCATAGGAATAGCGCGTCACAGGTCTTCTTTATGGAGAGATGTGGGCACTATGAGACTCTCTCCTCCAGGCTGGAAAAGACCAAGATAAAAAAAATAAAAATAAAATAAACTGCCTCCGCCTTTCCTGCCGCGTCCCCAGCATTGTTTAAATCCGCCGACCCGGACGTGACGTCATAACGTCGCACCTGGGCCTCCGAGGGTCAAAGAGCTGACTGGGGACCACCTGGTCACCAGAAATCTCTATGCACAACTTCCGTCAGCGACCGATTCTGGCTCGCCGATCGCACGGGCAAGACCGGAGAAACATGGAGGGGGGAGGGGGGGTGGGGTGGGCAACACTGTACTGCCACTATGATTGTTCTTAAGGTGCAGGGAATCACTGGCCGAAAAAGATGATATCTGGACGATGTCTGTAGCTGCACCCATCATTTAGATATCGCCACTGAAAATCCATGACGTTACACATGACGTACTGCCGGCGCAAAGTGGTTTAATATTTGTAAAGTTATAGGTGACCATCCATACCGTGTCCTGCTGGGCCTTGTTAGCATGTAGATCTAATTGTGCGACATTTATTGTTATTGGACTATGCATTCGTTTTTACATCTCAACATTTCTGTCCTCACAATCTTCCACACAATTGGTTTAATAACAGATGTCAGATCGCCCTCTAAATGCTATTCATATATTCCCAACTGAGCCACTTCTAGATGTCTGGAAGATGATGAGATCTTGTACCGCAGTGGACTTCAAACTGTGGCCCAGGGGCTGGATGTGGCCCTTGGTTTGCCTGTACCTGGTCCTTGGGGCAATATTCTTCCCACTGAGATCATTAATAGGGCACTATTCCACAAATTGACACCATTGATGAGGCGCTATTTTTTCCCACTGACACATCAATGGGGCACCATTCCTCCCACTGACACCATGGATGGGGCACTATTCCACCAACTGACACCATTGATGGGTCACTATTCCACCAACTGACACCATGGATGGGGCACTATTCCACCAACTGACACCATTGATGGGTCACTATTCCACCAACTGACACCATTGATGGGTCACTATTCCACCAACTGACACCATTGATGGGTTACTATTCCACCAACTGACACCATTGATGGGTCACTATTCCACCAACTGACACCATTGATGGGTCACTATTCCACCAACTGACACCATTGATGGGTCACTATTTCACCAACTGACACCATTGATGGGTCACTATTCCACCAACTGACACCATTGATGGGTCACTATTCCACCAACTGACACCATTGATGGGTCACTATTCCACCAACTGACACCATTGATGGGTCACTATTCCACCAACTGACACCATTGATGGGTCACTATTCCACCAACTGACACCATTGATGGGTCACTATTCCACCAACTGACACCATTGATGGGTCACTATTCCACCAACTGACACCATTGATGGGTCACTATTCCACCAACTGACACCATTGATGGGTCACTATTCCACCAACTGACACCATTGATGGGTCACTATTCCACCAACTGACACCATTGATGGGTCACTATTCCACCAACTGACACCATCGATGGGACACTATTTCACCAACTGACACCATTGATGGGCTACTATTCCACCAACTGACACCATTGATGGGCTACTATTCCACCAACTGACACCATCGATGGGGCACTATTCCACCAACTGACACCATCGATGGGGCACTATTCCACCAACTGACACCATCGATGGGGCACTATTCCACCAACTGACACCATCGATGGGGCACTATTCCACCAACTGACACCATCGATGGGGCACTATTCCACCAACTGACACCATCGATGGGGCACTATTCCACCAACTGACTCCATTTTTGAAGCTCGATTTTTTTTCTCACTAACACATCAATGGGACACCATTCCTCCCACTGACACCATTGATGGGGCACTATTCCACCAACTGACACCATCGATGGGGCACTATTCCACCAACTGACACCATCGATGGGGCACTATTCCACAAACTGACACCATTGATGGGGCACTATTCCACCAACTGACACCATTGATGGGGCACTATTCCACCAACTGACTCCATCGATGGGGCACTATTCCACCAACTAACACCATGGATGGGACACTATTCCACCAACTGACTCCATTGTTGAAGTTTGATTTTTTTTTTCTCACTAACACATCAATGGGGCACCATTCCTCCCACTGACACCAATTGTGGGGCACTATTCCACCAACTGACACCATTGATGGGGCACTATTCCACCAACTGACACCATCGATGGGGCACTATTCCACCAACTGACGCCATCGATGGGGCACTATTCCACCAACTGACACCATCGATGGGGCACTATTCCACCAACTGACACCATCGATGGGGCACTATTCCACCAACTGACACCATTGATGGGGCACTATTCCACCAACTGACTCCATTTTTGAAGCTCGATTTTTTTTCTCACTAACACATCAATGGGACACCATTCCTCCCACTGACACCATTGATGGGGCACTATTCCACCAACTGACACCATCGATGGGGCACTATTCCACCAACTGACACCATCGATGGGGCACTATTCCACCAACTGACTCCATTTTTGAAGCTCGATTTTTTTTCTCACTAACACATCAATGGGACACCATTCCTCCCACTGACACCATTGATGGGGCACTATTCCACCAACTGACACCATCGATGGGGCACTATTCCACCAACTGACACCATCGATGGGGCACTATTCCACCAACTGACACCATTGATGGGGCACTATTCCACCAACTGACACCATTGATGGGGCACTATTCCACCAACTGACTCCATCGATGGGGCACTATTCCACCAACTAACACCATGGATGGGACACTATTCCACCAACTGACTCCATTGTTGAAGTTTGATTTTTTTTTTCTCACTAACACATCAATGGGGCACCATTCCTCCCACTGACACCAATTGTGGGGCACTATTCCACCAACTGACACCATTGATGGGGCACTATTCCACCAACTGACACCATCGATGGGGCACTATTCCACCAACTGACGCCATCGATGGGGCACTATTCCACCAACTGACACCATCGATGGGGCACTATTCCACCAACTGACACCATCGATGGGGCACTATTCCACCAACTGACACCATTGATGGGGCACTATTCCACCAACTGACTCCATTTTTGAAGCTCGATTTTTTTTCTCACTAACACATCAATGGGACACCATTCCTCCCACTGACACCATTGATGGGGCACTATTCCACCAACTGACACCATCGATGGGGCACTATTCCACCAACTGACACCATCGATGGGGCACTATTCCACCAACTGACACCATTGATGGGGCACTATTCCACCAACTGACACCATTGATGGGGCACTATTCCACCAACTGACTCCATCGATGGGGCACTATTCCACCAACTAACACCATGGATGGGACACTATTCCACCAACTGACTCCATTGTTGAAGTTTGATTTTTTTTTTCTCACTAACACATCAATGGGGCACCATTCCTCCCACTGACACCAATTGTGGGGCACTATTCCACCAACTGACACCATTGATGGGGCACTATTCCACCAACTGACACCATTGATGGGGCACTATTCCACCAACTGACTCCATTGTTGAAGCTCGATTTTTTTCTCACTAACACATCAATGGGACACCATTCCTCCCACTGACACCATCGATGGGGCACTATTCCACCAACTGACACCATCGATGGGGCACTATTCCACCAACTGACACCATTGATGGGGCACTATTCCACCAACTGACACCATTGATGGGGCACTATTCCACCAACTGACACCATAGATGGGGCACTATTCCACCAACTGACACCATAGATGGGGCACTATTCCACCAACTGACACCATTGATGGGGCACTATTCCACCAACTGACTCCATTGTTGAAGCTCGATTTTTTTTTTCCCCCACTAACACATCAATGGGGCACTATTCCACCAACTGACACCATCGATGGGGCACTATTCCACCAACTGACACCATTGATGGCGCACTATTCCACCAACTGACTCCATTGTTGAAGTTTGATTTTTTTTTTCTCACTAACACATCAATGGGGCACCATTCCTCCCACTGACACCAATTGTGGGGCACTATTCCACCAACTGACACCATTGATGGGGCACTATTCCACCAACTGACGCCATCGATGGGGCACTATTCCACCAACTGACACCATCGATGGGGCACTATTCCACCAACTGACACCATCGATGGGGCACTATTCCACCAACTGACACCATTGATGGGGCACTATTCCACCAACTGACTCCATTTTTGAAGCTCGATTTTTTTTCTCACTAACACATCAATGGGACACCATTCCTCCCACTGACACCATTGATGGGGCACTATTCCACCAACTGACACCATCGATGGGGCACTATTCCACCAACTGACACCATCGATGGGGCACTATTCCACCAACTGACACCATTGATGGGGCACTATTCCACCAACTGACACCATTGATGGGGCACTATTCCACCAACTGACTCCATCGATGGGGCACTATTCCACCAACTAACACCATGGATGGGACACTATTCCACCAACTGACTCCATTGTTGAAGTTTGATTTTTTTTTTCTCACTAACACATCAATGGGGCACCATTCCTCCCACTGACACCAATTGTGGGGCACTATTCCACCAACTGACACCATTGATGGGGCACTATTCCACCAACTGACACCATTGATGGGGCACTATTCCACCAACTGACTCCATTGTTGAAGCTCGATTTTTTTCTCACTAACACATCAATGGGACACCATTCCTCCCACTGACACCATCGATGGGGCACTATTCCACCAACTGACACCATCGATGGGGCACTATTCCACCAACTGACACCATTGATGGGGCACTATTCCACCAACTGACACCATTGATGGGGCACTATTCCACCAACTGACACCATTGATGGGGCACTATTCCACCAACTGACACCATAGATGGGGCACTATTCCACCAACTGACACCATTGATGGGGCACTATTCCACCAACTGACTCCATTGTTGAAGCTCGATTTTTTTTTTCCCCACTAACACATCAATGGGGCACTATTCCACCAACTGACACCATCGATGGGGCACTATTCCACCAACTGACACCATTGATGGCGCACTATTCCACCAACTGACACCATTGATGGGGCACTATTCCACCAACTGACTCCATTGTTGAAGCTCGATTTTTTTTTTCTCTCACTAACACAGCAAGGGGGCACCATTCCTCCCATTGACACCGTTGATGGGGCACTATTCCACCAACTGACACCATTGATGGGGCACTATTCCACCAACTGACTCCATTGTTGAAGCTCGATTTTTTTTTTTCCCCATTAACACATCAATGGGGCACCATTCCTCCCACTGACACCATTGATGGGGCACTATTCCACCAACTGACACCATAGATGGGGCACTATTCCACCAACTGACACCATTGATGGGGCACTATTCCACCAACTGACTCCATTGTTGAAGCTCGATTTTTTTTTTCCCCACTAACACATCAATGGGGCACTATTCCACCAACTGACACCATCGATGGGGCACTATTCCACCAACTGACACCATTGATGGCGCACTATTCCACCAACTGACACCATTGATGGGGCACTATTCCACCAACTGACTCCATTGTTGAAGCTCGATTTTTTTTTTCTCTCACTAACACAGCAAGGGGGCACCATTCCTCCCATTGACACCGTTGATGGGGCACTATTCCACCAACTGACACCATTGATGGGGCACTATTCCACCAACTGACTCCATTGTTGAAGCTCGATTTTTTTTTTTTCCCCATTAACACATCAATGGGGCACCATTCCTCCCACTGACACCATTGATGGGGCACTATTCCACCAACTGACACCATAAATGGGGCACTATTCCATCAACTGACACCATCAATGGGGCACTATTCCACCAACTGACACCATCAATGGGGCACTATTCTTCCCATGCTACTAGCAATGGGGCACTATTCCTTCCATTCAAACCAATGATGGGGCATTGTTTATGCCCTCTGACACTGGGCCATTTTCTGTTGCCAATGGGCACAGTGCGCCCCACCCCCTAAAGTCCGAAGGATTGTAAACCTTTTCTTAGAAAGTTTGGAGGCTCCTGCTGTACAGGAAATTAATTTACAGTCTTCGTTTGAACGTATACATCAGACATCTGCTCCCATTGTATACATTTAATTCCGCAACTCTGAACTATGCCAAACCAGTTAGCAAAATGGAGTCCCGGCACGTCCCCAGCACAAGTCGTCAGCGCTAATCGCCATTTCATAACCTCCATTTGTAATACAAATACAGACGTGTGTGTGCTCTAAAACACGCAGAGCTGCCCCTTCCCCTTCCTGCTACTGACGTTCCAGCACTGTGGGGGTTAACTGCATCTGGTCTCCGGGCTCAACTGCACTAAAGAAGATCCAATAGGGACACGCCCCTTCCTGTCTTTTCCTCCAATGGGAAGAGTTCTTTCATGGATTACACTGCCTGTACCACAATTTGTGAAAGCGGAGGGAACGCTGTGACTGATTTAAATCTCCTTTATTCATTCATCACGATACGGGCAGTGTAATCAGGAAAATCACTTTTCTCCAAGGGGGACCCCATGCAAAAAAATAATAATAATAAAACAGCATGGGGTCAGCCCCTCCCCCCCCCCCCCTCCAGATTCCATACCAGACCCATATCAGAATATGGTAAGGTGAGCTCCCCTCCTAGACCATGCCATGTTGATGAGGACAAGGGCCTCTTCCCCACGACCCTGGCCTGGTGGTTGTGGGGGTCTACAGGCTTATCTAGAAGCCTCCCTTGACAATGAGGGATACTGCTCCCCCCAATGTGAATGAGTAGGGGGCACATAGATCCATGTCAATCCTAATTCCCAAAGCCCACCAAAAATAAAAAAATATATAAACCCGATCTTACCGCGATGACTGCCCGCCCACTTCTAACTGCTGTGGTGGATGGCAACTGAAAGGGGCGGGGTCTCCCCGGTGACTTTATTGACCATATTTGGACATGACTATAAAAAATATATAAATATATATTATTTTATATAATATTTATGTAATATATATTACAATTTAATTATTTTTGAATTGTCAGGAAAATCCGGGCCGAGGGGAGGAGCCCTATTATTGCAGTGTGTGTGTATAGTGGACAGCAGTAGCGTCTCTGCTATAAACAGCCTGTAAATGTATAGATTGTTGTAGAAGCTCAGCTGTGATAAGTTCTCTGTATGAGAACTTTCCTCTCTTTTTTTTATTTTTTTTATTTAAAAAAAAATCGTACCGGGGAAATCAGATCTTTCAT
The DNA here is from genome assembly GCF_037356315.1 of Lithobates pipiens. NCBI lineage: Eukaryota > Metazoa > Chordata > Amphibia > Anura > Ranidae > Lithobates > Lithobates pipiens. The sequence goes on from NW_027507787.1 coordinate 240,034,386, forward strand.
TCATCCTCTGGGCTACCTAAAGTGCCATTCAGGGTCCGTTATCTCACGCCATCTTTTTTGGGGCGATTCGTCACGGGAAGTTTATTTTCATAGCCGGCTGTCAGACGTTCATCTGTGGAATTTTTAATGGAGCTCTTTCTCTCCCGGGTGGTGACAGAAAATTCTACTTATCTCCTACCGTCATTACTCCGAGGGGAAGATTGATCGAGATAAGGAAACCTGTTCATACACATTACACAGATTTCACATCCGTATTCTGCTGCAGAATTGTGCCAGTTAATCTGACATAGAATATACAGACAACTTATCCCCCATTATATATCCAACATAGAATACACAGACAACGTATCCCCAGTATATATCCAACATAGAATATACAGACAACGTATCCCCAGTATATATCCAACATAGAATACACAGACAACGTATCCCCAGTATATATCCAACATAGAATATACAGACAACGTATCCCCAGTATATATCCAACATAGAATACACAGACAACGTATCCCCAGTATATATCCAACATAGAATACACAGACAACGTATCCCCCATTATATATCCAACATAGAATACACAGACAACGTATCCCCAGTATATATCCAACATAGAATACACAGACAACGTATACCCCATTATATATCCAACATAGAATACACAGACAACTTATCCCCCATTATATATCCAACATAGAATACACAGACAACGTATCCCCAGTATATATCCAACATAGAATATACAGACAACGTATCCCCAGTATATATCCAACATAGAATACACAGACAACGTATCCCCAGTATATATCCAACATAGAATATACAGACAACGTATCCCCAGTATATATCCAACATAGAATACACAGACAACGTATCCCCAGTATATATCCAACATAGAATACACAGACAACGTATCCCCAGTATATATCCAACATAGAATACACAGACAACGTATACCCCATTATATATCCAACATAGAATACACAGACAACTTATCCCCCATTATATATCCAACATAGAATACACAGACAACGTATCCCCAGTATATATCCAACATAGAATACACAGACAACGTATCCCCAGTATATATCCAACATAGAATACACAGACAACTTATCCCCCATTATATATCCAACATAGAATACACAGACAACGTATCCCCAGTATGTATCCAACATAGAATACACAGACAACGTATCCCCAGTATGTATCCAACATAGAATACACAGACAACATATCCCCCATTATATATCCAACATAGAATACACAGACAGCGTATCCCCAGTATATATCCAACATAGAATACACAGACAACGTATACCCCATTATATATCCAACATAGAATACACAGACAACTTATCCCCCATTATATATCCAACATAGAATACACAGACAACGTATCCCCAGTATATATCCAACATAGAATATACAGACAACGTATCCCCAGTATATATCCAACATAGAATACACAGACAACGTATCCCCAGTATATATCCAACATAGAATATACAGACAACGTATCCCCAGTATATATCCAACATAGAATACACAGACAACGTATCCCCAGTATATATCCAACATAGAATACACAGACAACGTATCCCCAGTATATATCCAACATAGAATACACAGACAACGTATACCCCATTATATATCCAACATAGAATACACAGACAACTTATCCCCCATTATATATCCAACATAGAATACACAGACAACGTATCCCCAGTATATATCCAACATAGAATACACAGACAACGTATCCCCAGTATATATCCAACATAGAATACACAGACAACTTATCCCCCATTATATATCCAACATAGAATACACAGACAACGTATCCCCAGTATGTATCCAACATAGAATACACAGACAACGTATCCCCAGTATGTATCCAACATAGAATACACAGACAACATATCCCCCATTATATATCCAACATAGAATACACAGACAGCGTATCCCCAGTATATATCCAACATAGAATACACAGACAACGTATCCCCAGTATATATCCAACATAGAATACACAGACAACGTATACCCCATTATATATCCAACATAGAATACACAGACAACTTATCCCCCATTATATATCCAACATAGAATACACAGACAATGTATCCCCCATTATATATCCAACATAGAATACACAGACAACGTATCCCCAGTATATATCCAACATAGAATACACAGACAACTTATCCCCCATTATATATCCAACATAGAATACACAGACAACGTATCCCCCATTATATATCCAACATAGAATACACAGACAACGTATCCCCAGTATGTATCCAACATAGAATACACAGACAACGTATCCCCAGTATGTATCCAACATAGAATACACAGACAACATATCCCCCATTATATATCCAACATAGAATACACAGACAGCGTATCCCCAGTATATATCCAACATAGAATACACAGACAACGTATCCCCAGTATATATCCAACATAGAATACACAGACAACGTATCCCCCATTATATATCCAACATAGAATACACAGACAACTTATCCCCCATTATATATCCAACATAGAATACACAGACAACGTATCCCCAGTATATATCCAACATAGAATACACAGACAACGTATCCCCCATTATATATCCAACATAGAATACACAGACAACGTATCCCCAGTATATATCCATCATAGAATATACAGACAATGTATCCTCCATTATATATCCAACATAGAATACACAGACAACGTATCCCCCATTATATATCCAACATAGAATACACAGACAACGTATCCCCATTATATATCCAACATAGAATACACAGACAACGTATCCCCAGTATATATCCAACATAGAATACACAGACAACGTATCCCTATTATATATCCAACATAGAATACACAGGCAACGTATCCCCAGTATATATCCAACATAGAATACACAGACAACGTATCCCCATTATATATCCAACATAGAATACACAGACAACGTATACCCAGTATACAGAGCCTTGAAAAAGTATTCATACCCCTTGAAATTTTCCACATGTTGTCACGTTACAACCAAAAATGTAAATGTATTTTATTGGGATTTTATGTGATAGACCAACACAAAGTGTCACATAATTGTAAAGTGGAAGGAAAATGATACATGATACAAATAAAGATGTGAAAAGTGTGGGGGAGGGGCATTTGTATGGCGCCCCCCTGGAGTCAATACTTTGTAGAACCGCCTTTCACTGCAATTACATCCCCTTGGGGATGTCTCTACCAGCTTTGTCCATCTAGAGAGGACATTTCTGCCCATTCTTCTTCTTTGTAAAATATCTCAAGCTCTGTCAGATTGGATGGAGAGCGTCTGTGATCAGCCATTTTCAAGTCTTGCCACAGAGTCTCAATGGGATTTAGGTCTGGACTGTGACTGGGCCATTCTAACACATGAATATGCTTTTGATGTAAACCATTCCATTGTAGCTCTGGCTGGATGTTTCGGGTCGTTGTCCTGCTGGAAGGCGAACCTCCGCCCCGGTCTCAAGTCCTTTGCAGACTCTAATGCCGTGTACACATGAGGGGACTTTCCGGCAGAAAATGTCAGACGGACTTCCGACCGAACGGCCGTTCGTTTTGAACGTGATGACGTAAGACGGGTCTAGAAAAGGAAGTTCAATAGCCAGTAGCCAACAGCTGCCCTTGCATCGTATTTGGTCTGTCGGGCCAGCACACAGACGAACGGTTTTCCCCGATAAATTGAGTCCGTCGCACAGATTTGAAACATGTTCTATTTCTAGGTCCGTTTGGAATTTTTGAAGAAAAAAGTCAGATGAAGCCCCACACACCATCGTAATATCTGACGGAATGATTCCGTCTGACTTTTTCTGCCGGAAAGTCCGGTCGTGTGTACAGGGTATAACAGGTTTTCTTCTAAGATTGTCCTGTATTTGTCTCCATCCATCTTCCCATCAACTCTGACCAGCTTCCCTGTCCCTGCTGAAGAAAACCATCCCCACCACATGATGCTGCCGCCACCATGTCTCACAGTGGGGATGGTGTGTTCAAGGGGATGGGCAGTGTTAGTTTCCCCCACACATAGCGTTTTACTTTTAGGCCATCAAGTAGAATGTTGGTCTCCTCTGACCAGATCACCTTCTTCCACATGTTTGCTGCCCCCTCCCCCACATGGCTTCTCACAAACTACAAACAGGACTTCTTATGACTTTCTTTCTCCAATGTCTTTCTTCTTGTCACTCTTCCATAAAGGGCAGATTTGTGGAGAGACGACTAATAGTTGTCCTGTGGACAGATTCTCCCCCCTGAGCTGTGGATCTCTGCAGCTCCTCCAGAGTTCCCATGGACCTCTTGGCTCTTCTCTGATGAATGCTCTCCTTGCCCGGCCCGGTCAGTTTAGTTGGACGGCCATGTCTTGGTAGGTTTGCAGTTGTGCAAAAACTCTTTCCATTTTCCGATGATGGATTGAACAGAGCTCCGTGAGATGTTCAAAGCTTGAGAGATTTTCTTATAACCCAACCCTGCTTTATACTTCTCCACAACTTTATCCCCGACCTGCCTGGTGTGTTCCTTGGCCTTCCTGATGATGTTTGTTCACTAAGGTTCTCGTAACAAACCTCTGAGGGCTTCACAGAACAGCTGTATTTATACTGAGATTAAATTACACATAGGTGGACACTATTTACTAATTAGGTGATTTCTGAAGGCAATTGGTTCTACTAGATTTTAGTTATTGGTATCAGAGTAAAGGGGGCTGAATACAAATGCCCCCCCCCCCCTCCCCCCACACACACACACACACAAACTTTTCACCTATTTATTTGTAAAAAAAAAAATTGAAAACCATTTATCATTTTCCTTCCACTTCACAATTATGTGACACTTTGTGTTGGTCCATCACATACAATCCCAATGAAATACACGTTTTTGGTTGTAACGTGACACAATGTGGAGAATTTCAAGGGGTATGAATACTTTTTCAAGGCACTGTATTGTGTGTGCGGGTAACTCTCTCTGTAGCCCGGTTTGTGTGGTTTGAGACGCTTTTGATCAGATAATGTCTGACTCGTTGTGTAATCCTTTGACGTTTTGTGTATTTATATGTCGGGGTCAGTGTGAGCTCTGCGTTTGCTCGCCGTGTTGACATGCGCTCGCCGTTCTCCGGCAGGCGCGGTGAGCTGATATTAGATCGTTTTTCACATATTTCTGTCGTCGGGTTAGAGGGTGATGTGTAGAGAAAGGAGAACAATCGCTGCTACATTACATCCACGGCCTTGAGTCTGACGATTAATTATCTGTTTTCATTCTAGAGAACAATGATACAATGTGGCGCCAGATCCCGAATGTGTCAGTAACCATCCTCTCCTTCTACACTCACCGGACACTTTATTAGGTACACCTGTTCAACGGCTCGGTAACACAACTTGCTAATCAGCCAATCACACGGCAGCAGCTCAATGCATTTAGCCATCTAGACGTGGTGAAGACGACTTGCTGAAGTTCACACCGAGCTTTAGAACGGGGCAGAAAGGGCATTTAAGTGACTTTGAACGTGACGTGGTTGTTGGTGGCAGACGGGCCGGTCTGAGTATTTCTGGGATTTTCACACACAACCATCTCTCGGGGGTTTACAGAGATTGGTGGGAAAAAAGAGAAAATATCCAGTGAGCGGCAGTTGTGTGGAGGAAAATGCCTTGTTGAGGTCAGAGGAGAAGGGGGCAGACTGGTTGGAGATGATAGAAAGACAACAGTAACTCCAATAACCTCTCGTTACAATCCAAGGTATGCAGAATACCATCTCTGAACGCACAACACATCCAACCTTGAAGCAGATGGGCTACAGCAGCAGAAGACTACACCAGGTGCCACTCCTGTCATTTTAAGAACTGGAAACTGAGGCTACAGTTGGCACAGGATCACCAAAATTGGACAATAGAAGATTGGAAAAAACGTTGCCGGGTCTGATGAGTCTCGCTTTCATCGGCGACATTCAGATGGTGGGGTCAGAATTTAATAGACACGTGCAATTCGTTTTAGTTCCGAATTTTTTTTATTTTTTAACAAATTCGTTAATTTCCGAAATTTCCGAACTTCCGAATTTTTCAATTTCCGAAATTTCTAATTTTAGAATGTTCACATTTTTCTGAATTTCCGAACTGGGAAATTTAGAGAATTCTGAATTTCAGAAATTCAACATTCTGGAAATTTTACATTTTCAGAAATTCTAAATTTGGAAATTCAGATATTCGAAATTCAACATTTCCGGGAAGGTCAAAATTTTTGAAATTCGGAAATTGGAAAATTCCAATTCGGAATTTTGTCAATTCAAAATTTCGGAAATTCGAAATCAGGAAATTTGGAAATATGGAAATGCGAAAATTTGAAAATCCAAATTTTCGAAATTTACAAAAAAAAAACAAACAAACTTTTTGTCAGTGCACATGTCTAGAATTGAATAAACAAACATGAAAGCATGGATCCATCCTGCCTTGTATCACCGGTTCAGGCTGGTGGTGGGGGTGTAATGGTGTGGGGAGATATTTTCTTGGCGCACTTTGGGCCCCAATTGAGCATCAATTAAAGGAGTTTGTAAAGTCTCAAGGTTTTTCATCTTAATTCATTCTATGCATTAAGGTGAAAAACCTTCTGTGGTGCAGCTGCCCCCTGAACCTGAACGCTCCAGCAGCGAGAACAAGCCCAGCAGCTCCAGCCACTGTCTCGGGTCCTCATTGGATAGAATGTTAGCTGCAGGAGCCATTTGCTCCCGCTGCTGTCAATTAAACCCAGTGACTACAGTGTCCCCATCTTCTGATGGCTCCTTCCAGCAGGATAATGCACCATGTCACAAAACTCCAATCATCTCACCACTGGACAATGAGGTCCCTGTCCTCCAATGGTCTCCACACTCACCACATCTCATCCAATAGGGCACCTTTGGGATGTGGTGGAAGATTGGCATCATGGTGTCCCCATTTTCTGATGGCTCCTTCCAGCAGGACAATGCCCCATGTCACAAAGCTCCAATCATCTCACCACTGGACAATGAGGTCACTGTCCTCCAATGGTCTCCACACTCACCAGATCTCATCCAATAGGGCACCTTTGGGATGTGGTGGAAGATTGGAATCCTGGCGTCCCCATCTTCTGATGGCTCCTTCCAGCAGGATAATGCACCATGTCACAAAGCTCCAATCATCTCACCACTGGACAATGAGGTCCCTGTCCTCCAATGGCCTCCACACTCGCCACATCTCATCCAATAGAGCACCTTTGGGATGTGGTGGAAGATTGGCATCATGGTGTCCCCATCTTCTGATGGCTCCTTCCAGCAGGATAATGCTCCATGTCACAAAGCTCCAATCATCTCACCACTGGACAATGAGGTCCCTGTCCTCCAATGGCCTCCACACTCACCACATCTCATCCAATAGAGCACCTTTGGGATGTGGTGGAAGATTGGCATCATGGTGTCCCCATCTTCTGATGGCTCCTTCCAGCAGGATAATGTTCCATGTCACAAAGCTCCAATCATCTCACCACTGGACAATGAGGTCCCTGTCCTCCAATGGCCTCCACACTCACCACATCTCATCCAATAGAACGCCTTTGGGATGTAGTGGAAGATTGGCATCATGGTGTCCCCATCTTCTGATGGCTCCTTCCAGCAGGATAATGCTCCATGTCACAAAGCTCCAATCATCTCACCACTGGACAATGAGGTCCCTGTCCTCCAATGGCCTCCACACTCACCACATCTCCATCCAATAGAGGACCTTTGGGATGTGGTGGAAGATTGGCATCATGGTGTCCCCATCTTCTGATGGCTCCTTCCAGCAGGATAATGCCCCATGTCACAAAGCTCCAATCATCTCACCACTGGACAATGAGGTCCCTGTCCTCCAATGGCCTCCACACTCACCAGATCTCATCCAATAGAGGAGCTTTGGGATGTGGTGGAAGATTGGCATCATGGTGCCCCCATCTTTTGATGGCTCCTTCCAGCAGGATAATGCACCATGTCACAAAGCTCCAATCATCTCACCACTGGACAATGAGGTCCCTGTCCTCCAATGGCCTCCACACTCACCAGATCTCACCCAATAGAGCACCTTTGGGATGTGGTAGAAGATTGGCATCATGGATGTGCAGCCGACAAATCTGCAGCAACTGGGTGATGCCATCATGTCACTATGGAGCAAAATCTTTGAGGAACATTTCCAACACCTTGTTGTATCTATGCCACCAAGAATGAAGGCAAAAGGGGGTCCTACCTGGTATGAACAAGGTGTACCTGATGAAGTGGCCGGTGTTTGTAGATGTAGAGTGATTATCTGGCTCTGTTCCTGGATGTTGAAGGTTTTATGATCTCATCGGTTCCAGGTGTGTGTTCAGGGGCTTCAGGGTTTTTGGTAAGGAGGTGCAATGTGACGGTTTTGCCCTCGGCCATCGATGATCAGTCCCATGATGGGTGACTTCTGATGTAATGAATCTCATCCTGTAAAGTTCTAAATCCAGGAAATACCATAAATGATAGGATCTTTAGATTGTCAGCTTACAGGGACATGTTCAGGTTTTGTCTTTTTGGGTCTAAAGCATTCCTTCCTCTTCCTGGGATTGATTTGGAGATTACAGCCCAGACCTCGGCGACAGGTAGAAACATTACTGACATCAACACAACAGCAACTGCCCCCGAGGGGGGCATAACTGTGATAACTTAGTAGGGTGTAAGTCATATTCCACTGCATACGTGGATAATCTCTTGAAGCCTTTGCTGCCCTCTAGGGATGAGGATGTCCTATAGCCACCGAAAAAAAAAAAAGGTGCGCACAGGCCTAGTGCATTATCCCGCAAGTTTTAACCACTTCAGCCCCGGAAGGATTTACCCCCCTTCCTGACCTGCCCATTTTTTGCGATACGGCACTGCAGCACTTTAATTGACAATTGCACTTTCGTGCGACACTGTACCCAAACAAAATTGACATCCTTTTTTTCCCCCCATAAATAGAGCTTTCTTTTGGTGGTATTTGATCGCCTCTGCGGTTTTTATCTTTTGCGCTATAAAGACCGTAATATTGTATAGCCAATCACAGCATTTCCCTGACATTGGTATAGAATGTACCAGCAATACTGGTTCATCCAGCACCCCAGACAAGGATGCAGAATTGCGCCCCCTCTCCCACTGCTAATGAATGCTGTAGAATGGGTGTACAGCATTGTGCCCATTCTCTGTGCCCAGGGCACCTGTCCCTTCTGCCCACCCCTCGTCTCAGCCTTGTGTGCCGCCTCTGTTGGGGAGCATTGACAGGCTCTCTTTTATACCACTGACGCGTTTTGGATTTTCATGGCTCTTCTTGCAGGCTTTTAGTTGACATCAGGAATGCAAATTTAACAGAATTCATGTCCAGATGGATTCCTAACATTTGGCTTCTAATATTTTCTATTATTCCAGAACAAGGCATTCAGTTGGTAAAAGACGGGAACTACACCAAAGCCATCGGCGTGTTCAGTGAAGCCATCAGATTAGATCCAAAAGATTACAGGTAAGTGTTCTACAGATGTCCGCTCGGTGAAAGGGGGGGGGGGGATAGATTTGGGGAGGGGTGTGTGTATCGGTGTACTGTCCTACGGGCCACGTACCTGAGATGAGCCCAAATTAGTGGGGAGGTCTCCCTTGATCCTGAGATGGAGACAGAGACTTGGTGGAAACCAAGTGGCATGGGTGCAAGCCTTAGTCCGAGATCCAAGCTGAGGTCAAGTCCAGTTTGGCAACGAAGTATAAAAGGGTTAATCGGAAGAAGAATGGTCGAGATCCAAGCCGGGGTCGGTTCCAATCTGGCAGCTGAGTACAAAAGGGGCAAAGCAGTAGAATGGTCAAGGTACAAATCCGAGGTCAATGGCAAGCAGCAATCAAGAGTAGTCAAATAGGAATCCAGGTCACAGCAAGTTCAGACAGATCACACACTAGCACAGGAACAAGGGGGGACTGAAGATAATCCAGCAATTTGGCAGTGGCTGGGCTGGGCTTATATAGGGAAGTTTGAGGTCACTTCCTGTGCTCCTCCTGGGGATTTTCCCGCCTTTTTACATCAGGTCAAGGTCACTTCCTGTGCGCCTCTTGGGTATTTTCCCGCCTTTTTCCATCAGGTTGAGGTCACTTCCTGTGCGCCTCCTGGGCATTTTCCTGCCTTTTTCCATCAGGTCAAGGTCACTTCCTGTGCGCCTCCTGGGTATTTTCCCACCTTTTTCCATCAGGTTGGGGTCACTTCCTGTGTGGCTCCTGGACATTTTTTCCTGCCTTTTTCCATCAGGTTGAGGTCACTTCCTGTGCTCCTCCTGGGGATTTTCCCGCCTTTTTTACATCAGGTTGAGGTCACTTCCTGTGCTCCTCTTGGGTATTTTCTCGCCGTTTTCCATCAGGTTGAGGTCACTTTCTGTGCGCCTCTTGGGTATTTTCCCGTCTTTTTCCATCAGGTCGAGGTCACTTCCTGTGAGCCTCCTGTTTTTTTTCCCCCACCTTTTTCCATCAGGTTGAGGTCACTTCCTGTGCGCCTCCTGGTTATTTTCCCCCACCTTTTTCCATCAGGTCGAGGTCACTTCCTGTACACCTCCTAGGCATTTACCCACCTTTTTCCATCAGGTCGAGGTCACTTCCTGTGCACCTCCTAGGCATTTACCCACCTCCTTTTTCCATCAGGTCTTCTGTGCAGGTACGGTGTCAGGTGCGTGTATGGAGATCGAGATGCTAAGAGGGCTCCCCTTGCGGCTAGGTGCAGCACGCTCCTGAAGTTGGGAACAGGAAGCGCGGTGCCCAAAGAAGCACGGGTGGCCGGGTGCTTGCTTGTAATCCGATGAGCTTGGCCACTGCGGGATGGATGGAGCAGGCGGAGCAGAACTTGTTGCGTTCAGATGAACAGAGAAACCAGGAGCCATGCACAGATAGAGTAGTCCAGAGAATACACAGGGGCGAGCCAAGGTCAAACACTGGCAGGGTCCTGGTACAAGCCGATGGTCAAGCCGGAAGATCAGGAAGCAGAAGCAGAGTCCAGGAACAGGCCAAGGGTCAGACTAGGAGATCAGGAAGCAAGGTAGAGGGCAAGCCGGGTCACAACGTGTATCTCAGATCAGGAAGCAAGCTCAAGGTACACAAGGCAGCTGAGGAGATAATCCAGCAAGGTCCTGTGGTTGCAGGCTGGCTTAAGTAGGGCCACTGGCGCCAGTGTTAGTCACGCCAGTTGTGCGCCGTTGCGCACGCGTAGTATTGCACATGCGTGTGCGCCGATGTGCATCGGTGTGCGTCAATGCGCGCTGATGACCACCAGCATGCGCCAATGCACGCTGATGCGCACCGGTATGCACCAATGCGTACAGGCATGTCTTGGGACCCTCCGTGGGCATCTATGAGTGTTCAGGGCGGCATTGCCAGTACCGTGATAGCCATTTCCCTGACATGGGGGTTGGCACACTGAGGCGTCTTTGGCGCATGCTCAGCTGGCATCGATTTCCTCTTGCGGCAACGTGCCATCGGTGCATGCGTAGTAAGCCCTGGGCTCTAAACTTTTCAAAAACAATAGCGCCTGCTCGCCAGGAGCCAGCGCTACAAAAGTTTTTTTACCTTTTATACATTCTATGCATGAAGGTAAAAAAACTTTCTGTGTGCAGCCCCCCCCCCCCCCCTATACTTGCCTGAGCCCATCTCTATCCAATGATGTACACAAGAGCAGCAGCTCTCCTAGGCTCTCCCTCTTCATTGGTTGAGACAGCAGCAGTATCCGTTGGCTCCCCCTACTGTCCATCACAGCCAGTGATCCAATGAAGAGAGAGTGGGGGCAGGGCTGAGCTGCGCTCTGTGTATAGATGGACATGCAGACCAGCAGCTCGGGAGGGAGCCTGCATGCTATGGGGGCACTAGGCAGGAGGGAGGGGTGATGAGTGTCAGTAAGGGACCCGAGATGAGGAGGATCTGGGCTGCTCAAAATCATTCCACAGAGCGGGTAAGTATGACCTGTTTGTTATTTTAAAAAAGAAATAAATTATGAGTTCCCCCTCACTTCAACCGACCTGTTTGGGGCTTGTCTGAATGCTCCCTTTTGGGCGTCTGAGTTACCCCCCTCTTCTCTCCCCCCCCCCCTCTCTCTTGTCTTTGACCCTCTTTTCTTGTTTTTTTTGTTTTCCTCCCCTCTTTTCCTCTCTTGTTCCTTTTCGCACCTTTGCCGCCTATGGGGTGGGTTGCAGGAGAAGAGCCTGGCCGTACTGTGATGGAAGGTTGTTAGTGTAATAATTGTACAGGTATTACAGGAAGGCTGTTGACCTTCTCATACCATGACTAGCTGGAATGTGAACTGTGTCAGATCTTTCTTTCTTTTCAGGTATTTTGGCAATCGATCGTACTGCTACGAACAGCTGAAGCTCTACCCCAAGGCCCTGATGGATGCAGAAACTTCCATAGAGTTATCCGCTGCCTGTCCTAAAGGTTATTTCAGGAAAGGCAGAGCACTGAAGGGTTGCAATGTAAGTGTCCTCAACCCCTCTCTGCCAATCCCTCCACTGGCTCAGTTCAGTGTCATCCACCCCTCTCTGCCAATCCCTCCACTGTCTTCCATTCAGTGTCCTCCACCCCTCTCTGCCAATCCCTCCACTGTCTTCCATTCAGTGTCCTCCACCCCTCTCTGCCAATCCCTATTCAGTGTCCTCCACCCCTCTCTGTCAATCCCTCCACTGGCTCAATTGCGTGTCCTTCAGCCCCCTCAGCAAACTACTCCAATGACTTCCTTTCTGTGTCATTCACCCCTCTATACCAATCCCTCCACTGGCTCAATTCAGTGTCATCCACCCCTCTCTGCCAGTCCCTCCACTGGCTCAATTCAGTGTCCTCCACCCCTCTCTGCCAATCCCTATTCAGTGTCCTCCACCCCTCTCTGCCAATCCCTCCACTGGCCTCCATTCAGTGTCCTCCACCCCTCTTTGCCAATCCCTATTCAGTGTTCTCCACCCCTCTCTGCCAATCCCTAGTCAGTGTCCTCCACCCCTCTCTGCCAATCCCTAGTCAGTGTCCTCCACCCCTCTCTGCCAATCCCTCCACTGTCTTCCATTCAGTGTCCTCCACCCCTCTCTGCCAATCCCTATTCAGTGTCCTCCACCCCTCTCTGTCAATCCCTCCACTGTCTTCCATTCAGTGTCCTCCACCCCTCTCTGTCAATCCCTCCACTAGCCTCCATTCAGTGTCCTCCACCCCTCTCTGCCAATCCCTCCACTGGCCTCCATTCAGTGTCCTCCACCCCTCTTTGCCAATCCCTATTCAGTGTTCTCCACCCCTCTCTACCAATCCCTATTCAGTGTCCTCCACCCCTCTCTGCCAATCCCTCCACTGTCTTCCATTCAGTGTCCTCCACCCCTCTTTGCCAATCCCTATTCAGTGTCCTCCACCCCTCTCTGCCAATCCCTCCACTGTCTTCCATTCAGTGTCCTCCACCCCTCTCTGTCAATCCCTCCACTAGCCTCCATTCAGTGTCCTCCACCCCTCTCTGTCAATCCCTCCACTAGCCTCCATTCAGTGTCCTCCACCCCTCTCTGCCAATCCCTCCACTGTCTTCCATTCAGTGTCCTCCACCCCTCTTTGCCAATCCCTATACAGTGTCCTCCACCCCTCTCTGCCAATCCCTCCACTGTCTTCCATTCAGTGTCCTCCACCCCTCTTTGCCAATCCCTATTCAGTGTCCTCCACCCCTCTCTGCCAATCCCTCCACTGTCTTCCATTCACTGTCCTCCACCCCTCTCCTTCAAAACAACACTGAAACTGTCCTCTCCGCTCCTCCTAAGACCCCCTGCCAGCTAGTCCCCTTTTCTCCATCTCTAATGCTCAGCTCCAGGACTTCTGCAGAGCCTCTCCCATCCTCTGAAACTCCCTACTCCAAACTGTCTGGTTATCTCCTAGTTTGTCCACCTTTTTAGGCGATTCCTAAAAACTCATCTCTTCAGGGAAGCCTATCACACCTCCACCTAACAACTGAACCTATATTTCCACCATCAGCTCTTCCCCCCACAGTTATTACTTTTTGTATCACTTGCCCCTGCCTATTAGATTGTAGGTTTTCCCATGCAGGGTATTTCTACCCCTCTTGTACTGAATTGTATTGTAACTGTACTTTCCCCCCTTTTATAAACTCTGCACAACACATCAATTCTGCATTTTTGTTCAGCAGAATTGGGTTTGACCTTTCCGCATTCGGTGAACACAGACAGAGATGTAAAATAAATGTACTTGTAGCAGCAGGAAAAAAAAACTGTAAACTATAAAAAGAGCAAATAATCAGCCATAGTATTCGAAGTGCAGCAATGAGGGTTCCTGGAACAACATCCGGTGCTGCACTCTGTTGAAGGGTCTCGGAGGTGGCTTCATGTAGACTTTTGGGAGAGAGACCCACAGGGCGCCACAGATAGTGGAGGAGATGTGACTGTTCCATTGACTGCAATGTACTCCAACACTGGACGGTGAATGGCAATGTGCAGTGGCGTAACTAGAACCTTCAGGGCCCCGATGCAAGAAACCATGAAGGGCCTCCCTGAACCCCAGCCAGGGCCCTTCCCTCCAAGTCTGGCGGTGGAACTCCAGGGCGTGGTCACAGGTATGACCTTTGTAAGCCCTGTAGTTCCACCACTGGTATCAGTAGTTTCTTTTTATTATTTTTATTTTTAGGTGCCTCATTGGGGGACTGTCCCTAGGCAGGATGGGGTCCCTGTCCCCAGAAGAGATGAGGTCCTTTTCTCCAGGGCAGATGAAGTTACTGCCCCCAGGTGAGAAGGGGTCCCTGTCCCCAGGGGGGGTCGGGGTCCCTGTCCCCACGTGAGAAGGGGTCCCTGTCCCCAAGGGGAGATGGAGGGGGTATGTAATGGTGTGTGGGGGATGGGGTCCTCTCACTCGCCATGACCAAGCTGTAGGCCGCGCACTCATCCATGTTGGCCTGGGCTCCATCCAGTGTGCTGGATGGGCGATCACCATATCTCCCAGAAAGACCTTTCATCATCTGTGTATGACGGGGGAGGGGGGGGGGCTGGCAGACAAGCCTGCAGTGTCCTCCGGGGAGCCGGCTCTCATAGGGCTGCACTGCATCTGTGTGCTTAAAGTTTGTTTACCCAGGAAAAGTATGCAGTGCAGTGTGGGCTGGACTCGGGGGGGGGGGGGGGGGGGGGGAGGGGGACTCTGGTTGGGGAGAACAAACATCGGACTGAGCGGCAATGCATGGAGCAGGAGAGGGGTACTCTGAGGAGCCGGCTGAGGACACATGTCATGCGGGGAAGGCACAACTAAAGAGCAGCCAGTGTGATAGTCGAGCATGGAGCTCTGCTAGTCACCTTCCACCTCCAGTCACCCGTGTGCATGGTGCACTGGTACCCCTAGCTGCCTATGCTGCTGCTGGTCATATGAAGAGGGGGCTGCATGGGCCCCCTGCATCACAGGGCCCAGTTGCGGTCGCGACTGCTGGACCCCCTATAGTTACGCCCCTGGCAATGTGTTCCCCTAGCCTGAATGAGCCCCAATGACTAGTAGTATCATTGTAGCAGTATGAAGAAGTATCGTTGTAGCAATATGAAGAAGTATCATTGTAGCAGTATGAAGAAGTATTATCATTGTAGCAGTATGAAGAAGTATCATTGTAGCAGTATGAAGAAGTATCATTGTAGCAGTATGAAGAAGTATCATTGTAGCAGTATGAAGAAGTATCATTGTAGCAGTATGAAGTAGTATCATTGTAGCAGTATGAAGAAGTATCATTGTAGCAGTATGTAGAAGTATCATTGTAGCAGTATGAAGAAGTATCATTGTAGCAGTATGAAGAAGTATCGTTGTAGCAGTAGGAAGAAGTATCGTTGTAGCAGTAGGAAGAAGTATCATTGTAGCAGTAGGAAGAAGTATCTTTGTAGCAGTATGAAGAAGTATCGTTGTAGCAGTAGGAAGAAGTATCGTTGTAGCAGTAGGAAGTAGTATCATTGTAGCAGTATGAAGAAGTATCATTGTAGCAGTATGTAGAAGTATCATTGTAGCAGTATGAAGAAGTATCATTGTAGCAGTAGGAAGAAGTATCGTTGTAGCAGTAGGAAGTAGTATCATTGTAGCAGTATGAAGAATTATCATTGTAGCAGTATGTAGAAGTATCATTGTAGCAGTATGAAGAAGTATCATTGTAGCAGTATGAAGAAGTATCGTTGTAGCAGTAGGAAGAAGTATCGTTGTAGCAGTAGGAAGAAGTATCGTTGTAGCAGTATGAAGAAGTATCATTGTAGCAGTATGTAGAAGTATCGTTGTAGCAATATGAAGAAGTATCATTGTAGCAGTATGAAGTAGTATCATTGTAGCAGTATGAAGAAGTATCATTGTAGCAGTATGTAGAAGTATCATTGTAGCAGTATGAAGAAGTATCATTGTAGCAGTATGAAGAAGTATCTTTGTAGCAGTATGAAGAAGTATCTTTGTAGCAGTAGGAAGAAGTATCTTTGTAGCAGTAGGAAGAAGTATCATTGTAGCAGTATGAAGAAGTATCATTGTAGCAGTATGAAGAAGTATCATTGTAGCAGTATGAAGAAGTATCATTGTAGCAGTATGAAGAAGTATCATTGTAGCAGTATGAAGAAGTATCATTGTAGCAGTATGAAGAAGTATCATTGTAGCAGTATGAAGAAGTATCTTTGTAGCAGTATGAAGAAGTATCTTTGTAGCAGTAGGAAGAAGTATCTTTGTAGCAGTAGGAAGAAGTATCATTGTAGCAGTATGAAGAAGTATCATTGTAGCAGTATGAAGAAGTATCATTGTAGCAGTATGAAGAAGTATCATTGTAGCAGTATGAAGAAGTATCATTGTAGCAGTATGAAGAAGTATCATTGTAGCAGTATGAAGAAGTATCATTGTAGCAGTATGAAGAAGTATCATTGTAGCAGTATGAAGAAGTATCATTGTAGCAGTATGAAGAAGTATCATTGTAGCAGTATGAAGAAGTATCTTTGTAGCAGTATGAAGAAGTATCTTTGTAGCAGTAGGAAGAAGTATCTTTGTAGCAGTAGGAAGAAGTATCATTGTAGCAGTATGAAGAAGTATCATTGTAGCAGTATGAAGAAGTATCATTGTAGCAGTATGAAGAAGTATCATTGTAGCAGTATGAAGAAGTATCATTGTAGCAGTATGAAGAAGTATCATTGTAGCAGTAGGAAGAAGTATCATTGTAGCAGTAGGAAGAAGTATCTTTGTAGCAGTAGGAAGAAGTATCATTGTAGCAGTATGAAGAAGTATCATTGTAGCAGTATGAAGAAGTATCATTGTAGCAGTATGAAGAAGTATCTTTGTAGCAGTATGAAGAAGTATCTTTGTAGCAGTATGAAGAAGTATCATTGTAGCAGTATGAAGAAGTATCTTTGTAGCAGTATGAAGAAGTATCATTGTAGCAGTATGAAGAAGTATCATTGTAGCAGTATGAAGAAGTATCTTTGTAGCAGTATGAAGAAGTATCTTTGTAGCAGTAGGAAGAAGTATCTTTGTAGCAGTAGGAAGAAGTATCATTGTAGCAGTATGAAGAAGTATCATTGTAGCAGTATGAAGAAGTATCATTGTAGCAGTATGAAGAAGTATCATTGTAGCAGTATGAAGAAGTATCATTGTAGCAGTATGAAGAAGTATCATTGTAGCAGTATGAAGAAGTATCTTTGTAGCAGTAGGAAGAAGTATCTTTGTAGCAGTAGGAAGAAGTATCTTTGTAGCAGTAGGAAGAAGTATCATTGTAGCAGTATGAAGAAGTATCATTGTAGCAGTATGAAGAAGTATCATTGTAGCAGTATGAAGAAGTATCATTGTAGCAGTATGAAGAAGTATCATTGTAGCAGTATGAAGAAGTATCATTGTAGCAGTATGAAGAAGTATCATTGTAGCAGTATGAAGAAGTATCATTGTAGCAGTATGAAGAAGTATCATTGTAGCAGTATGAAGAAGTATCATTGTAGCAGTATGAAGAAGTATCTTTGTAGCAGTAGGAAGAAGTATCTTTGTAGCAGTAGGAAGAAGTATCATTGTAGCAGTATGAAGAAGTATCATTGTAGCAGTATGAAGAAGTATCGTTGTAGCAGTATGAAGAAGTATCGTTGTAGCAGTAGGAAGAAGTATCATTGTAGCAGTATGAAGAAGTATCTTTGTAGCAGTATGAAGAAGTATCATTGTAGCAGTATGAAGAAGTATCATTGTAGCAGTATGAAGAAGTATCATTGTAGCAGTATGAAGAAGTATCATTGTAGCAGTATGAAGAAGTATCGTTGTAGCAGTAGGAAGAAGTATCATTGTAGCAGTATGAAGAAGTATCATTGTAGCAGTAGGAAGAAGTATCATTGTAGCAGTATGAAGAAGTATCATTGTAGCAGTAGGAAGAAGTATCATTGTAGCAGTAGGAAGAAGTATCATTGTAGCAGTATGAAGAAGTATCATTGTAGCAGTATGAAGAAGTATCGTTGTAGCAGTAGGAAGAAGTATCATTGTAGCAGTATGAAGAAGTATCATTGTAGCAATATGAAGACATGCAGTGCATCCGGAAAGTATTCACATTGCTTCAGTTTTTCCAAGTTTTGTTATGTTACCGCCTTATTCCAAAACAGATTACATTCATTATTTTCCTTAAAATTTTACAAACAATACCCCATTATGACAACGTGAAAGAAGTTTGTTTGAAATCTTTGCAAATTCATTAAAAATAAAAAAAATCCCATGTACATAAATATTCACAGCCTTTGCCATGACACTCAACACTGATCTCAGGTCCCTCCTGTTTCCACACTGATCATCCTTGAGATGTTTCTACAGCTTGATTGGAGACCACCTGTGATAAATTTCAGCTGATTGGACATGATTTGGAAAGGCACACACCCGTCTATAGAAGGTCCCATAGTTAACAGTGCATGTCAGAGCACAATCAAAGCCTTGACATCCAAGGAATTGTCTGTAGACCTCCGACACAGGATTGTATGGAGGCACAGATCGGGGGATGGGTACAGAATAATTTCTGCA
This sequence comes from Lithobates pipiens, assembly GCF_037356315.1. Classification (NCBI taxonomy): domain Eukaryota; kingdom Metazoa; phylum Chordata; class Amphibia; order Anura; family Ranidae; genus Lithobates; species Lithobates pipiens. Next base: position 240,053,404 of record NW_027507787.1, read on the forward strand.
GCATTGAAGGTCCCAATGAGCACAGTGGCCTCCATCATCTGTAAATGGAAGAAGTTTGGAACCACCAGGACTCTTCCTAGAGCGGGCCTCCTGGCAAAACTGAGCGATTGGGGGAGAAGGTCCTTAGTCAGGGAGGTGACCAAGAACCCGATGGTCACTCTGACAGAGCTCCAGTGTTTCTCTGTGGAGAGAGGAGAACCTTCCAGAAGAACTACCATCTCTGCAGCACTCCACCAATCAGGCCTGTATGATAGAGTGACTAGACAGAAGTCACTTAGTAAAAGGCATTTGACAGTCCACCTGAAGTTTGCCAAAAGGTATCTGAAGGTCTCTCAGACCACGAGAAACAAATTTCTCTGGTCTGACGAAACAAAGATTGAACTCTTTGGCCTGAATGGCAAGTGTCATGTCTGGAGGAAACCAGGCACCGCTCATCACCTGACCAATAGCATCACTACAGTGAAGCATGGTGGTGGCAGCATCATGGTATGGGGAGGTTTTCCAGTGGCAGGAACTGGGAGACTAGTCAGTATCAAAGAAAAGATGAATGCAGCAATGTACAGAAACATCCTTGAGCTCTCTGGACCTCAGACTAGGGTGAAGGTACATCGTCCAACCGGACCACAACCCTAATCATACAGCCAAGATAACAAAGGAGCGGCTACGGAACAACTCTGTGAATGTCTTTGAGAGGCCCAGCCAGAGCCCAGATTTAAACACCCGATTGAACATCTCTGGAGAGATCTGGAAATGGTTGTGCACCGACCCTCCCCATCCAACCTGATGGAGCTTGAGAGATCCTGTAAAGAAGAATGGAAGAAACTGCCCAAAAATAGGAGTGCCGAGCTTGTAGCATCATACTCACCAAGACCTGAGGCTGTAATTGGTGCCAAAGGAGCTTCACCAAAGTATTGAGCAAAGGCTGTGAATACTTATGGGATTTTTTATTTTTTCGTTTTTTTTTTTTTTATAAATTTGCAAAGATTTCAAACAAACGTATTTCATGTTGTCTTTATGGGGCATTGTTTGTAGAATTAAGGAAAATAATGATTTTAATTCATTTTGCAATAAGACTGTAAAATAACAAAATGTGGAAAAAGTTAAGCGCTGTGAATACTTTCTGCATGCATTGTATCATATCATATTGTAGCAGTATGAAGAAGTATCTTTGTAGCAGTATGAAGACGTATCTTTGTAGCAGTAGGAAGAAGTATCTTTGTAGCAGTATGAAGAAGTATCTTTGTAGCAGTAGGAAGACGTATCTTTGTAGCAGTATGAAGAAGTATCTTTGTAGCAGTATGAAGAAGTATCTTTGTAGCAGTAGGCAGAAGTATCTTTGTAGCAGTAGGCAGAAGTATCTTTGTAGCAGTAGGCAGAAGTATCTTTGTAGCAGTAGGAAGAAGTATCTTTGTATCTTTGTAGCAGTAGGAAGATGTATCTTTGTAGCAGTAGGAAGAAGTATCTTTGTAGCAGTAGGAAGAAGTATCTTTGTAGCAGTAGGAAGAAGTATCTTTGTAGCAGTATGAAGAAGTATCTTTGTAGCAGTATGAAGACGTATTCATTGTATCTTTGTAGCAGTAGGAAGAAGTATCTTTGTAGCAGTAGGAAGAAGTATCTTTGTAGCAGTAGGAAGAAGTATCTTTGTAGCAGTAGGAAGAAGTATCTTTGTAGCAGTAGGAAGAAGTATCTTTGTAGCAGTAGGAAGAAGTATCTTTGTATCTTTGTAGCAGTAGGAAGAAGTATCTTTGTAGCAGTAGGAAGAAGTATCTTTGTAGCAGTAGGAAGAAGTATCTTTGTAGCAGTAGGAAGAAGTATCTTTGTAGCAGTAGGAAGAAGTATCTTTGTATCTTTGTAGCAGTAGGAAGAAGTATCTTTGTAGCAGTAGGAAGAAGTATCTTTGTAGCAGTAGGAAGAAGTATCTTTGTAGCAGTAGGAAGAAGTATCTTTGTAGCAGTAGGAAGAAGTATCTTTGTAGCAGTAGGAAGAAGTATCTTTGTATCTTTGTAGCAGTAGGAAGAAGTATCTTTGTAGCAGTAGGAAGAAGTATCTTTGTAGCAGTATGAAGAAGTATTCATTGTATCTTTGTAGCAGTAGGAAGAAGTATCTTTGTAGCAGTAGGAAGAAGTATCTTTGTATCTTTGTAGCAGTAGGAAGAAGTATCTTTGTAGCAGTAGGAAGAAGTATCTTTGTAGCAGTATGAAGAAGTATTCATTGTATCTTTGTAGCAGTAGGAAGAAGTATCTTTGTAGCAGTAGGAAGAAGTATCTTTGTAGCAGTAGGAAGAAGTATCTTTGTAGCAGTAGGAAGAAGTATCTTTGTAGCAGTAGGAAGAAGTATCTTTGTAGCAGTAGGAAGAAGTATCTTTGTAGCAGTAGGAAGAAGTATCTTTGTATCTTTGTAGCAGTAGGAAGAAGTATCTTTGTAGCAGTAGGAAGAAGTATCTTTGTATCTTTGTAGCAGTAGGAAGAAGTATCTTTGTATCTTTGTAGCAGTAGGAAGAAGTATCTTTGTAGCAGTAGGAAGAAGTATCTTTGTATCTTTGTAGCAGTAGGAAGAAGTATCTTTGTAGCAGTAGGAAGAAGTATCTTTGTAGCAGTAGGAAGAAGTATCTTTGTAGCAGTAGGAAGAAGTATCTTTGTATCTTTGTAGCAGTAGGAAGAAGTATCTTTGTAGCAGTAGGAAGAAGTATCTTTGTATCTTTGTAGCAGTAGGAAGAAGTATCTTTGTAGCAGTAGGAAGAAGTATCTTTGTAGCAGTAGGAAGAAGTATCTTTGTATCTTTGTAGCAGTAGGAAGAAGTATCTTTGTAGCAGTAGGAAGAAGTATCTTTGTAGCAGTAGGAAGAAGTATCTTTGTATCTTTGTAGCAGTAGGAAGAAGTATCTTTGTAGCAGTAGGAAGAAGTATCTTTGTAGCAGTATGAAGAAGTATTCATTGTATCTTTGTAGCAGTAGGAAGAAGTATTCATTGTATCTTTGTAGCAGTAGGAAGAAGTATCTTTGTAGCAGTAGGAAGAAGTATCTTTGTAGCAGTAGGAAGAAGTATCTTTGTAGCAGTAGGAAGAAGTATCTTTGTAGCAGTAGGAAGAAGTATCTTTGTATCTTTGTAGCAGTAGGAAGAAGTATCTTTGTATCTTTGTAGCAGTAGGAAGAAGTATCTTTGTAGCAGTAGGAAGAAGTATCTTTGTAGCAGTAGGAAGAAGTATCTTTGTAGCAGTAGGAAGAAGTATCTTTGTATCTTTGTAGCAGTAGGAAGAAGTATCTTTGTATTTTTGTAGCAGTAGGAAGAAGTATCTTTGTAGCAGTAGGAAGAAGTATCTTTGTATCTTTGTAGCAGTAGGAAGAAGTATCTTTGTATCTTTGTAGCAGTAGGAAGAAGTATCTTTGTAGCAGTAGGAAGAAGTATCTTTGTATCTTTGTAGCAGTAGGAAGAAGTATCTTTGTATCTTTGTAGCAGTAGGAAGAAGTATCTTTGTAGCAGTAGGAAGAAGTATCTTTGTATCTTTGTAGCAGTAGGAAGAAGTATCTTTGTAGCAGTAGGAAGAAGTATCTTTGTAGCAGTAGGAAGAAGTATCTTTGTATCTTTGTAGCAGTAGGAAGAAGTATCTTTGTATCTTTGTAGCAGTAGGAAGAAGTATCTTTGTATCTTTGTAGCAGTAGGAAGAAGTATCTTTGTATCTTTGTAGCAGTAGGAAGAAGTATCTTTGTATCTTTGTAGCAGTAGGAAGAAGTATCTTTGTGTCTTTGTAGCAGTAGGAAGAAGTATCTTTGTATCTTTGTAGCAGTAGGAAGAAGTATCTTTGTAGCAGTAGGAAGAAGTATCTTTGTATCTTTGTAGCAGTAGGAAGAAGTATCTTTGTAGCAGTAGGAAGAAGTATCTTTGTAGCAGTAGGAAGAAGTATCTTTGTAGCAGTAGGAAGAAGTATCTTTGTAGCAGTATGAAGAAGTATTCATTGTATCTTTGTAGCAGTAGGAAGAAGTACCTTTGTAGCAGTAGGAAGAAGTACCTTTGTAGCAGTAGGAGGAAGTATCTTTGTAGCAGTAGGAGGAAGTATCTTTGTAGCAGTAGGAGGAAGTATCTTTGTAGCAGTAGGAAGAAGTATCTTTGTAGCAGTAGGAGGAAGTATCTTTGTAGCAGTAGGAAGAAGTATCTTTGTAGCAGTAGGAAGAAGTATCTTTGTATCTTTGTAGCAGTAGGAAGAAGTATCTTTGTAGCAGTAGGAAGAAGTATCTTTGTATCTTTGTAGCAGTAGGAAGAAGTATCTTTGTATCTTTGTAGCAGTAGGAAGAAGTATCTTTGTAGCAGTATGGAAAAGTATCATTGTATTATTGTTAAAACAAAGATATTCTGCGCCTTAGTGTAACGGCAAGAAGATAGTTGTTCAACAGCTGCACTTGCCGCATTGCACATGACAATACCTATACTGCTCATTGCACAGTTTCCAAAAATGTATTACTTTATTAATAACATAATCTACTTACAAATGTGTAAAAAAAAAACTTCAGGCATTGCAACAAAAACATTCGTCCTTTTCCCCCGGCGGGCGTGCTGACGTCACTGCTATTCCCTCCACCCGATGTACGTTTCGTCTTAGAAGACGTCGTCAATGGGGTAATCGATTAGAGGGAATAGCGGTGACGTCAGCACGCCCCCTGGGGGAAAGGATGAGTGCTTGTTTTTGTTGCAATTTTTTTACACATTTTATAAGTAGATTATGTTTTTAACAAAGTAATTTGTTGTAAACTGCGCAATGAGCGATCTATTCTTCTCTCCTCATATGCCTTGCTGATGTATGGTGCTAGGTGTTTATCTGGCTATATATTCTAGTGGTCCTGTTGATGATCCATTAGACCTGCTGGTTTCTGAAATGGAGATATATCTTCATGCCCGCAGTGGGGAGTTGAGCCCATTAATGCACGGTCAGACCTTTGTTTGAGGTCTATATGTCCGGTAGGCGTCCATCCTTTGCACGGTGGTGGAGGACTGTCAGTTGATCACTTGGAGCACTTTTAAAGTTTATACTTATTTAGAATGTTTTTCATCACAAGCATTGGAAATGGTACCATTCTTTTTTTTTTCATTTTCATGTTTTTTTCATGCCATGTATGCAGATTGTGGCTTATAAATGGTTTTAACACTTTATTGTTTACAGTCATTTACCATTGTACATGTACACACATGCTATGTATATACAGTATCTCACAAAAGTGAGTACACCCCTCACATTTCTGTAAATCTTTTCTTCTCTCTTTTCATGTGACAACACTGAAGAAATGACACTTGTCTACAATGTAAAGTAGTGAGTGTACAGCTTGTATAACAGTGTCAATTTCCTGTCCCCTCAAAATAACTCAACACAAAGCCATTAATGTCTAAACTGCCGGCAACAAAAGTGAGTACACCCCTGAGTGAAAATGTCCAAATTGGGCCCAATTAGCGATTTTTCCCTCCCCGGTGTCATGTGATTCGTTAGTGTTACAAGGTCTCAGGTGTGAATGGGGAGCAGGTGTGTTAAATTTGGTGTTACTTCTCTCACTCTCTCATACTGGTCACTGGAAGTTCAACATGACACCTCATGGCAAAGAACTCTCTGGGGATCTGAAAAAAAGAATTGTTGCTCTACATAAACATGGCCTAGACTATAAGAAGTTTGCCAAGACCCTGAGACTGACACTGTGCTGCAGCACGGTGGTCAAGACCATACAGCGGTATAACAGGACAGGTTGCTCTCAGAACAGGCCTCGCCATGGTCCACCAAAGAAGTTGAGGTCACGTGCTCAGCGTCATACCCAGAGGTTGTCTTTGGGAAATAGATGTATGAGTGCTGCCAGCATTGCTGCAGGGGTTGTAGGGGTGGGGGGGTCAGCCTGTCAGTGCTCAGACCATACGCCACATGCTGCGTCAAATTGGTCTGCATGGCTGTCGTCCCAGAAGGAAGCCTCTTCTAAAGATGATGCACAAGAAAGCCTGCAAACAGTTTGCTGAAGACAAGCAGACTAAGGAGATGGATTACTGGAACCATGTCCTGTGGTCTGATGAGACCAAGATAAACGTATTTGGTGTCAGATGGTGACAAGCGTGTGTGGGGGCAACCAGGTGAGGAGGACAAAGACAAATGTGTCTTGTCTACAGTCAGGCATGGTGGTGGGGGTGTCATGGTCTGGGGCTGCATGAGTGCTGCCGGCACTGGGGGGCTACAGATCATTGAGGGGACCATGAATGCCAACATGTACTGTGACATACTGAAGCAGAGCATGATCCCCTCCCTTCAGAGACTGGGCCGCAGGGCAGTATTCCAACATGATAACCACCCCAAACACACCTCCAAGACCACCACTGCCTTGCTAATGAAGCTGAGGATAAAGGTGATGGACTGGCCAAACATGTCTCCAGACCTAAACCCTATTTAGCATCTGTGGGACATCCTCAAACGGAAGGTGGAGGAGGGGAAGGTCTCCAACATCCACCAGCTCCGTGATGTTGTCATGGAGGAGGGGAAGAGGACTCCAGTGGTGACCTGTGAAGCTCTGGTGACCTCCATGCCCAAGAGGGTGAAGGCAGTGCTTGAAAATAATGGTGGCCACACAAAATATTGACACTTTGGGCCCAATTTGGACATTTTCATTAGGGTTGTACTCCCTTTAGTTGCCAGCGGTTTAGACATTAATGGCTGTGTGTTGAGTTATTTTGAGGGGACAACAAATTTTACACTGTTATACAAGCTGTACACTCACTACTTTACATTTTCAGTGTTGTCACATGAAAAGAGAGAAGAAAAGATTTACAGAAATGTGAGGGGTGTACTTACTTTTGTTAGATACTGTATATGAAATGTTTTTGCGCTATTTGCACTTTTATTATATTCAATATTTTAAGCAACATAGCCTTACCAACAGCACAACAAATTTCTTGATATATCCTTGTATTATTGTAGCAGTGTGAAGTATCGTCATATTATTGTAGCAGTGTGAAGTATCGTTGTAGTATTGTAGCAGTGTGAAGTATCGTTGTGTTATTGTAGCAGTGTGAAGTATCGTCGTGTTATTGTAGCAGTGTGAAGTATCGTTGTATTATTGTAGCAGTGTGAAGTATCGTTGTGTTATTGTAGCAGTGTGAAGTATCGTCGTGTTATTGTAGCAGTGTGAAGTATCGTTGTAGTATTGTAGCAGTGTGAAGTATCGTTGTGTTATTGTAGCAGTGTGAAGTATCGTCGTGTTATTGTAGCAGTGTGAAGTATCGTTGTAGTATTGTAGCAGTGTGAAGTATCGTTGTGTTATTGTAGCAGTGTGAAGTATCGTCGTGTTATTGTAGCAGTGTGAAGTATCGTTGTATTATTGTAGCAGTGTGAAGTATCGTTGTGTTATTGTAGCAGTGTGAAGTATCGTCGTGTTATTGTAGCAGTGTGAAGTATCGTCGTGTTATTGTAGCAGTGTGAAGTATCGTCGTGTTATTGTAGCAGTGTGAAGTATCGTTGTAGTATTGTAGCAGTGTGAAGTATCGTTGTGTTATTGTAGCAGTGTGAAGTATCGTCGTGTTATTGTAGCAGTGTGAAGTATCGTTGTATTATTGTAGCAGTGTGAAGTATCGTTGTGTTATTGTAGCAGTGTGAAGTATCGTCGTGTTATTGTAGCAGTGTGAAGTATCGTCGTGTTATTGTAGCAGTGTGAAGTATCGTCGTGTTATTGTAGCAGTGTGAAGTATCGTTGTATTATTGTAGCAGTGTGAAGTATCGTTGTGTTATTGTAGCAGTGTGAAGTATCGTCGTGTTATTGTAGCAGTGTGAAGTATTGTCGTGTTATTGTAGCAGTGTGAAGTATCGTTGTGTTATTGTAGCAGTGTGAAGTATCGTTGTATTATTGTAGCAGTGTGAAGTATCGTTGTGTTATTGTAGCAGTGTGAAGTATCGTCGTGTTATTGTAGCAGTGTGAAGTATCGTTGTGTTATTGTAGCAGTGTGAAGTATCGTTGTGTTATTGTAGCAGTGTGAAGTATCGTTGTATTATTGTAGCAGTGTGAAGTATCGTTGTGTTATTGTAGCAGTGTGAAGTATCGTCATATTATTGTAGCATTAGGAGGAACTGGAGATTTTCCACACAGAATCCAGCCTGGTTTTGGTATAATTTAATCGTCCGATTGTCCTGTGTAGGAAGGGAGATCCTAGTCCCGACTCTCTCTTTATTACACAAGCTGTGTGTGTAGTGCTGTACAATCCTAGAAACCATCTTGTAGTTCCTGGCGGTAACGCTCGGGATTTTTTATCACCGGTGTGTGAAATTTTGAAGTTTATACTTTGACCCCATAGGAAATGTTAATGTCTGCGTTTCGCTTGGTCGCACATATACCTTTTGACGTCTGTAATTTATGATGCAGCAGATGATCATTAAGACCCGTAATATCTAGAACCGTAAATGAATGATGGAAGTCCTGGTTTCAAGCTTGCATTGCTGAGTGCAAAATGGGTGACAGAAGGAGTCGGGTTCAGTGGGCTTCTCATACATCAAACCACATCGTGCCAACCTCACATGACCAGACTGTAGGAGGTGGGGGCTTCGCTAAATGGCGACGCAGATCCAGACATAGAAAAAAGCCAGCTCTGCAACTGAACATCCAAGATGACTCTTTACTGACATCCCACCTTCATCCCACCTCCATACAAACACCAACGTATTAAGGGAATGCAGACAGGGGCTGAAATGTGGTGGTTTCTGCTGATATGGGTCATCAGTTGGGTGTTGAGTTGGAAGTGTTGGCTTTTTCCTATGTTTCGTTTCCTCAGACGGTCATCTTTTGTAGCTCGGTATACTTATTACTCATTTCTTTGGCCCTTTTACGTGATGTAGTTTCTCCTAAGGCAAGCCCAGCACTATAGTAAATAATCTCCCTACACACACACGATGGGGCACCTTTTGCTGTGGACACCAGGATTAGTCTTCATGAATGCCGTCATTCATACCATTCATGATTCAGAGAGGGAATAGTTTTAAACCTCCCCCCTGATGTTAAATTCTAAAACTCAAAAATAGAACTCTAGGCTTAAAGTAAGCTTGTGCCGACAAAACGACAAATCAGGCCGCACTTGAAAATGACTTCGGCCATAACCTGCAGTGACGTAGGGTCAGGCAGGAGGAACCACAGAGTATGACAGGGGAAACAACACCTCCCAGAATTTTTTGATGTAAACATCCTTCGGGGTGTAAGCTCTGCAGTAGAGTGAAGGTTCTATGTACTGGCACTGGACCAGGTAAGTATAAAGCGTCTACTTTTACAGATCGTTTTGATGTATAGCAGAGAGAAGGTGACCTTTAAAGCATTAAAGTCCTTCCTGAGAGCATAAAAGTCCTTCCTGAGAGCATAAAAGTCCTTCCTGAGAGCATAAAAGTCCTTCCTGAGAGCATTAAAGTCCTTCCTGAGAGCATTAAAGTCCTTCCTGAGAGCAGACACTGAGTTCTATCATTGACAAGCAAGAGCCTTTCCTTTTGTGCCCCTCTGGTTTAGCATCTAGGACGTCTGGGCTAAGCCTTGCCCACCTGGCTTCATCCTGTCAAATAAGAGTGTCCTTAAAGGCCTCTCAAATGTTCCCATTGTACGGGTAAAGGAAGGTGGGCAGTTGTCCTAATTGTCCTAAAAAATCAGACTGGTGTCCAGTATTTCGAGAAGTCAAGCCCCTACAAACAAGTTGAAACTATATCGGTAAGGCACACGCCTAGTCCTAAAACCTTAAAAATGCTAACATCATTGTTGGAGCGCTGAAGTGTAAATTTGATTACATGAATTGAATCCATGGTCACCGTGCTTTTCATTTAGCCTTGCATTTCATTTTTTTACAAACAAGCATTTTTAGGTGTGTTGATGAAGTTCCAATGTAAATGCATTTTCCAGAAGGTTGGTTTGAACAGAATGTATTCCTATCTCTTGTGTAAGTTTCAGGTTGTAAAGCCGCGTACACACGGGCGGACTGTCTGGCCAACTTAGTCCGTCGAAACACATTTCAGCGGACAGTCCGCTCGTGTGTGGGCTTCAGCGGACTTTTTCAGCGTGCAGTCTGGCGGACTAAGTATTTCGGAATTTCCGTAATACTGTCCGTCATACTTTGGTTTCAGCGGACAATCCGCTCGTCAGTATGCTAGTTCGACGGACTAAGTATGGTGCATGCTCAGAAAGGATTTACACGGCGAAAGGTTGCATTGCTGTGTATTGGACTTCCTATTTCTAGTCCCGTCGTATGTGCTGTACACGTCATCGCGCATACTTTCGACGGACTGTTTGTGCATCCGTGTGTGGTCAAGTCCGTTCATTCGAAAGTAGGACGGACTGTCCGTCGGATTGTCTGACGGACTAAGTTGGCCATACAGTCCGCCCATGTGTACGCGGCTTTAGTCATAGTAGGTCCTCTCCTTTGTGGAGTCATGTAGGTTATAGTAGGTCCTCTTGTTTTTGGAGACCTCTAGGTCATAGCAGGTCCTCTCGTTTGTGGAGTCCTGTAGCTTTCAGTAGGTTCTATAATTTATGGACTTCTGTAGGCTATAGCAGGTCCTCTAGTTTGTGGAGTCCTGTTGGTTATAGCAGGTCCTCTAGTTTGTGGAGTCCTGTTAATTATAGCAGGTCCTCTCCTTTGTGGAGTCCTGTTGGTTATAGCAGGTCCTCTCCTTTGTGGAGTCCTGTAGCTTTTAGTAGGTTCTATAATTTATGGACTTCTGTAGGTTATAGCAGGTCCTCTAGTTTGCGGCGTCCTGTTGGTTATAGCAGGTCCTCTAGTTTGTGGAGTCCTGTTGGTTATAGCAGGTCCTCTAGTTTGTGGAGTCCTGTTAATTATAGCAGGTCCTCTCCTTTGTGGAGTCCTGTTGGTTATAGCAGGTCCTCTCCTTTGTGGAGTCCTGTAGCTTTTAGTAGGTTCTATAATTTATGGACTTCTGTAGGTTATAGCAGGTCCTCTAGTTTGTGGAGTCCTGTTGGTTATAGCAGGTCCTCTAGTTTGTGGAGTCCTGTTGGTTATAGCAGGTCCTCTAGTTTGTGGAGTCCTGTTAATTATAGCAGGTCCTCTCGTTTGTGGAGTCCTGTAGCTTTTAGTAGGTTCTATAATTTATGGACTTCTGTAGGTTATAGCAGGTCCTCTAGTTTGCAGAGTCCTGTAGTTATAGCAGGTCCTCTTGTTTGTGGAGTCCTGTTGGTTATAGCAGGTCCTCTTGTTTGTGGAGTCCTGTAGTTATAGCAGGTCCTCTTGTTTGTGGAGTCCTGTAGTTATAGCAGGTCCTCTAGTTTGTGGAGTCCTGTTGGTTATAGCAGGTCTTCTAGTTTGTGGAGGCCTGTAGTTATAGCAGGTCCTCTAATTTGTGGAGTCCTGTAGGTTATAGCAGGTCCTCTTGTTTGTGGAGCCCTCTAGATCAGTGATGGCGAACCTTGGCACCCCAGATGTTTTGGAACTTCATTTCCCATGATGCTCAGCTACACTGCAGAGTGCATGAGCATCATGGGAAATGTAGTTCCAAAACATCTTGGGTGCCAAGGTTCACCATCACTGCTCTAGATCATAGTAGGCCCTCTCCTTTATGGAGTCCTGTAGCTTATAGTGAAGACAAAAAGGGTTGACAGCGCTCAGAAACGGAGCTGGAATTGATAGATGATGGCACAAGGCTGTAAGGCTGGCTCAGGCACTGATGGATCACTAGGACCGACCGAGACAACTAACCAAGGGACACCGACCATGCAAAGCTTCAAAGACATGCCAGCTGCAGTGTGTAGAGCCGGACCCGCTGGCAAGGGAAGATGGTGTCACTGACACCGGCGATGTAGATAGAGCCAAGCAACTGACTGTGTACAGGGGAAAAGCTTCCCATGGACACAGTCAGCATGACGTGGGAGCCGTCAGTCACAGCACGCGGTGGGGAAGAAACGGCACAGAGGTCCATTTCTTCAGAGCATGTGCCAATGACATCGGTGCACTACAAGTGAAGTCTCTCCTAAACGGCGCACTTTAGAAGATCTTTCCACTACCTATAGGTAAGCCTTATTCTAGGCTTACCTATAGATAAAAGTAAGCCAAAAGGGTTTACAACCACTTCAACTCTTATATTACAAGTCCCATAGACATTCTGAAAATAAAAACTGCAAAAATAATGATACGCCGCCTGTGTATATCTATATAATATATGCATCTACACACATGCAGACCTACAGAATTCAAATCAGATAGGGTCTATAAAGGAAAAAAGGAAAAAAGAAAACCATAATGGATATATATAGAGGATATGGTTCCTTCTCTGACACCTCCGTTTCGGATTGTCTTCGGTGACACCCCCTTCCTTTGAAGCTCACTACGGAGCTTTCCCCTGGATACAGTCAGCTGCTTGGCTCTACACACTACAGCTTGCGTGTTTGTCAGGTCACCTGAGATCAGGTGACAGATGCACTCCGTAGGAATCGGAAGTGCACCGCTAAGGTAGTGGACCTTAGGACTGACTGCTGCGGATTGTACCCAGGGAGGTTCAGGAAGCAGGTCTACTGGATCATTAACACAGATCCCAGTTGGAGCTGGAGCATAGATTATTCATCGGGGCGCGGAGTCTAAGAGCCAGCAGGTGTTCACCAGAGCCTCTAGTGGTGAGGATGGACTGTGCTGCAGTCTGGGTCCAGGTCGTGGCCCCCAGGGTCTCACAGCTCACGCTCACGGTAGTCTACAGGAGAAGGAAACAGCAGGCTGGAACAGCAAGGATAGAAAAGGGATTAGGCAGAGGTCAGGGCAACTAGCAGACAGGAATAACAGAGTACACACCAAAGGTTCAGGGTCACAGGCAGACAGGGATAGTCGGGGACATGCCAAAAGGTCAAGGTCACAAGCAGACAGGAATAGTCGAGAACACGCCAAGGTCGGTAACAGAGACAAACGTAGAGCACGCGGCAAGCAGGAAACAGGAAGCCAAACATACAGTGAATACACAATGGTTGATCAGCACCGCTGGTTTGCAGTGCACAGGTTAATATAGGGCTCCCTGATGGGGCCTGGGGTGGAGCCATGCTTAGAGGAGAGGTTATAAAAACCACCAGGTGGAAGTGGCTGGCCTCTTAGTCTGAACACATGAGTAGAGGTAAGCAGACCGAGGAAGATTACTGCATAACCATGACGGTGTTCTTGTGGCTTTCCATGGTCGGTGTCTCTTGGTTGGTTGTCCCAGTCAGTCCTAGTGATCCATCAGTGCCTGAGCCAGCCTTACTGCCTTGTGCCATCACCTATCAATTCCAGCTCAGTTCCTGAGCGCTGTCATCCCTCTTTATCTTCAGCATTGCAGCATCTGATCCTTTGCATTAGACAGCAGCATGATTCAGCTGAACATATATTGCATTATGTGTTTTTTCCTGTGATTAATGCTTGGGACTCAACCTTTTTGTAGCTTAAAGTAAGTTGTCTCGTTTATAAAGTCCTGTAGCTTATAGTAGGTCCTCTCCTTTATGGAGTCTTGTAGGCTATAGTAGGTCCTCTAGTTTGTGGAGTCCTGTAGGTTATAGCGGGTCCTCTCATTTGTGGAGTCCTGTAGGTTATATTAAATCGTCTTGTTTGTGGAGTCCTCTAGGTCATAGTAGGTACTCTCTTTTGTGGAGTCCTCTAGGTCATAGTAGGTCCTCCCATTTGTGGAGTCCTGTGGGTCTTCTCCTTGTGAAGTCATTTAGGTCATAAAAGGTTCTTTCTTTTGTGGAGTCCTGTAGGTCCTCTCCTTGTGAAGTCCTTTAGTTCATAGTAGTTCCTCTCATTTGTGAAGTCCCGTAGGTCATAGCAGGCCCTCTCCTTTTGGACTCCTGTAGGTCATTTTAGTTCCTCATTTGTGGAGTCTTGTAGGTCTTAGCAGGTCCTCTCCTTTGTGGGGTCATGTTCATATTAGGTCCTCTCATTTGTGAAGTCCTGTAGGTTATATTAGGTCTTCTTGTTTGTGGAGTCCTCTAGGTCATAGTAGGTCCTCTCATTCCTGTGGGTCTTCTCCTTGTGAAGTTATTTAGGTCATAGACGGTCCTCTCATTTCTGTAGTCCTGTAGGTCCTCTCCTTGTGAAGTCCTCTAGGTCATAGTAGGTCCTCTCATTTATGGAGTCCTGTGGGTCTTCTCCTTGTGAAGTCATTTAGGTCATAGAAGGTCCTCTCTTTTGTGGAGTCCTGTAGGTCATCTCCTGGTGAAGTCCTTTAGGTCATAGTAGTTCCTCTCATTTGTGAAGTCCCGTAGGTCGTAGCAGGCCCTCTCCTTTTGGACTCCTGTAGGTCATTTTAGTTCCTCATTTGTGGAGTCTTGTAGGTCTTAGCAGGTCCTCTCCTTTGTGGGGTCATGTTCATATTAGGTCCTCTCGTTTGTGAAGTCCTGTAGGTTATATTAGGTCTTCTTGTTTGTGGAGTCCTCTAGGTCATAGTAGGTCCTCTCATTCCTGTGGGTCTTCTCCTTGTGAAGTTATTTAGGTCATAGACGGTCCTCTCATTTCTGTAATCCTGTAGGTCCTCTCCTTGTGAAGTCCTTTAGGTCATAGTAGGTCCTCTCATTTTTGGAGTCCGTTTGGTCATAGTAGGCCTGGCAGAATTTTCCCATCACACATCCAATACAGTGTTTCAGTATGAATGAACTTTCTTCTCCAGTAGTCTCCATGCTCTATCCAGCTGATAATTCCACATCTACATCCACAGAGGTATGGCGAGGCAGAAGAAGCTTTCCAGATGGTTTTACAGCTGGACAACGGGTGTAAGGAGGCCGTGAAGGAGATCCATACATGTCAAGTTCTACAGCTCATGGTAATGTGAAAAGAAGCAGAGCCATGCCTGTCATTGTATTCTCCATCATGTATAATTTATGTGATATGACTGTAGTAATGGGAGGAGACAGGGATCTAAGTTCAGAGATCTCGCCAGTGGGATACTTTTTTGGTGGATGTCGGTGGCGCAGATGCATGAACCCGGCTTTACAACCAACATTAGGAGGGGGAAAGTTCTTTCTACATTTGTGTCATATTTTTGCAGTGACCATGACGGGAGGTAAAAGTCAGAAGGCTTCATAGACCAGGGAAGGCAAAATATAAGTTTAGCACTACCCCCACAGGGGCTGCTGGTTACTGTTTCCCCCTTCTTCTGCACAGCCAGGCAACACACATCTTCCACTTGCACCCAGACACCAGAAGTCAGTCTCTTGGCTTTGTTTTTTGTTTTATTAGGGGTAACAACTTGGATGGGGTAGAGAAATTTAAGGGATGCCCAACTTGACTTGAACACAGATGAGGACAACGTCCTTCATATATACAGAGATAGGATCCTGGACTGTTCTCCTTCCTGGACACACTCAGTCTTTAAGGATCAGTAGCAAGTAAGTCCCTTACGGACTAGGAGCTCTTAGTCCCAATTGGAAAATGTCATAATATCCTGTTGTAGAGCTGATCCCAGCTCCACTGCTTGCAGGCACTACCAGCTGTCCTGGCTGATGCTCTGAAGATTCCCCCAGGGCAAGGGAGAAAAAGGGTTAAGCACCGCGCCGTCCTCTGAAAACTTGCTACATGTGGCACTCTCTCCCCTTGTGAATCCCTGGGTGTTCCGATGTACTCACTCTGACCTCCTTGCTCCCACTGTTCTCAGGCAAAAATCCTGTTCCAACCGTGATGCTGAATGGATCTTCCTAAGCCAGCCCGAGCCCAATCTGAAGGCAAAGCCCCACCCCCAGACCTTGGGAAACCCTCCTAGGCCACCAACAGCCTCCCCAGCACTCCATCTTCCACCCAACTCCCCTGTTACCCTGGCTGTCCCATATTTAAGGGCTGCCTCAGCCACCCTCCTAGACCCTCTGCCTGGGGATTGGCCAGATTCCCTCAAGTATGCAGCTCAGGACCGCCTGGCCTCCGCCCACTAACTTCTAGAAGCTTATCCAAGCTTCTAGACCCAGGGACAGGTACCAGAGAGACCCACACTGTAGCACCATTCACCCTGACCTCTAGTAATCTGACCTGATTACAGACTCCTACGGTTACCATGAGTCAAAACCTAAATTTGCCTGCAATAATCTAGTAGCACACTAGAGGGTGCTACATAAGCAGATTGAATTGCAGCTTGAGGTCACTTGAATTTCTCAATCTTCGAAAAAGACACAAATTTTAACCACTTGCCAACCGCCCCCCCGTCATTATACTTCAGCTGTTTTAAAGGGGAAAATCGTTGTTATGGCAGCAGATAGCTGCCATAACCCCAGTATCTTCTTCAACAGCGGTCAGTCGGCTTTCAGATAAGTCTCGGAGGCGGATTTGCCAAAAGATCACTTTTCCCGGGGGCGGGAGAGGCCCCCCCCCCTCCCTCCCCCTGCTTACCGGAGTCGTCGGTAGCAGCAGAGACGATCGGTCCTCTTCCCTCACAGGCTGGATGCCAAGTAAGGGAAAGATGTCCTCCCCGCTCGGCTCCATTCCATTGGATGGCGGAAGTGAAATGAAACATCACTTCCGCCCAATGGTCTTAAAGAGGACATTTTTTATTTTTTATTTTTGGAAAAAAATAAAAAAATATATATATATATAGATTATAATTTATATATATATATATATATATATATATATATATATATATATATATATATATATATATATAATATTAGATGGATATATAAATATATATATATATATATATATATATATATATTA
This sequence comes from Lithobates pipiens, assembly GCF_037356315.1. Taxonomy (NCBI): domain Eukaryota; kingdom Metazoa; phylum Chordata; class Amphibia; order Anura; family Ranidae; genus Lithobates; species Lithobates pipiens. The sequence goes on from NW_027507787.1 coordinate 240,070,040, forward strand.
GATGGATATGTATATATATATATATATATATATATATATATATATATATATATATATGATTATCATTTCTATATATATATATATATATATATATATGTGTGTGTAAATATGAGATCTAAGGTCTTTTTGACCCCCAAATCTCATAGTGAAGAAAGGATATTTACAATAGAAATAAAAGTGATCCAAAATAGCTTATTAAAAAAGGACAGTGTAAAAAAAAAAAAAAAGTATAATAAGAAAAAAAATTTTTAGCGCCCCATCCCGCTGAGCTTGCGCGCAGAAGCGAACGCATATGTAAGTAGTGCACGCATATGAAAACGGTGTTCAAACCACACATGTGAGGTATCGCCGCGATCGTTAGAGCGAGAGCAATAATTCTAGCCCTGGAACTCCTCTGTAACTCAAAACTGGTAACCTGTCGAAATGTTTAAACGTCGCCTGTGGAGATTTTTAACGGTAAAAGTTTGGCGCCATTCCACGAGCGGGCACAATTTTCAAGCGTGACATGTTGGGTATCAATTTACTCGGCGTAACATCATCTCTTTCACAATATCTGAAAAAAAAAAATTGGGCTACCTTTTAATGTTGTCTTGTTTTTTTTATTTAAAAAAAGTGTATTTTTTTTCCCCCAAAAAAATTGCGCTTGTAAGATTTCTGCGCAAATACGGTGTGACATTAAGTATAGCAACAACCGCCATTTTATTCTCTAGGGTGTCTGAAAATAAAATATATAATGTTGTAATTTTCTTGCAAAAAAAAAGATTTTAAACACAAAAATCTCAAGTGGTTAAACAGTTAAATACACAGATTTACCAAAGTAAATGAGAAGTCTAATTCGGTGATCTCCGGTAATAGCCGCGTATTGTTCTTCACATTAAGACGTACCGCTCGGTGCTTCTCTAATGAGTATTTAAATCTCTTTCAAGGTTCATGGATTCACCCAGGAGCAGAGCGTGGCTTTGCTGGAGGAATATGAATCTGTGGCTGCTGTCATGGAAGCTCCAATTTCTGCCAAAGGTAATTTTCTCAATTTGTAACGTCAGTTTTATTTTCTGGTTTGCGGGGGGGGGGGGGAGGGGGAGGTGTGTCATGTGACCGGCGCTCAGTAACTCTCTCTTCTTTCCGGTGACCGGCGGCGCAGTGTTGCAGGAAAATGTGAACCTGGAGGATTCGGCAGAAGAGGAGCTGCTCTTCTTAAATGACTTGTGAGTATGAGCGCACGTCTGCCGCCCCGAGGAATTGTATAAAACCGCTTTCCGATGACGGCGGATCGTAAAAACGCCTTCCCGGGACGCGTCACTTATGCAGATTTGGCTTTCTTCTTCATCTTAAACTCAAGCGTGCGTGTCCGGGTTCTCTGCTCAGTGCTGGGACTGCGGAGGAATATTACTGCAGACGGTTTTTTTTATTGGTCATTATGGGTCCTACAAAACTGCTACCATCCGGCAAGATGGGATCTCCAACGGAACGTTTATATCTCTGCGCTTCTGGTTAAAAATAATTATATGGTCAGCAGCTAAGCACCCTTCTGTGGTCCCAACACTGGAAATGTGTATGAGAAGTGCAGCACTCTACCTTTAAGAAATATACACTCACCGAGCCAACTTTATTAGGTCCACCTTGCTAGTCCCGGGTTGGACCCCCTTTTTTAGGTCCAGTTACTAGTCCCGTGTTGGACCCCCTTTATTAGGTCCACCTTGCTAGTCCCAGGTTGGACCCCCTTTATTAGGTCCACCTTGCTAGTCCCAGGTTGGACCCCCTTTTTAGGTCCAGTTGCTAGTCCCGGGTTGGAACCCCCTTTATTAGGTCCACTTGCTAGTCCCAGGTTGGACCCCCTTTTTTAGGTCCATTTGCTAGTCCCGGGTTGGAACCCCCTTTATTAGGTGCACCTTGCTAGTCCCAGGTTGGACCCCCTTTTTTAGGTCCAGTTGCTAGTCCCATGTTGGACCCCCTTTATTAGGTCCACCTTGCTTGTCCCGGATTAGACCCCCTTTATTAGGTCCACCTTGCTAGACCCGGGTTGGACCCCCTTTATTAGGTCCACCTTGCTAGTCCCAGGTTGGACCCCCTTTTTTAGGTCCAGTTGCTAGTCCCACTTTGCTAGTCCCGGGTTAGACCCTCTTTATTAGGTCCACCTTGCTAGTCCCGGGTTGGACCCCCTTTATTAGGTCCACCTTGCTAGTCCCAGGTTGGACCCCCTTTTTTAGGTCCAGTTGCTAGTCCCGGGTTGGAACCCCCTTTATTAGGTCCACTTGCTAGTCCCAGGTTGGACCCCCTTTTTTAGGTCCATTTGCTAGTCCCGGGTTGGAACCCCCTTTATTAGGTGCACCTTGCTAGTCCCAGGTTGGACCCCCTTTTTTAGGTCCAGTTGCTAGTCCCATGTTGGACCCCCTTTATTAGGTCCACCTTGCTTGTCCCGGGTTAGACCCCCTTTATTAGGTCCACCTTGCTAGTCCCTGGTTGGAACACCCTTTATTAGGTCTACCTTGCTAGTCCCGGGTTGGAACCCCCTTTTATTAGGTCCACTTTGCTAGTCCCGGGTTGGACCCCCTTTATTAGGTCCACCTTGCTAGTCCTGGGTTGGACCCCCTTTATTAGGTCCACCTTGCTAGTCCCAGGTTGGAACCCCCTTTATTAGGTCCACCTTGTTAGTCGCGGGTTGGACCCCCTTTTGCGTTCATTCTTGGTGGCATAGATACAAAGGTGTTGGAAACGTTCATCAGAGATTTTGCTCCATAGTGACATGATAGCATCACGCAGTTGCTGCAAATTTGTCGGCTGCACATCCATGATGCCGATCTTCCACCACATCCCAAAGGTGCTCTATTGGATGAGATGTGGTGAGTGTGGAGGCCATTGGAGGACAGTGACCTCATTGTCCAGTGGTGAGATGATCAGAGCTTTGTGACATGGTGCATTATCCTGCTGGAAGGAGCCATCAGAAGATGGGGACACTGTAGTCATAAAGGGATGGACATGGTCAGTAACAATACTCAGGTAGGCCGTGGGGTTTAAACCATGCTCAATTGGTACTAAGGGGCCCAAAGTGTGCCAAGAAAATATCCCCCACATAATTTCACCCCCACCAACAGCCTGAACCGGTGATAGCCCATCCCCCACACCATTACATGTCCACCACCAGCCTGAACCAGTGATACAAGGCAGGATGGATCTGAAGCGTGGCGAGCGAGGCTGTGCCCGAAGCGTGGCGAGCGAAGCGTGGCCGTGCCTGAAGCGTGGCGAGCGTGGCCGTGCCTAAAGTGTGGCGAGCGTGGCGTGCCTGAAGCGTGGCGAGCGAGGCTGTGCCCGAAGCGTGGCGAGCGAAGCGAGGCCGTGCCCGAAGCGTGGCGAGCGAAGCGAGGCCGTGCCCGAAGCGTGACGAGCGAAGCGAGGCCGTGCCCGAAGCGTGGCGAGCGAAGGGAGGCCGTGCCTGAAGCGAGCCCGCGAGGGGCCCTGTGCTGCAACATATATGGGGGCATCGCGCACTCCAGCAGGTAGCAAAATATGAAGGATAGCCGAATGTGACGTGACATTGGCGTGGCCGGCCATAGAGGTGAGCAGAGACTAGATCGTCTCTAATCACCTCTATGATCTGGAAGGACCAGAGCAAACATCCTGAGCTCACTCCTAGGGCAGAAGTAAACACATTTTATTTTTATTTTTTAAAGCAAAAGATCAAAAATTATTATTTTTTTAATCTTTTGCTCAAAGGGTAGAGGAGAGATTTGGGGTCTAATAAACCCCAGATCCCTCCATAAAGAGGACCTGTCATCCCTTATTTCTATGACATGGGATGTTTACATTACTTGTAATAGGAATAAAAGGGATCAAACAAAACTAATGGGAAAAAATGTAAAATGCCCCCATCCCTCTGTGCTTGTGCGCAGAAGTGAACGCATACGTAAGTCACACACGCATATGTAAACGTCGTTTGCACCACACATGTGAGGTATCGCCGTGAACATTAGAGCGAGAGCAATAATTCTAGCACAAGACATTTTCTATAACTCTAAACAGGTAACCTGTGAAGGCGTTTAAAGTGCTGCCTATGGTGATGTTTATGTACCGTAGTTTGTCGCCTTTCCATGAGCGTGTGCAATTTAAAAGAGTGACATGTTAGGTATCTATTTTCTCAGCGTAACATCATCTTTAATACTATACAAAAAGATGGGGTATATATTGTGTTTTTTTTTTGTTTTTGTTTTTTTATTAGTTTAAATGTTTAATTTTTTTTTCTTTTTATTGTATTTATAAAACCGCTGTGCACATACCATGTGACATAAAAAAAAATTACAACGATCGCCATTTTTTTCCCTTGAGTCTCTGCTAAAAAGAAAACTCTCTGTCTGTGTGTGTGTGTGTATATGTGTGTATATATATATATATATATATACATACAGTATCTCACAAAAGTAAGTACACCCCTCACATGTTTGTAAATCTTTTCTTCTCTCTTTTCATGTGACAACACTGAAGAAATGACACTTGTCTACAATGTAAAGTAGTGAGTGTACAGCTTGTATAACAGTGTCAATTTGCCGTCCCCTCAAAATGACTCAACACACAGCCATTAATGTCTGTTGAGTTATTTTGAGGGGACAGGAAATTTACACTGTTATACACTCACTACTTTACATTGTAGACAAGTGTCATTTCTTCAGTGTTGTCACACGAAAAGATAAAAGAAAAGATTTACACAAATGTGAGTGCGGTTTGTACTCACTTTTGTGAGATACAGTGTATATGTATGTGTATATGTGTGTGTGTGTGTGTGTGTATATGTGTGTGTGTATGTGTATATATAATATACACCGGTGTGTGTGTGTATATACCGGTGTATATATGTGTGTGTATGTATGTATATATATATATATATATATATATATATATATATATATATATAATGTGTGTGTGTATATATATATATATATATATATATATATATATGTTTGTTAATAGTATGTGTGTGTGTGTGTATATATATATATATACACACAGTAGCATTTTAGGGAGTTTTAAGTAATCTTCTAGCAAAAATATACTGATTTAACCTTGTAAACAAAAAGTGCCAGGAAAGGGGCCCTGGATATATAGAATCTATGTGTCTCCTGAAGCTCATGTCCTCCTAATGTTCGGATGTCATTGGGAAGATGTATGATGGAGAGATGTACTATTAATTCCTGTGTCATTTCTCTATTTCACAGATCTCAGAGCTGCTCTTTGTGGGTGGGAAATATCACCGACCAGATCACAGAAAAGCTACTGAGAGATGCATTTAAGTGGTGAGCAGATGGTCCCGTTCTTGTCTCAGTTGTGTAATACTTGGGTTCTTCCGTCACGAAGCTGAAGGCTCCTCCCATGTACATAAGTATAACAGACTCCTCCCATGTACATAAGTATAACAGACTCCTCCCATGTACATAAGTATCACAGACTCCTCCCATGTACATAAGTATCACAGACTCCTCCCATGTACATAAGTATAACAGACTCCTCCCATGTACATAAGTATCACAGACTCCTCCCATGTACATAAGTATCACAGGCTCCTCCCATGTACATAAGTATCACAGACTCCTCCCATGTACATAAGTATAACAGACTCCTCCCATGTACATAAGTATCACAGGCTCCTCCCATGTACATAAGTATCCCAGGCTCCTCCCATGTACATAAGTATCCCAGGCTCCTCCCATGTACATAAGTATCACAGGCTCCTCCCATGTACATAAGTATCCCAGGCTCCTCCCATGTACATAAGTATCCCAGGCTCCTCCCATGTACATAAGTATCCCAGGCTCCTCCCATGTACATAAGTATCCCAGGCTCCTCCCATGTACATAAGTATCCCAGGCTCCTCCCATGTACATAAGTATCCCAGGCTCCTCCCATGTACATAAGTATCCCAGGCTCCTCCCATGTACATAAGTATCCCAGGCTCCTCCCATGTACATAAGTATCCCAGGCTCCTCCCATGTACATAGGTATCACAGGCTCCTCCCATGTACATATTTATCACCGGCTCCTCCCATGACACTCAGAATTGAGCTCAGGTGCCTCCTGTTTCCACTGATCATCCTTGAGAAGTTTCTACAACCTGATTGGAGGTCACCTGTGGTAGATTCAGGTGATTGGACATGATTTGGAAAGGCACACACCTCTCTATAGAAGGTCCCACAGGTAACAGTGCATGTCAGAGCACAATCCAAGCCATGAAGTCCAAGGAATTGTCTGTAGACCTCCGACAAAGGATTGTATGGAGGGACAGATCGGGGGAAGGGTACAGAAAACTGTCTACAGCACTGAAGGTCCCAATGAGCTCAGTGGCCTCCATCATCTGTAAATGGAAGACCTTTGGAACCACCAGGACTCTTCCTGGAGTAGGCCGCCCCGCCAAACTGAGCGATCGGGGGAGAAGGGCCTTAGTCAGGGAGGTGACCAAGAACCTGATGGTCCCTCTGACAGAGCTCCAACGTTTCTCTGTGGAGAGAGGAGAACCTTCCAGAAGAACAACCATCTCCAAAGCACTCCACCGATCAGGTCTGTATGGTAGAGTGGCCAGATGGAAGCCACTCCTCAGTAAAAGGCACATGACAGCCCACCTGGAGTTTGCCAAAAGGCACCTGAAGGACTCCCCGACCATGAGAAACAAAATTCTCTGGTCTGATGAAACAAAGATTGAACTATTTGGCCTGAATGGCAAGTGTCATGTCTGGAGGAAACCAGGCACCGCTCATCACCTGGCCTATGCCATCCCTACTGTGAAGCATGGTGGCGGCATCATGGTGTGGGGATGTTTTTCAGTGGCAGGAGTTGGGAGACTAGTCAGGATTGAGGGAAAGTTGAATGCAGCCATGTGCAAGGACATCCTCAATGAAAACCTGCTTTGGACCTCAGACTGGGGTTGAAGGTTCATCTTCCAACAGGCCAACGACCCTAAACACACAACCAAGATAACATAGGAGTGGCTACGGGACATCTCTGTGAATGTCCTTGAGTGGCCCGGCCAGAGCCCGGACTTGAACCCGATTGAGAGGTCCTACAAAGAAGAATGGGAGAAACTGCCAAAGATAGGTGTGCCGAGCTTGTAGCATCATACTCAACAAGACCTGAGGCTGTAATTGGTGCCAAAGGAGCTTCACAAAAGTATTGACACAAACATACACCCCATAGGTAGATCTTGATGGACTGGTGTCTCCGCCTCACCGACCGTGTAACTTCTATACATGGGATTTGATTTTCTTTTTTAATAAATTTGCAAAGATTTCAAACAAACGTTTACATTTTGGGGTATTGTTTGTAGAATGTTGGAGAAAATAATACATTTAAGCGCTTGCCGTCCGTCCACCGTCAAATGACGACGGGGCGGTGCGGCTCTCGTTCTGGTTGGACGTCACATGACGGCTCCCCAGGGCGGCCGCTCTCTCGCATGCCCCTGGGGACGCGCAGCTTCTCGCCCAGATATCGCCCGTCTGCGCACACACACGCACTCATCGCTCTTTGTGTTTTCTCTCTAGTTATGGAGAACTGCACAGCATCCGACTGCTTGCTGAACGCTTCTGTGCTTTTGTGAATTATAAGTGTCCTGTCGCTACAGCCAAAGCCCTGGAGGGACTGCAGGTAAGTGAGACCAACCCCTTCCAATAGATGTAGGGAGGCGGGGCAGTGACATCATGCTCTGCGCCTCATCCAATCAGAGAATCAACCTATTGTCTTCACAATGCACCAGGGTGCTCGGAAGCTAGTGAAGATCGGTGTAGAAATGGTATAGTAGTGGTGTAATAGCAGTCTAGCAGTGGTTTAGAAGTGGTTTAGTAGCAGTTGAATAGCGATGTAGTAGTGGTGTAGTAGCAGTCTAATAGTGGTATAGTAGTGGTATAATAGCAGTCTAATAGTGGTGTAATAGTGGAAGCAGTCTCATAGTTTAGTAGTGGTATAGTAGCAGTCTTAATAGTGGTGTAGTAGGGGTGTAGCAGCAGTCGAATAGCAATGTAGTAGTGGTATAGTAGCAGTCTAATCATGGCATAGTAATGATGTGGTAGCAGTCTGATAGTAGTGGTGTAGTAGCAGTCTAATAGCGGTGTAGTAGTGGTAGCAGTCTAATAGTGGTGTAGTAGTAGTATAGTAGCAGTCTTAATAGTGGTATAGTAGCAGTCGAATAGCGATGTAGTAGTGTTATAGTAGCAGTCTAATAGTGGTATAGTAGTGGTGTGGTAGCAGTCTAATAGTGGTATAGTAGCAGTCTAATAGTGGTATAGTAGGCGTATAGTAGTGGTATAGTAGCAGTCTAATAGTGGTGTAGTAGTGGTAGCAGTCTGGGGGACGGCAGTTTGGGGGATGGCAGTTGGGAAGATGGTAGTCTGGAAGGGAGATGGCAGTCTGGGAGACGGCAGTCTGGGGGGGATGGCAGTCTGGGAGGGAGACGGCAGTCTGGGGGGGGGGATGGCAGTCTGGGAGGGAGACGGCAGTCTGGGGGGGGGATGGCAGTCTGGGGGGGGGTGTCAGTCGGGAGAGTGGCAGTCTGGGGGGGTGTCTGTCTGCGGGATGGCAGTCTGAGGGGGGGTGGCAGCCTGGGGGGGTGGCCGTCTGGGGGATGGCAAGCTGGGAGGGGGATGGCAGGCTGGGGGGGTGGCCGTCTGCGGGGGGAACGCAGTCTGGGGGGGGTGGCCGTCTGGGGGATGGCAGGCTGGGGAGGTGGCCATCTGCGGGATGGCAGTCTGGGGGGGTGGCTGTCTGGGGGATGGCACGCTGGGAGGGGGATGGCAGGCTGGGGGGGGGGGGGGGTGGCCGTCTGCAGGATGGCAGTCTGGGGGGGGGGGGGGTGGCTGTCTGGGGGATGGCAGGCTGGGAGGGGGATGGCAGGCTGGGGGGGGAGGTGGCCGTCTGCGGGATGGCAGTCTGGGGGGGTGGCTGTCTGGGGGATGGCAGGCTGGGGGGGGGTGGCCGTCTGCGGGATGGCAGTCTGGGGGGGTGGCTGTCTGGGGGATGGCAGGCTGGGGGGGGGTGGCTGTCTGGGGGATGGCAGTCTGGGGGGGTGGCTGTCTGGGGGATGGCAGGCTGGGGGGGGTGGCCGTCTGCGGGATGGCAGTCTGGGGGGGTGGCTGTCTGGGGGATGGCAGGCTGGGGGGGGGTGGCTGTCTGGGGGATGGCAGGCTGGGGGGGGGTGGCTGTCTGGGGGATGGCAGTTGGGAAAAGGGCAGTACGGGATGACAAGTTGTTCTTCTACCAACAGGGTAAAGAAATTGAGAACACGAGATTAGTGATCCGGTACCCAGACAAGCCTTACCGACCCTCCACCGTGACCACGTCTGATGCACAGACCAAGCCAGCTGCAATAAAGTGAGTTTCCTGAATTAGATGAACATTGCGGTGAGAGCCCTCCTCAGCCCCTAACTCCTATAGTTCAGCATTTTGCTCACTCATTCCCACTACACAAGTTCCTGGAAGTCGCATGTTGTTGTCTAGAATGATGAATGGAGTGATAGGGGCTCATTCACAGCATAAAGGTGCGTCCGTGTTCCCATGTGGTTCCCACGTGTCCCCATTCATCAGGTGCAGTTTTTGAAATCGCAGCTCAACAGACCCCTTGGTACTGCAGTACCATGCGTTTTGGCAGCTGTGAGTCGTCAGCAGTCCCTCTTAACTCGCAGACGAGCCTCCTATGAGTAAGGGCCTGGTTACACTTGTCTCAAAATACATCTGAAATTACTTTAAAAATCGGTCTAGTGTGTTTTTTTTATTGACACTTTTTTCCCCCAGGTGAATGGGTAGGGGTATGATGTACCCCATACTCATTCACATAAGGTGGTGGGCAGGGATCTGGGGGCCCCCTTATTAAAGGGGGCTCCCGCATTCCGATAAGCCCCCTGCCCACAGACCCCAACAACCAACGGCCAGGGTTGTCGAGAAGAGGCCCTTGTCCTCATCAACATGGGTTCAAGGTGCTTTGGGGTGGGGGGGCAGCATAGCACCCCCCTGCCCCAAACCACCCACCCCCCCCATGTTGTGGTATGGTTCGGGGGGGGGGGCTAGCTCGTCCCCACCCCCTTTCCTGAACGCCGGGCTGCGTGCTCGGCTAAGGGTCTAGTGTCTAGTATGGATTTGGGGGGGGCACACCTTTTTTTTTTTCAGCGTCGGGGTTCCCCTTAAAATCCATATCAGACTGAAGGGCCTGGTATGCTCCTGGAGGGGGAACCCATGCCAAGTTTTTTTATTTCAAATTTGGCCTGGAGTTCCCCCTCAAGATCGGCAGAGCACAAGTCACATGCCAAAGTCGGATCAGGCAAGACAGCGATCCGACTTTGATCCGACTCCAATGATATTCAATGGGCTGAAGTAGGATCAAAGTCGGACCAGTAGTGTAGGGAGCATTTTCAAAGTTGGACCAGTTAAGACGGCTCCCATTGATCTTCACACGTCATGTGACATGAGCTCCCAATGTCGGAGCGTTTGTCGCACCAGTGTAAACCCGGCCTGAGACCCCCCCCCCCCGATGTCACCTCTGCCCTACACTGCAGCCTATCAAGCACAGGTGGAGCTTGATTTGTGGAGAGCACGACTAATAGTTGTCCTGTGGACAGATTCTCCCCCCTGAGCTGTGGATCTCTGCAGCTCCTCCAGAGTTACCATGGACCTCTTGGCTGCTTCTCTGATGAATGCTCTCCTTGCCCGGCACGGTCAGTTTAGGTGGACGGCCATGTCTTGGTAGGTTTGCAGTTGTCCCATACTCTTTCCATTTTCCGATGATGGATTGATCAGAGCTCCGTGAGACGTTCAAAGCTTGGGATATGTTTTTATAACCTGAGACAAGGATATAGACTCATTTAGAGCAGCATGTTATTACCATCATCCCAAAATATACATAATATTGGAATACCTCAAGAGGGTGGGATTTTAAAGGCAATGTCATTGGAATTTATATAAAAACAATATATTTATTGATACAAAACAAACCATTTTTTTCAAAATGCATACAAAAATGATACATAAATATTTAACACAATACACCATACATTATGTACAAAAATAGAGCAACAAAGAGCAGCTTTTTTTTCCCCAACGCGTTTCGATTGACGCAAAAAAGGATCTTCTTCAGGGAAGCCACTCTCTGGAAATACAAAATATCCAATCAAAAAAAAAATTATCATTAAAAGAAAGATCAAACCAAAACATACATAATGTCCATGCTGGACTACTCACAGCACCACCTTCTGCTGTTTTGGTTTGATCTTTCTTCTATTGATAATTTTTTTTGATTGGATATATTTTTGTATTTCCAGAGAGTGGCTTCCCTGAAGAAGATACATTTTTTTTTGCGTCAATCGAAACGCGTTAGTAAAAAGCCGCTCTTTGTTGCTCTATTTTTGTACATAATGTATGGTGTATTGTGTTAAATATTTATGTATCATTTTTGTATGTAGTTTGTTTTGTATCAATAAAAATATTGTTTTTATATAACTTCCAATATTATGTTTTTATAACCTAACTGCGACAGACCTAGCTGGGACCGAGGCTCTTGGAGGGGACTGAATGCGAGCCTCTTGCCTTGTGATTATGGGCCCTGGCATTTGGGGGTACAGTGCTGTTTGTGAGCTGTATGCCTGGGGACCCCTGAGATGGTGTTGCTTGGATTCAGGTCCGTGCCCCCCCCCCCCTCCCCTCCCCAAGACACACAGACTCTGGATATGTAAATGCCATGTTAGCAATAGACTAAATCACACTATTGGGACACAAACTCTTAAATGCTAATATCGTCACCTCCAGCCATCCTGACTGTCTTGTATAATGTAAATGAGTCTAGTCTGGCTTGACACAGATTCTAAAGAGTATTTCACCTATTGTTGTTTTGTTGTTTGTGCTAATTAACCTGCAATTGAAATGTTAGTGAGCTAGGAGCCGAAAAGTCGTATCCCTCAGCCAACTAGTCTGAGTGTTGATTTAGATAATTAGCTCATGCTAATTAGGTTAGGTTTCAGTCACCCCGCTGTATATATTTTGTGTGAGATCTCAAATAAAGGTCATTCCTGATGTCCTCTAAGCCCCTGTACACACGGTCGGAGATTTCCACAACCAAATCCGTCGGATTTTGCCCGTCGGATTTTGTCCGAAACTGTTGCATACACACGGTCGGACAAAGTTGGCGAAAAAATCCGATCTTTCAGAACGTGATGACGTAATTTCGTTACGACGGGGACTACATTCAGGCTAGTAGCCAATAGCTTTGATGTAGGAATTTGATCTGAGCATGCGTGGCACTTGGTCCGATCAAAATTCTCTACACATGATCGGAGTATGTCCGATCGGCCCAGTTGGTCGGGAAATATTTCCAACATGTTGGAAAATTGGGTCCGACGGATATTCCGACGGAATCAGTCCGATGCAGACCACACACAGTCGTATTATCCGACGACACGGTCCGATAGGACACATTCCGACGGTCTCTCCAACCGTGTGTACAAGGGCTAAGACTGGTGTCATCTAGTTCTTGGGGGTTCCTATAGCCAGATCCATTGGACTTGTGTTCCAGGACTTAGGAAGCGGTATATAGACAGACGCACTCAATCGGAGTGTGGGATCGGTTCCGTCGCGCTATCCCTGCTTTATACTTCTCCACAACGTTATCCCTGACCTGTCCGCTGTGTTCCTTGGCCTTCATGATGCTGTTTGCCCACTAAGGTTCTCCAACAAACCTCCTGAGGGCTTCACGGAGCAGCTGTATTCATACTTAATTATTAAATGACACACAGGTGGGCTCTGTTTACCAATTCTGGCTTCTGAAGGCAATTGGGTCTACTAGATTTTAGTTAGGGCCGGTTCACACAGGGGGCGACACGACTTGCCTCGCCGCGACCTGACAAGTCGCCCCCGTTCTGTACAATGGAACCGTTCTAAGAGGAGCGACTCGAGTCGCTCCGACTCAGAAAAAAGGTTCCTGTACTACTTTTGGGCGACCTCGGGGCGACTTGCATTGACTTCTATACAAAAGTCATTTGCAAGTCGCCGCTGAGGTCGCGGCAGGTCGCGGCGAGGCAAGTCGCGTCGCCTCGCATCGCCTGCAGTGTGAACCGGCCCTTAGGGGTATCAGAGTCAAGGGGGCTGAATGCAAATGTCCTCCCCCCCCCCCTCCCTGCTTTATATATTTATTTGTAAAAAAAAAATTGAAAACAATTTAGCATTTTCCTGCCACTTTGCGTTGGTCTATCACATAAAATCCCAATAAAATACATTTACGTTTTTGTTTTGTTTTTGTAACAAAATGTGGAAAATTTCAAGGGGTATGAATACTTTTTCAAGGCTCAGTATTCACTCGCTGTCCCCGATCTCCGTGTATCTTTGAACAAATTCCCTCTTCTGTGTTATTCGTCATTAGACCTTGAGAGGCTATATTTGGACGCGGCCCATGGCAGTCTGGCCTTTTGATTGATTGGTAATCGTCTATTTCCTGCTCGTGTTAATGATCGTCCCGGAGGTGCCAACGCTTCCTCGCCATAATGTTTGTATAAGATGCAGAAAGTGTCCTCTGAATGAAGTCTGAGCTCCGTCCGCTCCGCTGACCTCCCGCTTGTGTCCCGCGTCTGACAGCCGATGACTCTCCATTCCCTAATCCCAAGATTGGTTCTAATGGTCCTCAGCAGTCCCGCGATACCGGGGGGCAGACCCCAAATATCCGTATTTAATAGTCCTCCAACTACGCTGACCCGAATTTCTCGTCTGTAAAATAAAGTAAAGGAAACTCTAGAGAGCCGAATTCCTCATCTCTATATTACAAATGATACATCTGCTTTAACCTGCTTCCCGTCCACCACACAATTACTGCATATACTATATTTCCTAAAAGTATTGGGACGCCTACCTTTGCACGCATGCAAGCAAGGTCCATAAAGACATGGATGAGCGAGTTTGGGCTGGAGGAACTTGACTGGTCCTGACCTCAACCCGATAGGACACACTTGGGAGACTGCGAGCCAGGCCTTCTCATCCAACATCAGTGGCTGACCTCACAAATGCGCTTCTGGAAGAATGGTCAAACGTTCCCCATAGACACATCTCCTAAACCTTGTGGACGGCCTTCCCAGAAGAGTTGAAGCCGTTATAGGTGCAAAGGGCGGAGCCAACTCAATATCCGGCCCGCGGGCCGCGATTGGTCTGGTTTTGAACGGCCCGCCTGGTTGTTTTAAACACATATATCTTTTGTGGCCCCCGGCGATCTCCCAGCGCCGGGGCCACAAAAGATATATAGTCCGGCTGCCTCGGAGGGAGGAGACGGGACGAGTGCTGTGCACACAGGAGGAGAATTTCCTGTTTACACGGCAGCTGTAATAGGAAGTCCCGTCTCTGCCATTGGATGACTGTACTGTCCATCAAAGGAGGCGGGACTTTCTCTTAAAGAAGCCGTTGTGTAAACAGGAGATTCTCCTGTAAGATGTCTTTGGCGCTCGTCCTGCCCTCCATGGCTGCACTGATGGTAATGGTAGCTGCATTCCTGGCAATGGTGAGTGAATTCCTAGCAATGGTGGGTGAAATTCCTGGCAATGGTGGGTGAAGACTGGGATGCCATTAAAGATCATGTGCGTGTGAAGGCAGGCGTCCCAATACTTTTGGTAATAAAGTGTGTGTCTAATGCCGCGTACACACGATCAAACAATCCGGCCGACTCAAGTCCGCCAGACAATCCGCCCGTGTGTGGGCTCTGGTGGACTTTTTTTTTACCCAAAAGTCCGGCGGACTTAGAAAGTAGTTTTGCATAAAAATTTGTCAATACGGCCCTGTGTGTGTGCTAGTCCGCCGTACTTTTGAAATGAACGGACTTTTTCGCGCACGGAGAAAAGTCCGTTCATTTTGAGCGCGGCTCCAGGTAGCCGGGGCCAGCGAAGGAAGTCGATAGAAGACCGGGCCACCGCTTGTGAAAGAGCTAGAAGAAGGCGCGGAGGCCCGGCAAGAAGAACCGAAGAGGGGGACAAGATCCCCCCCAAAGTCGGAAGAAGAAGGCGGCGGCGACGAAGAAGAAAGCCGGGCTCCTCCGCTAGTAAAAGAGCTAGCAGAAGATAGAGGAGGAGTCCGACGAGAAGAAGTGGGGTGGGGGGGCCGGTATCCAGGGGCCCCCTTATTAAAGGGGTCTCCCAGATTCCGATAAGCCCCCCGCCCGCAAACCCCGACAACCAACGGCCAGGGTTGTCGGGAAGAGGCCCTTGTCCTCATCAACATGGGGACAAGGTGCTCTGAGGTGGGGGGGCTGCGCCCCCCCCCCTTCCCCAAAGCACCCCCCCATGTTGAGGGTGCGCGGCCTGGTACGGCTCAGGAAGGGGGGGGGCGCTCGCTCGTCCTCATCCCCTTTCCTGACCGGCCGGGTTGCGTGCTCGGATAAGGGTCTGATATGGACCTGGGGGGGGGGGGGGCCCTACGCCGTTTTTTTCGACGTAGGGCTTCCCCTTTAACTCCATACCAGGTGACGGGGCCAGCGACGTGTCAATCTCGCCGCCGAAGGCCGCGACATTGACTTCCTTCGCTAGTCCCGGCTGCCTGGAGCCGCGTTCAAAATGAACGGGCTTTCCTCCGTGTGCGGGCAAGTCCGTTCATTTCAAAAGTCCGGCGGACTATACGGCGAAAAGTCCCGTGTGTGGGCAGGTCCGCTCGTTCAGACAGTCCGGCGGTTTGTCCGCCAGACTAAGTTTGCCGGATTGTCTGATCGCGTGTACGCGGCATAATAGACCCCAGATCTCTCCATAAAGAGGACCTGTCATGGCTCATGCTATTCACAAATGAAAGAAACTTTTATATATATACATGTCTCAAGAATATGGAGGAGATTCCAGGAGGCAGAACATTACTCTAGGAGAGCTGGGCAGGGCTGTAGAAGGTCCTTAACCCATCAGTAGGACGGGTATCTCCTTGTGCCAGGAGGAACAGGGTGAACACTACCAGAGCCCTACAAAATGACCTCCAGCAGGCCACTGGTGTGAATTTCTCCGACCAAACAACCAGAACCAGACTTCATGAGGGTGGCCTGAGGGCCCAAGGTCCTCTAGTGGGCCCTGTGCTCACCGCCCGGCACCGTGGAGCTCGATTGGCATTTGCCGTTGAACACCAGAATTGGCAGGTCCACCACTGGCTCCATGTGTTTTCCACAGATGAGAGCAGGTTCACCCCCATGCACATGTGACCGACGTGAAAGGGTCTGGAGAAGCCGTGGAGAACTTTATGCTGCCTGTAACAACATCGTTCAGCATGACCGGTTTGGTGGTGGGTCAGTGATGGTCTAGGGAGCCATATCTATGGAGGAACACACAGACTTCTACAGGCTAGACAATGGCACCCTGATTGACATTAGTCCAAATCCTTGGACCCATTGTCAGACCCTACACTGGTGCAGTGGGCCCTGGGTTCCTCCTCGTGCACAACCATGTCTGGCCTCAGGTGGGGAGAGTATGGAGCCAGTTCTTGGAGGATAAAGGAATGGATACCGTTGAATGGCCCCCAGGCTCGCCTGACCTAAATCCAATAGAACATCTCTGGGATATTATGTTTCCGTCCATCCGGCGCCACCAGGTGGTACCTCAATTTTTTCAGGAGATCAGTGATGCCCTGGTCCAGATCTGGAAGGAAATACCCCAGGACGCCTTTGTCTCATTAGGAGCATGCCCCAACATTGTCAGGCATGCATACAAGCACGTGGGGGCCACACAGACTACTGAGGACCATTCTGAGTTCCTGCAATGAAATTTCAGCAAAATGCAAGAGCCTGCTGCATCGTTTTTTCACCTTGGTTTTCGGGGTGTCTTTGAATTCAGCCCTCTGTAGGGTGATAATTTTCATTTCCAACAAATAATGTGCCATCCTTTCCTTCCTAACAGATTACCCAGTCCATTCCAGTATAGATCCCAACACCTTACCCAGTCCATACCAGTATATATCCCAACACCTTACCCAGTCCATACCAGTATAGATCTTAGAACATTACCCAGTCCATACCAGTATAGATCCCAACACCTTACCCAGTCCATTCCAGTATAGATCCCAACACCTTACCCAGTCCATACCAGTATAGATCCCAACAGCTTACCCAGTCCATACCAGTATAGATCCCAACACCTTACCCAGTCCATACCAGTATAGATCCTAACGCATTAACTAGTCCATACCAGTATAGATCCTAACACATTACCCAGTCCATACCAGTATAGACCCTAACACATTACCCAGTCCATACCAGTATAGATCCTAACACATTACCCAGTCCATACCAGTATAGATCCTAACACATTACCCAGTCCATACCAGTATAGATCTGAACACATTATCCAGTCCATACCAGTATAGATCTGAGAACATTACCCAGTCCATACCAGTATAGATCCTAACACATTACCCAGTCCATACCAGTATAGATCCTAACACATTACCCAGTCCATACCAGTATAGATCCTAACACATTACCCAGTCCATACCAGTATAGATCCTAACACCTTACCCAGTCCATACCATTGTAGATCCTAACACCTTACCCAGTCCATACCAGTATAGATCTTAGAACATTACCCAGTCCATACCAGTATAGATCCTAACGCATTACCCAGTCCATACCATTGTAGATCCTAACGCATTAACCAGTCCATACCAGTATAGATCCTAACACATTACCCAGTCCATACCAGTATAGATCCTAACACATTACCCAGTCCATACCAGTATAGATCCTAACACATTACCCAGTCCATACCAGTATAGATCCTAACGCATTAACCAGTCCATACCAGTATAGATCCTAACACATTACCCAGTCCATACCAGTATAGATCCTAACACATTACCCAGTCCATACCAGTATAGATCCTAACACATTACCCAGTCCATACCAGTATAGATCCTAACACCTTACCCAGTCCATACCATTGTAGATCCTAACACCTTACCCAGTCCATACCAGTATAGATCTTAGAACATTACCCAGTCCATACCAGTATAGATCCTAACGCATTACCCAGTCCATACCATTGTAGATCCTAACGCATTAACCAGTCCATACCAGTATAGATCCTAACACATTACCCAGTCCATACCAGTATAGATCCTAACACATTACCCAGTCCATACCAGTATAGACCCTAACACATTACCCAGTCCATACCAGTGTAGATCCTAACACATTACCCAGTCCATACCAGTATAGATCCTAACACATTACCCAGTCCATACCAGTAATGTACATCCGCACACATATGTAAACTGTGATGTCATCACTCATGTGAGGTATTGTTGTTAACAATAAAGTGAAAGTAATAATTCTTGCACCAATCCTTCTGTGCAACTCTAAACTCTATCGCCTGTGGATAATTATCATTTCAAGGACTGCAATTTGTTGCCATTCCACGGGTGTGCGCAATTTTAAAGCGTGACGTTTGGTATCTTTTTATTCATCGTTACATTATCTTTTATATTTTGCCAAGAAATTGATTGGGCATTATATTGTGTTTGGGTGTATTAAAGTATATTTTTTTCCTTCATGTGCATTTCATAAACTGATTCCTGGTTTCTGGCCTAGGCCAAAAGGAAGTCATACATCCCTGGAGTCTCTACGGGAGGAGGGGCTTTCTCGGCTAAGCACACGCCCCTGTCTGCATGCCTGAGCTAAGGGCAGATGGATTCCAGGAAGTAAATGCTATGAATTATCTGCCCTTACTCAAGATGGCCACGGCTAGAAATGGAGTTGCCACCTTTCCTTCAAGCCAAACCCAAAGACTTTTGCGGCCTGAGACATGTTTGGGTGTTTTGGGAGTAGTAATTAGACATGTGCAATTCGTTTCGTTCCGAATTCGTTTTAATTAAAGTGGTTGTAAACCCTTACAAACCACTTTGACCTACAGGTAAGCCTAGATTAAGGCTTACCTGTAGGTCCAAGAAATATCTCCTAAACCTACACGGTTTATGAGATATTTACTAAAAGACAGTCACAGCTGTCTACAGCGCATGCACCGTAGACAGCGGCACGCAGGCGCACTATTGCCGTTAGCGGCATGCCACTGCTAACGGCGATATGCCGTTAGTGGCGGCTCCCGCGGGAGTGACGTCAGCGCTGTGAGTGGCCGGAGCAGCGTTACCCAGAAGGAAGATAGACGCTTCGGACTACAGGGGAAAGCGGTGACACCGCTGGCTCCTGTGTCAGGTAAGTGACACATAATGGGCGATGCGATGCATAGTAGTCCATTATGCTTTACCTTTGCAGGGAGACAAAGATCAGGGTTTACTTCCTCTTTAACCAATTTCTGCAAATTCGGAAATTCGGAAATATCCGAATTAACGAAAACCCGTTTAACAATTTTCTTTTCCGAATATTCCTAAATTAGAATATTCAAAAATGTGTAAGTTCGAAAAAATCCAAAAATTCGTAATTTCGAAATCCGCAGATTCGAAAATCCGAAAATAGGACACAAAAATTCAAAAGAATAAAAATGCGAAAATAGGAAAGGAAAATCAGAAAATCTGAAATAATAAGTAACTAATAATAACTTAACTATTACTATCCAGTAAATTATAAGTATTGGAATTTCCTTTCAAATTTGGCTGTTAGGGAACATAAGGAATACGAATTTATCCGAAGTTACGAATTTTCCCAAATAAATGCCACATTATTATTATTATTATTATTATTATTATTATTAATGTTTAATATAGCGCCAACAGTTTACGCAGCGCTTTACAATGTATGGGGGGGGGGGGGGGGACAACACAATTACAATACAATACAAAAGGTACAGGAGGGCCCGGCTCGTAGAGCTTACATTCTAAAGGGAGGGGGTGGTGGTACAAAAGGTAATAGCTGCAGAGAATGATTTGATGGGGGGGGTGGCTCGGAACAATTAGGTGGGTGTGGGATCGGCTTCCCTGAATAAATACGTTTTCAGGGAACTCTTAAAGGTGGACTGGGTAGGGGCTGAGCGGACAGATTGGGGCAGGGAGTTCCAGAGGATGGGAGAGGCTCTGGGGAAGTCCTGAAGGTGAGCATGAGAGGAGGTAACAAGGGAGCTAGAGAGCAGTAGGTCCTCAGAGGAGCGGAGGGGACGATTTGGGCGATATCTGCAGATGAGGTTGGTGATGTAGATGGGGGCGATGTTGTGGATGGCTTTGTATGTTATGGTTAGCATTTTGAATTTTACACGTTGGGGGAGGGGAAGCCAGAGAAGGGATTGGCAGAGAGGGGCGGCAGTCACGGAACGATTAGTGAGGTGTATTAGTCTAGCAGCAGCATTCATAATAGACTGAAGGGGGGAGGAGCCTGTTTAAGGGTCAGCCATTGAGGAGAGAGTTGCAGTAGTCAAGGCGGGAAATAATCGCGGAGTGAACGAGTTGCTTTGTGGTGTCATTAGTCAGGAAGGGTCGAAACGAATCTAAACGACATGGAACATCTAAACGAATGGAACGTAACTAATTAATGATAAATAACAACAATAATAAAAACGTTTTATTATTATTATTTATTAATTCGTTCCGTTCCATCTGTTTAGATGCGAGATTCATTATTTAAGATAATTCGTAACTTCGAATAAACTCGCTTTCTTTACATTAAATTTGAAAGGAAATTCCAGTACCTATCATTTAATAGTTATTATTAGTTTTCTAGTTAATTATTTGGAATTTCCGAATTTTTGGATTTCCGAATTTTTCAAATTTTCAGGTTTCGGATTTTTCTAATTTTCGAATTTACGAAATTTTGAATTTTCGGATTTACGAATTTTCGATCTAAACGACATGGAACATCTAAATGAATGGAACGTAACTAATTAATAATAAATAACAACAATAATAAAAACTTTTTATTATTATTATTTATTAATTCGTTCTGTTCCATCTGTTTAGATGCGACATTCGTTATTTCAGATAATTCGTAACTTCGATTAAACTTGCATTCGTTACATTCACTCACCAACAGCCAAATTTGATTGGAAATTCCAGTACGTATAATTTAATAATTATTATTAGTTTGCTAGTTAATTATTTGGAATTTCCGAATTTTTGGATTTCCGAATTTGCGAATTTCCAAATTTTTCTAATTTTCAGGTTTCGGATTTTTCGAATTTACGAAATTTGGAATTTTCGGATTTACGAATTTTCGATCTAAACGACATGGAACATCTAAACGAATGGAACGTAACTAATTATTAATAAATAACAACAATAATAAAAACTTTTTATTATTATTATTTATTAATTCGTTCCGTTCCGTCTGTTTAGATGCGACATCCGTTATTTCAGATAATTCGTAACTTCGAATAAACTCGCTTTCGTTACATTCACCAACAGCCAAATTTGAGAGGAAATTCCAGTACCTATAATTTAATAGTTATTATTAGTTTGCTAGTTAATTATTTGGAATTTCCGAATTTTTGGATTTCCGAATTTGCGAATTTCCAAATTTTTCTAATTTCCAGGTTTTTCGGATTTTCGAATTTACGAAATTTTTGAATTTTCGGATTTACGAATTTTCGATCAGAACAAATGACCCGAAAAACAAAAAACTAATGAAATGAAAAAACAAACACATTTTTCGGCAGTGCACATGTCTAGTAGTAATGCTAAGGGGGTGTTTTCAGAGTGATTTCTCAGCAACATAAAGCATGGAGACATGGGGGGGGGGGGGGGGGGGGATGGAGGAGTTTGCTTTGAATAACAAAAGTGAATGATATAGCGTTTTCAGTTTGTGGTGCTCGGATCCAGTTGAATTCTGCTTATAAACGGTAGTTGCTCTTTGTTTACAATGCATTAAAAACATTTTTTTAAATCCTGATACCACCAGAGATGTAATCCACGATCCTGGTATTGGGGGTTTTCTCATCCAATTAAAGGAGAGGGGTCCCTATTAAATGCCTTAAATATAGGAATCATGAAGGTGAATAGGAAATCACTATTCCAGTGTAACAAAAGGTGTTTTCTACCTTTCAGTGCAAAGAAGAAAGTCCCATACAAGACCAATGAATGTTTCTACTGGAGGGCCAATGGTTGCACTTATGGAGACAAATGTCGATATCGGCACATCCCGGAGAATAGAGGCGCAGACAAGAAGCCGGGGAAATGCTGATCAGTAAGAGAAGTGCAGCTTCTAATTAGGAACTCCAATTAAAGAGTATTGAATCGGCATCAGAAATGTTTTTGGCGCACTTTTTGTGTTACAGACTCCGATGGCACCATTGTTCTTCTGTGAAGGGACTGTAGGCCAAGCCTCAGTGTGGTCATCTTGTTCTCTAGATGTGTTCGGTGTGCCATAGATTAATAAAAAGCCATGGAGGGAGGAGCTTACATTGCACTTTATTGCGGACCACACTGTGGATATCTACAATCTGCCAGCCGTGCTAGCCTTGCCATACTTCAGTACAGCTGACATTTCCTGGTCTAGGAATACCAAGCAAGACCTAAGCTGAGGCCATCAAAAATTGTGTTTGGTTCCATGTCCCACAGCTTGAAGATCAGGACAGGTTCCGTGTCCCACAGCTTGAGGATCAGGACAGGTTCCATGTCCCACAGCTTGAGGATCAGGACAGGTTCCGTGTCCCACAGCTTGAAGATCTGGTCTGGTTCCGTGTCCCACAGCTTGAAGATCTGGTCTGGTTCCGTGTCCCACAGCTTGAAGATCAGGGCAGGTTCTATGTCCCTCAGCTCGAAGATCAGGATAGGTTCCATGTCCTTCAACTTCAGGATCAGGATAGGTTCCGTGTACCACAGCTTGAAGATCAGGCAGGGCCACTTCCGTGTCCCACAGCTTGAGGATCAGGACAGGTTCTGTGTCCCAGAGCTTGCAGATCAGGTCTGATTCTATGTCCTACAGCTTTTAGATCAGGGCAAGTTTCATATGCCACAGCTTGAAGTTAAGGTCTGGTTCTATGTTCATCAGCTTGAAGATCAAGCCAAGTTCCATTTCTCACAGCTTGAAGATCAAGCCAGGTTCCATGTCCCACAGCTTGAAGATCTGGGAAGGTTCCCTGTCCCACAGCTTAAAGATCAGGGCAGGTTCCATGTCCCACAGCCCTGATGATCGGGGTAGGTTCCATGTCCCACAGCTTGAAGATCTGGGCAGGTTCCCTGTCGCACAGCTTAAAGATTGGCACAGATTCCGTGTCCCACAGCCTACAGATCAGGCCTGATTCCATGTCCCTCAGCTTGCAGTGGACAATTGCTTGTGGTGTGCTGCAGGAATACAAGTGCAACGTTTTAGCCAACTGCTCTGCTTCTTAGATGTCCCAGCTAGCAGATATCCATGTGAAGTGTCACCAACGAGGACCAAAAATATCAGATGTGTGATTGTTCACCTCTGCCTGGTCAGACGTTTGCGGTGGCCTGTTCGATGTGCCTTTTTTTTATACCGTTTTTTAACACTTGGAATATTCAAGATGTATTATAGAAGAAGTGTTTATGCTGCTTTGCTACTTTTTATTATTTATGGTTCCAAAGTTCACAGATTTCCTAATTTTTTTCCTTTCTTTTTTGATCATTCAGAGAAAATATTTTTCAGATTTTTGGTTTGTAAACTGATATGTATATGAATGTTGATTTTAGTAAGAAATTAACCCTTTAAACCCCATGCCATAGACACTGTACAAGGTCAACTACGGTCATGTAAGTTTTTTTCATTTGTCCTGGAGGTGTACATAGGAATGCAGGGGAGGGGTTCCTCCCAATGAGAGGGTATGGAGGAATGCAGGGGAGGGGGTTCCTCCCAAAGAGAGGGTATGGATGAATGCAAGGAGGGGGTTCCTCCCAAAAAGAGGTGTATAGCGGAATGGGGGGGTCCCACCAAAAACTGCATCTTGCCATCACCGTAGCAAAAACTTTTTAAATAAAGGAGTATTATTGTGACATTCATCAGCTGCTTGGAAATGCTTTACCGATGTTCCTTCTGATGAGCGTTTACAGCCAGGATCTCCGCAGCGGAAGGCAGACCCCAGGAGTCAGCCCGTGTGCCAAAGATCTTTTTTAATTGGTTGACACTGGATTTTTTTTGAGGGCTACAAGTCTGTAAGCCCTTCCACCTTCTCGCATTCCCAGCTCAGACTTAGAGGCCGCTGAAACCTCAAGTAACAGGAATCACAAGGCATGTAGAAGGCATCTAAAAATGTCTCGAATCACAAGAGAAGTGGGCACTCAGAGTGACATGCAACAATGGTTATGCTTTAAAAAAAAAAAAAAAAAAAAAACATGTATAACAGCCGTAAAATATCCAACGTGTTTCAGTCATCAGGCCTTAGTCACGGCCGAAACGCGTTGGGTATTTTATGGCTGTTATATGTGTTTTTGCAATAAAGGATAGCCATTGTTGGATGCCATTCTGTGTACCGACTTCTCTTGTGATTCCAGAAATTTTTAGATGCCTTCGCGGGTCCTGCACACCTTTTGCCTGCCATAATTTCCCAATACTTTTCCGGACCCAGGGAGCCCCCGGTGCCACGTACAGCCCATTATACAAGTGAATGGCTATACGTGGCGGTGCTCTTCTATGCTTGCTTGCGTTGGCCTTTTACATGCGCATCTGACTTGTTTTCCAAATGCACATGTGCAGGTAAAACAACAATGCATACAAGAGCATGGATACATACCGCTATTCACTTGTGCGGCAGATTGTACGCGGCGGGTGTGGCTCTTTGGGTGTGGGAAAGTGCGAAAGGAATTGCGATGGGAATATAAAATTCCTATTAAAGCTCCATGTGCATGAGCCCTGAAAGCCTCATATCGGAGTTGATTTACTAAAACTGGAGAGTGCAAAATCTGGTGCAGCTCTGCATAGAAACCAATCGGCTTCTACGTTTTATTGTCAAAGCTTAACTGCAAAAGCTGAAGTTAGAAGCTGATTGGTTACTATTTACAGGAAATACCACGCTATATAACATTCACAACTTGTAGTCCTTATTGACGTCAAAAACAAAGTGCAAAGTACATGTAACCACATATTGGAAATATAAAAAAAAAAAAAGAGTAAACGTTGGTGTATGTTACACCTAAAGACGAGATTTTCACAACCAAACAGTAAACAAGCATCGGTATTAATCTCGACACGTTTCGTAAAGCAATGTTTAATTAATGAGATCATGAGATCCAAATATATCTGTAGAGAGACCATGTCAGTAAAGATGCAACAAATATATACATCACAAGAGGGGTAAAACCGCGCTGAGACCCAAAAAAAGGATTTTTCTTACTGGTCAAATAAGAAAAAAAATTGTTAAACGAATAAATATAAAATCAATATAAAAAACAAATACAAGTAATAATAATTGAAAGAATTGACAAATAAATGTTCAAATAATATAAGGCTGCTGCTCCACTGTGGGATACACACACATAAAATAGGTAAAAAGAGCTGCGCCAAAAAACCATATATAAAAAAGAAGAAGAAAAAAAAATGACACCAATAAAAAAAACAAATAAATGAACCAATTGAAAACGGCACGTATGACGAAACGCGTATGGGAGGGCACGCTGTGACATCACCGACGTGTTACGAGAGCAGGACGGGCTCTCGTTTTGCCGGCCGGCTTGCATTTTATGTGCGATCATTCTTGGTTTTATGTAAGTGTATTTCTATTATAATTAAACGAGTACCAAAGTTTTTTTACACTATGGGAAGCGTCTTTCTTTTTATATTCTGAACGTATATATTGGGTACTAATGAAAATGCGGAGCGTCATATGCAGGGCAGGACTTAGGGTAGTGGGGGACCCTGGGCTTGAGTCACTTCCGGGCCCTACTTTCTATACATTACCGTATTTATCGGCGTATAACACACACCCCAAGTTTAGGAAGGAAGTTTAAGGAAAAAACTTACATTTAAACGCCCATGGAGGCAGACTTATCAGTATCCATCTGCAGCCTTGCCCATCCATCTGCAGCCTTGTCCAGTGTAGCCATGTCATTGCATTCTTGTCATTGCAGTCTTGAAGTTTAAAAATGGAGCCGCCGAGATACAGAGTCCTGTGTATCTCGGCAGCTCTCGGGTCCTCTCGGTGGCTCTCAGGTCCTCTCGGCGGTTCTTGACAGCTCTTGGTGTCTCTCGGCGGCTCTCGGGTCCTCTTGGTGGCTCTTGGTTGCTCTCGGGTCCTCTTGGCGGCTCTCAGGTCCTCTTGGCGGCTCTTGGTGGCTCTCGGCGGCTCTTGGGTCCTCTTGGCGGCTCTCGGGTCCCTCTTGGCGGCTCTCGGGTCCCTCTTGGCAGCTCTTGGTGGCTCTCGGCAGCTCTCGGGTCCTCTTGGCAGCTCTTGGTGGCTCTCAGGTCCTCTTGGCAGCTCTTGGGTCCCTTTGGCGGCTCTTGGGTCCTCTTGGTGGCTCTCGGCGGCTCTCGGGTCCTCTTGGCAGCTCTTGGTGGCTCTCAGGTCCTCTTGGCGGCTCTCGGGTTCCTCTTGGCGGCTCTTGGCAGCTCTTGGGTCCCTTTGGCGGCTCTTGGGTCCTCTTGGTGGCTCTCGGCGGCTCTCGGGTCCTCTTGGCGGCTCTTGGCAGCTCTTGGTGGCTCTCGGGTCCTCTTGGCGGCTCTCGGGTCCTCTCACAGTCCCGGGCGGAGCCGAGAGTAGCCGAGAGGACCCGAAAGCCACCAACTGTACTCGGCTCAGTTCACAGTCATGCCCAGTCTCTGTGTTATGTCCATCATAGGGCGGGACTGGGCATGACTGTGAGTGGAGTGGAGCCGAGTACACTCGGCTATGTTTTGCGGCGGGGCCCCCTATTGGGCGGGGCCCATGGGCTTGAGCCCAGTCAAGCCCAATGGTAAGTCCTGCCCTGGTCATATGAATCCTCAATACATGGATGGTTTGTTCCCGATTGGCAAAGCGTTCGGTGGAGGCGAGGAGCTGTGTCAGTAGCTTGAGATCATAAACGCTCCTTTACGCTTTACCGTCTGGTAAGGGCATTTATTTGTCGGTGGCTGGGCACAGTAGTGATAAGGAAGTGTGGAATCACTGTGGTGCGATCGGCTTTTTCTCTTCAATAACACAAAATTCTTTATGGACTTTTGCTTATAGTATTGGTTCATTTATTTGTTTTTTTTATTGGTGTAGTTTTTTTCTTCTTCTTTTTTATATACGTTTTTTTGGCGCAGCTCTTTTTTTTCCCTATTTTTAAATATATACATCGTACAACCAAAAGCTATGTGCGAATAAGGGTCACTTTCCCGTCCCTATCATAAGGTCACAATACTCACAGACCACCAATTCCACCAAGTCCCAGACCACCAACTCCAAAAGTGCCTTCAACACTAGACGGGCCACCTTCCAGAGGCACACGGGAAGACTCGCCAAGACCAGGCCTCGTACAACGAAAGTCACTTTCCAATCCGTATTACAAAGCCACGATAATGAGTGGATCTAAAGTATCACAGGAACCAAAAATCCACCAATTGGCCAGGTGCCCAAGGAAAGGCCATGTCAGGCAGCTGAAGATAAGGTGGGCCTCTCTGCAGATGCACATGGGAAGACTCGCCAAAACAAGGCTTTGTCTTAGTGAGTCTACCTGTGTGCCTCTGCTTTACGGCCTGCCTAGTGCTTAAGGCACTTTTGGAGTTTTTGGTGTGGTACTTGGTGGCGTTGGTGGTCTGTGAGTATTGGGACCTTTATAATAGGGATTGGAAAGTGACCTTTATTCGTACATACGTCGTTTTTGTTGTTGTATGAGTTTGCATTTGTTGCATCTTTATTTATCTTTATTGACATGACCTCTCTACAGATATATTTGGACCTCCTGAAGAAGTGAACATTGCTTGACGAAACGCGTTAAGATAAATAGCAGTACTTGTTTACTGTTTGGTTGTGAAAATCTTGTCTTTATGTGCAACATACACCAATGTTTAAATGTTTTACCCTTCCAATATATGGTTATTTGTATGTACTTTGCACTTTGTTTTTAACTTTAACCACTTAAGGACCGCCTCACGCCGATGTACGTTGGCAGAATGGCACGGCTGGGCACAATGACGTATCTGTACGTTGCTCTTTAAGTGCCCAGCCGTGGGTCGGGAGCGCGCTCCTGACCCGGTCCTGAGCTCCGTGGCCGCGGGACCAGCGGACCCGATCGCCTCTGGTGTCCCGCGATCGGGTCACAGAGCTGAAGAATGAGGAGAGGTCTGTGTAAACAAACCTCTCCTCGTGCTTCCTACTGTGGCTGTCACCGATCGTCTCTTCCCTTTTATAGGGAAAGACGATCAGTGACGTCACATGCCAGGCCACGCCCCCTACATAAAAAAAACACATAACGGCATACATAAGACCTACACTGCCCCCTAGTGGTTATGGCTGTCACAGATCGTCTCTTCCCTTTTATAGGGAAGGACGATCAGTGACGTCACATGCCAGGCCACGCCCCCCTACAATAAAAAAAAAACACATAACGGCATACATAAGACCTACACTGCCCCCTAGTGGTTATGGCTGTCACAGATCGTCTCTTCCCTTTTATAGGGAAAGACGATCAGTGACGTCACATGCCAGGCCACGCCCCCCTACAATAAAAAAAAAAACACATAACGGCATACATAAGACCTACACTGCCCCCTAGTGGTTATGGCTGTCACAGATCGTCTCTTCCCTTTTATAGGGAAAGACGATCAGTGACGTCACATGCCAGGCCACGCCCCCCTACAATAAAAAAAAAACACATAACGGCATACATAAGACCTACACTGCCCCCTAGTGGTTATGGCTGTCACAGATCGTCTCTTCCCTTTTATAGGGAAAGACGATCAGTGACGTCACATGCCAGGCCACGCCCCCCTACAATAAAAAAAAACCACATAACGGCATACATAAGACCTACACTGCCCCCTAGTGGTTAACTTCTTCACTGCCAGTGTTATTTACACAGGAATTAGTGCATTTAAATAGCACTGATTGCTGTATAAATGACAATGGTCCCAAAAATGTCCGATGTGTCCGCCATAATGTCACAGTCACAATAAAAATCGCTGATCGCCGCCATTCCTAGTAAGAAAAAAAATATTAACAAAAATGCTATAAAACGATCCCCTATTTTGTAAACGCTATAACTTTTGCGCAAACCAATCAATAAATCGCTAATTGCGTTTTTTTTATACCAAAAATATGTAGAAGAATACATATCGGCCTAAACTGAGGAAAAAACATTTTTTTATATATTTTTGGGGGATATTTATTATAGCAAAAAGTAAAAAATATAGATTTTTTTTCAAAATTGTCGCTCTATTTTTGTTTATACCGCAAAAAATAAAAACCGCGGAGGTGATCAAAAGAAAGCTCTATTTGTGGGGGGGAAAAGAAAGGACGCTAAATTTGTTTGGGAGCCACGCCTACATCTTTGCACCCGGGCCATCCATATTTCTTGCTTACTGTTTATAGCTGCCTTAGATTTGACATTCTCCAGTTTTAGTAAATCTACTCCGGTGTCTCCTGAATTGTACAGACTGACTAATCAATAATCTCATTTGTATTTGTTCTAGTATTTATGGACTGCAATTGTGTGCTTTGCACACAGTTACGGGGCAGTTGTGGCCCTTCCCCAATGGGTCACATTTGGTGGGGTTGCCGCCCAGGTTATGTTGGATCATTTTTGTCACAGACCATGGCATGTGAACACCACCCCCCCCCCCCCCCCCATCTGCTGCTATTGGAGGTACACACCTCTCAATTCCTTAAATGAGGCCTATGAGTTTGCAACCAATTCCAAGTCATTCTTTATGAAGATACATTCTTCCATTTACAGAGATTAAATATTTACAGTCTAATAAAATGTTACTGCATAGAGGGTTCTTTACTGTAAGAGCGGTAAGGATGTGGAATTCTCTTCCACAAGCAGTGGTATCAGTGGGGAGCATCGATAATTTCGAAAAACAATTAGATGGGTACCTTAACCACAACATACAGGGATATACAATGTAATACTGACATATAATCACACACATAGGTTGGACTTGATGGACTTGTGTCTTTTTTCAGCCTTTACCGACTATGTATCTATGTTAAAAAATCAATATTGATGTTTAATGTCTCATTCACACGGGGGGAGGGCTTATTCACACTGAACACAAGGCTCATTGCCTGGTCCTTGTGTCCAGGTTGTCCAGGGCACCCCAAGGTGAATGGGCTGGAAAGCCAGTTTTAGCCTGTTGATCTGCCAATTGGGAAGAATTGCAGAATTGGGTGCACGTTTCCTGTCTGATACCATATATCGGTCATCTGTTGTCAGTATTATAGGGAGAGTCAGTGGTCTGGCACCTATTGGGAGTCTGTGGTCTGGCACCTTTTGGGAGTCAGTGGTCGATGTTGGTGGTCTGGCGCCCGGTGGGAGTCGGTGGTCTGGCGCCCGGTGGGAGTCGGTGGTCTGGCGCCCGGTGGGAGTCGGTGGTCTGGCGCCCGGTGGGAGTCGGTGGTCTGGCGCCCGGTGGGAGTCGGAGGTCTGGCGCCCGGTGGGAGTCGGTGGTCTGGCGCCCGGTGGGAGTCGGTGGTCTGGCGCCCGGTGGGAGTCGGCGGTCTGGCGCCCGGTGGGAGTCGATGATCTGGCGCCCGGTGGGAGTCGGCGGTCTGGCGCCCGGTGGGAGTCTGTGGTCTGGCGCCCGGTGGGAGTCTGTGGTCTGGCGCCCGGTGGAAGTCGGTGCTCTGGTACCAGGTGAAGGAATTTAGAATAGGTGTAAGGAGTATGAGAAGTGACCAATATTATAGCCATTCATATTCCCATCCACAAGAATTGGAGTTGGTGGTCTGGTACCTGTTGGAGATAATAGTCCTGGTACCTGTTGGGAATCGTTGGTCTGGCACCTGTTGGGAGTTGGTGGTCTGGCACCTGTTGGGAGTTGGTGGTCTGGCACCTGTTGGGTGTTGGCGGTCTGGCACCCGGTGGGCGTTGGCGGTCTGGTACCAGGTGAAGGCATTTCGAATAAATGGAAGGAGTATAAGAGGTGAGCAATATTACAGCCATTCAGATTCCCATCCAGAAGAGTTCAGTGTGAGCATAGAACTAAACGAGTGTCTTCTGATTCTTAGTACATCAATGAGGTGAAACCAGCATTCCGCCATTAAAGTCTGAAACCCCATCTCGTATCTTTGAGTGAATTCAATGACCTGCTGCATAGAGAAGCCCAGACTGAAATCATGACCCCAGAGCCTAGACCAATGATGGGGAACCTTGGCACTCCAGAAGTTTTGGAACTACATTTCCCATGATACTCAACTAAACTGCAGAGTGCCTGAGCACCATGGGAAATGTAGTTCCAAAACATCTGGGGTGCCAAGGTTCGCCATCACTGGCCTAGACCTTCCATAAACAAGTCCTTAGTAGTGATCTTCTATGTAATCTAATTTCACATTATGATCACGTCAGCACTGGGGAGCACGCGGGGTTCACTCCTACATGTGATTGTTGATAGCCGGCTTCTCTAGCCCAAAATGATACAACAAACCCCCTTCAATGAAGGCAGCGAGTCAGTACCGGAGAAACGAGTAGTGTAGGGTTCGATTATTATTTTTACTATGAAGGTGACAAGAAATCGCCTGATTTTATGTCAAATCTTTCGTAAATCAAAGGAAGAGAAGTAGAGCCGTGAAGCGTTTCTACGAGGGTTCTTCAAAAAGTTTCCACACTTTTTTTTTTTTTTTTAACTCTATTATATATATATATATATATATATATATATATATATATATATATATATATATATATATATATATATATATATATAAAAGTGCAGAAACTTTTTGAAGACCCCCTCCTAGGAAAACTTACATTGATAAATGTGCCAAAAATGCAAAGTTTAGAAAAGTAGAAAAGGTTTGGGGGTTTTCGAGGAGCGCTCTGCAGCTTTATAGATGGGCGTCTTGGTCGGCAGAAGCTCCTTGATTTCCCACAATGAAGTGAATTTTACATTTCCAGCATCTGAAGACAAGCAGCTCGGTAAGGTTGTTGTTATATATATATTTTTTTTTTCTTAGCTCCTGGAAGCTGTGAATAAAAAGTTCTAACCACTATTGATGGTATTATTGGATGGATCTGTTCCCGCAGGTGGCTTTAGTAGGAGATTATCTAGAAGCTGGGAGGGAAGCTCAAGGGGTTGTGCTTGTGGACTTTCCTCCTATCCTGATGATGAACACTGTATTTTTTGTATTATTATTTTGGATTATTGAACATTTTTAGCAGCTCATGTTTTCCCTCCACCACCAACCATGATGTGCTCATCTCCAGATTTCTGAAGATGTGTGGTTGAGGTTTGCTGTATGAACACCACCGTACAAACTGACCACAGTACAAACTGGTCTCCGCACCGACCACCATAGATCATGAATGTCCATGTCCTTCATCCAGGAATTATTTTAGAATAAACTGAATACATTGTATTTTAAAAAGGATTGATAGGTCAATACTGACGTGACTTTACCTACACGTGACGCTTTGGTGTGGCGTGTTGAACCCCCACGGTTGGCTTCTTATCTCTGGAAATCCTCTTCTAAGGCCGGGTTCACCCGTAGAGGTGCAGTATTGATGTGATTTGGAAAGCGACATTACAGGAAGATTTCCCGGGGCATTCCAGAAAGTCGCTTCAAAGTACTCAAGTCGCCTGGCAAAGTCGCAAACCCGTAAGCCAGGCGACTTTCGGGGGCGCAGTAGTGTGAGCCAAGCCTTAGGGTTAAGGGCTAGGGTCAAATGTTAGAGCTATTGATAAACATTAGGATTATCGGTAATAGGCTTAGCGTTCAAAACCCGCTAATGATTAGTTCTAACTCCAGCCCTTAACGTTAACATGTGACTTAACCGCTTCAGCCCCGGAAGGATTTTACCCCCCTTCCTGAACCGGAGCACTTTTTGCGATTCGGCACTGCTTCACTTTAACTGACAATTGCGCGGTCGTGCGACGTGGCTCCCAAACAAAATTGACGTCCTTTTTTTTTTTTTCCCCACAAATAGAGCTTTCTTTTGGTGGTTACATAGTTACAATAAAGAGCAACAATTTTTTGAAAAAAAACGCATTATTTTTTACTTTTTGCTATAATAAATATCCCCCAAAAATATATTTAAAAAAACAATATTTTTTTCCTCGGTTCAGGCCGATACGTATTCTTCTACATATTTTTGGTAAAAAAAAAAAAAAAATCACAATAATCGTTTATTGATTGGTTTGCGCAAAAGTTATAGCGTTTATGAAGTAGGGGATAGATTTATGGCATTTTTGTTATTTAATTTTTTATTTATTTATTTTTTTGCTAATAATGGCGGCGATCTGCGATTTTTATCAGGACTGCGACATTTTGGCGGACATAAAATAAAATAAAAATGCCATAAATCTATCCCCTACTTTGTAAACGCTATAACTTTTGCGCAAACCAATCAATAAACGATTATTGTGATTTTTTTTTTTTTTTTTACCAAAAATATGTAGAAGAATACATATCGGCCTAAACCGAGGAAAAAAAAAAGTTTTTTTAATATATTTTTGGGGGATATTTATTATAGCAAAAAGTAAAAAATAATGCGTTTTTTTTTTCAAAAAATTGTCGCTCTTTTTTGTAACTATGTAACACATTTTTGGGACCATTGGCGTTTTTTTTACAGCGATCAGTGCTATGAAAATGCATTGATAGCTGTAAAAATGTCACTGGCGGTGAAGGGGTTAACACTAGGGGGCGGGGAGGGGTTAGTGTGTTCCCTAGTGTGTGCTCTAATTGAAAGGGGGGAGGGGACTGCGCAAGGGAGATGACAGATCGCTGTTCATACTCTGTATGTACAGACGATCAGTCTGTTCTCCCCTCAGAGAACCGGAAACTGTGCATTTTACACACACAGAGATCCCGGTTTTCGGTGCGCCCCGAGCGATCGCGGGAGCCCGGCAGTGATTGTGACCGCCGGGGACGCTTGTATTGGGGAGCGCGTGCCCCCTAGTGGCCACCGGGGCGAAGCGACGTTACATAGCGTCGCTTCGCCCCGCCGTGCCATTCTGCTGCAGCGGATGGTCGGCAAGTGGTTAAGGTTCCTGCACTACTTTGATGCCACTTCAGTGCCAGACAGTGTAAAGTCGCATCAAAATCGCACTGCATGAACAGAACTGCCATACTTTCCTATTAGCCCCCAAAAAAATAACGCAAAATGCAACACTTGGATTTTTGGTGCTTGTCTATTGAAGTCTATTACGCGCAAAACGCAATCTGCTGTGGGAATTATGCACAAAACGTAAAGATGTGAACTAGATCGATAGGAAACCGCGTTAAATGGACTGTAGAGCGTTTCTGAAAAAAACGCACTAAACAACACTTATATTGTCAAAAGTTTTGGGACACCTGCCTTTACACGCACATGAACTTTAACCGGTTCCCGACCAGCGCACGCCGTTGTACGTCGGCAGAATGGCACGGGCAGGCAAATGGGCATACCCGTATTGCCACCCTGACATCGTGAGCGCACCACCGGCGGCACGCTCGCGTGCTGGTTGGGACCCCCATGAGTCCGGTCGCGGGTCCCGCAGACTCGATCGCCACGGACATACCCGCGATCGTCTCACATGGCGGCTGAACGGAGAGATGCAGTTGTAAACAGCATCTCCCCGTTCTGCCTAGCAACAAGTGACGCTGATCTCTGCTCCATGTGATTGGAGCAGAGATCAGTGTTCACTAAATGAAAGCCCAGCCCCCCACAGTTAGTAACACACCCCAAGGAACACTTAACCCCCTACACTGCCACCCACTGGTTAACCCCTTCACTGCCAATGTCATTTACACAGGAATCACTGCATTTATATAGCACTGATTACTGTATAAATGAGAATGGTCCCAAAAATGTGTCAAAAATGTCCGATGTGTCCGCCATAATGTCGCAGTCACAATAAAAATCTCTGAATGCCGCCATTACTAGTAAAAAAATAATTATTAATAGAAATGCCATAAAACGATCCCCTATTTTGTAAACGCTATAACTTTTGCGCAAACCAATCAATAATCGCTTATTGCGATTTTTTTTTTTACCAAAAATATGTAGAAGAATACGTATCGGCCTAAACTGAGGGGAAAAAATGTTTTTTTTATATTTTGGGGGGATATTTATTATAGCAAAAAGTAAAAAATAATGTGTTTTTTTTTTTCAAAATTGTCGCTCTATTTTTGTTTATAGCGCAAAAAATGAAAACCGCAGAGGTGATCAAATACCACCAAAAGAAAGCTCTATTTGTGGGAAAAAAAAGGACGTCAATTTTGTTTGGGAGCCACGTCACACGACCACGTAATTGTCAGTTAAAGCGACGCAGTGCCGAATCGCAAAAAGTGGTCTGGTCTTTGACCAGCAAAATGGTCCGGGGCTGAAGTGGTTAATGGCATCCCAGTCTTAGTCCGTAGGGCTCAATATTGAGTTGGCCCTTTGCAGCTATAACAGCTTCAACTCTTCTGGGAATGCCGTCCACAAGGTTTAGGAGATGTGTCTATGGGAATGTCTGACCATTCTTCCAGAAGAGCATTTGTGAGGTCAGGCACTGATGTTGGATGAGAAGGCCTGGCTCAAGGTCTCTGCTCTAATTCATCCCAAAGGTGTTCTAACAGGTTGAGGTCAGGACTCTGTGCAGGCCAGTCAAGTTTCTCCACCCGCGAACTCCCTCATCCATGTCTTTATGGACCTTAGGCTGGACAGTCATGTTGGAACAGGAAGGGGCCATCGCCAAACTGTTCCCACAAAGTTGGGAGCATGGAATTGTCCAAAATGTCTTGATATGCTGACGCCTTAAGAGTTCCCTTCACTGGAACTAAGGGGCCAACCCCTGAAAAACAACCCCCCACACCATAATCCCCCCCTCCACCAAATGATTTGGACCAGTGCACAAAGCAAGGTCCATAAAGACATGGATGAGCGAGTTTGGGGTGGAGGAACCTGACCGTAGGGATGCACCGATACTTTTTTTTTCAGTACTCGCCGATACCAATTGCAATTGTTTTGTTTTCACTTCAGGTGTCAGCAATAGTACAAAGCATTGAAAAGTTATTTACAAATTAAATAAATAGATTTTTTAAATGTTGCGCCTCATCAATGTGAAATGTATAAATATATGTAAAATATATATATATATATATATATATATATATATATATATGTATGTATGTGTATATGTGTATAATGTTTCTTTTTATGTGTATGTATATATATATATATATGTATGTGTGTGTGTGTGTGTGTATATATATGTATGTATGTGTGTATATATATATATGTATGTATGTGTAATATATATGTATGCATGTGTGTATATATATATATATATATATATATATATATATATATATATATATATATGTGTAAAAATATTCACTAACAAAGCAAACAAAAAAGAAAAGTTTTAATTGTTTATCATTTATAAAAGATGTGAACAAAAAAAATATTAAAAAAAAGCAGGAAAATAATAATTAAATGGAGAAGAGTAGGGAGTTAATTAAGGCTAATTAGAGTAAATTAAGGGGTTAAACAGAGGAACATTTGTTCATCCCTTTGATCTGCAGATGAAGAAACAGAAAGATACAAAAAGAAACAATGTTTCTTTTTATTTTAGTGTTTCAGCGGCTGAGCAATGTTGTTAAAAAAAAAAAAAAAACATTGCCGGCTGCTTTTTTTCAACAGGGGTGTAACGTCATATTCGGCGACCCATCGCAGTTTGCTACGGAAGTGACGTTCTGTCGCCGCCATCTTGCTACACCCCACACTCGTCCACATACACTAAGAAGGGGAAAAGCGGACATCTTGTTACACCCACCGGAGTTTTGCATTTTACACGTTTTTTATAACAGTAAAGTCAGTTTTTATATAGTGAAATACAGGACTTACAACTCCGTCTGACTACTTAGAGCTTGAATTTTAAAAGCAGCGGCGAGCCTGCTCACCTTGCAGGTTTGCTAATCGGACAGAAGTTCGCTGCTTTTAAACTTCAACATCTAAGCAGTCAGATGAAGTTGTAAGTCCTGTATTTCACTATAGAAACTGACTTTACTGTTATAAATACGTGTAAAATGCAAAACTCCGGTGGGTGTAGCAAGATGTCCGCTTTACCCCTTCATAGTGTATGTGGACTGTGGACGAGTGTGGGGTGCAGCAAGATGGCGGCGACGGAACGTCACTTCCGTAGCAAACTGCGATGGGTCGCCGTGTATGTCGTTACAAGGGGAGACCCACTGACAGCTTAAAGAACCGAGCCTGAAGCATCGGTTTCAGGTATCGGTGCATTTTGCACGAGTTGTGCAAATACTCGGTATCGGCATCAATACTAGTATCCCTAGGGAACTCTTAAGGCGTCGGAATACGAAGACATTTTGGACAATTCCATGCTCCCAACTTTGTGGGAACAGTTTGGCGATGGCCCCTTCTTGTTCCAACATGACTTCCCTCCTAAGGTCCATAAAGACATGGATGAGGGAGTTCGGGGTGGAGGAACTTGACTGGCCTGCACAGAGTCCTGACCTCAACCTGATAGAACACCTCTGGGATGAATTTGAGCGGAGACTGCGAGCCAGGCCTTCTCGTCCAACATCAGCGCCTGACCTCACAAATGCTCTTCTGGAAGAATGGTCAAACATTCCCATAGACACATCTCCTAAACCTTGTGGACGGCCTTCCCAGAAGAGTTGAAGCTGGTATAGCTGCAAAGGGCGGAGCCAACTCAATATTGAACCCTACGGACCAAGACTGCCATTAAAGTTCATGTGCGTGTAAAGGCAGGTGTCCCAATACTTTTGACAATATAGTGTATCTTTGATACAAAAAATGATATCAGAGGAAGCCTATTGTGATTGTCATGGAGCCGCCTTGGCAGCTTGCTTCAGTACTTGGAGAAGCATAATAGACAGGCAGCTGGCATCTTTCATAGGATGCCCCCAGTGCCAGGGCTCTTTTGTCCTCTTATGACCGGCTTCATAAAATATCTACACGGGGTTCATTGTACTCAAAGGGATTCTCTTCCTTTTTGGTCATTCTTACAATTGATGTATGAATATTACCGGGGAGGGAAGAGTTCGTAAAACTGGAGCAGATAGAATCCTGGCGCAGCTCTGCATACGAACAAATCCGCTTCCAGGTTTTATTGTCGAAGCGTAACTGCTGATTGGTTCCCTGGCACAGCTGCACTAGATTTTGCACTCTCCAGTTTTAGTAAATCAACCCCAACGTCTTCTTATAGACCCTGCCTATGTATTCACACTGAACAGCTGATCTCATAAACGACCACATGATGGCAGCATTGCACACAGTGTGGATTCCAAG
Source organism: Lithobates pipiens (assembly GCF_037356315.1). NCBI lineage: Eukaryota > Metazoa > Chordata > Amphibia > Anura > Ranidae > Lithobates > Lithobates pipiens. Next base: position 240,108,239 of record NW_027507787.1, read on the forward strand.
GGTGGCGCTCCGGATTCTGCCCCCCCCCCCCCCGGTGACCGATGACGGAGCGCCGTTCCGGGGTGAGATGTAGATCGGGATGTTCTGTGTCTCATGCCCAACAATGCCAACGTGCCTGGCATGGATTCTCATCTCTGCTTTTTCCTGTCCCGCAGGCAGACTCCTATTTCTGGCACATGGGGGCGAGCTTACAGCTTTTACACATTCCTAATCTTCTATGTTTGTATTTTATGGTATTTTACCTTTTGTGTCATTATTACATTTGTTATTTATATCTGTTCTTATTGTATATTTCATTAAAAAAAAAAAATGAAAAATTAATGACAGAGCGTTCTTTTCATTTACGTCCGGTATGTGGCCAATGTGAAGATCTTAACGTGTATGGTGACCCGGTAATTTGTTCTGTTTGGTATGTCTGCCATTTTGCCTAACTCTCAGATTTTTTTGAAGACCACCTTTTACAGAAAATATTAAATGTAAATCTATTTGCAGGAGAAAAAAAAAACTGCATTTATTTTCTTTCTTTCTTTTTTACTTATTTATTTTTATTTATTTTATTTACTTGTTATTTGTTTTTATTTATTTTAGTTATTTTTTTTATTTATGTAAATCTATTTGCAGGGAAAAAAATGCATTTAATTATTAAAAATTTTATTTTTTATTTTATTGATTTCTTTTTTATTTCTTTTTGCATAGAAGCCTGCAGAGCGTTGCACCTGCGATCAGTGGATGGCGGAGGGCAAAGCCAGGCTCCTGCAGACCTTTTTATAAAAAAAAAAATTTTTAAGTCCACCTTTTAAAGAAAATATTAAATGTAAATCTATCTGCAGGAGAAAAAAAAAAACTATTTTTTTTTAAAAATGTATTTATTAGATTTTTTATTTATTTGCAGGAAAAACTGTGCATTTATTTATTTCATTTTTTTAATTTATTTTATTATTGTTTTGCATAGAAGCCTGCAGAGCGTTGCACCTGCAATCAGTGGATGGCGGAGGGCAAAGCCAGGCTCTTGCAGACCTTTTTATTCAATTTTTTTTTTTTAAGTCCACCTTTTACAGAAAATATTAAATGTAAATCTATCTGCAGGAAAAAAACCTTTTTTTTTAAAAATGTATTTATTAGATTTTTTATTTATTTGCAGGAAAAACTGTGCATTTATTTATTAAATTTTTTAAAATGTATTTTATTATTCTTTTGCATAGACGCCTACAGAACGTTGCACCTGCAATCAGTGGATGGCGGAGGGCAAAGCCAGGCTCCTGCAGACCTTTTTATTCAATTTTTTTTTTTAAGTCCACCTTTTACAGAAAATCTTAAATGTAAATCTATCTGCAGGAAAAAAAAAACTGTACATTTTTTTTTTTAAATGTATTTATTTTATTTTTTTATTTATTTGCAGGAAAAACTGTGCATTTATTTATTTCATTTTTTTTAATTTATTTTATTATTGTTTTGCATAGAAGCCTGCAGAGCGTTGCACCTGCGATCAGTGGATGGCGGAGGGCAATGCCAGGCTCCTGCAGACCTTTTTATTCAATTTTTTTTTTTAAGTCCACCTTTTACAGAAAATATTAAATGTAAATCTATCTGCAGGAAAAAAAAAAAAAAATTTTTTAAAATGTATTTATTAGATTTTTTATTTATTTGCAGGAAAAACTGTGCATTTATTTATTAAATTTTTTAAAATGTATTTTATTATTCTTTTGCATAGACGCCTACAGAGCGTTGCACCTGCAATCAGTGGATGGCGGAGGGCAAAGCCAGGCTCCTGCAGACCTTTTTATTCAATTTTTTTTTTTAAGTCCACCTTTTACAGAAAATCTTAAATGTAAATCTATCTGCAGGAAAAAAACTGTAATTTTTTTTTTTTTTAAATGTATTTATTTTATTTTTTTATTTATTTGCAGGAAAAACTGTGCATTTATTTATTTCATTTTTTTTAATTTATTTTATTATTCTTTTGCATAGAAGCCTGCAGAGCGTTGCACCTGCGATCAGTGGATGGCGGAGGGCAATGCCAGGCTCCTGCAGACCTTTTTTTATTCAATCTCTGTACCTCTGAATGTTTATTTTTTCCACCTTTTACAGAAAATATTAAATGTAAATCTATTTGCAGGGAAAAAAAACTAATTTTTTTATGCATTTATTTTATTTTTTATTCATTTATTTTTATTTATGTATTTGATTTATTTGCAGGAAAAACTGTGCATTTATTTATTAGTTTTTTACATTTATTTTATTTTTTATTTATTTAGTTAATTTATTTTTATTTATTTTAGTTATTTTTTTATTTATGTAAATCTATTTGCAGGGAAAAAAATGCATTTATTTATTAAAATTTTTATTTTATTGATTTATTTTTTATTTATTTTTGCATAGAAGCCTGCAGAGCGTTGCACCTGCGATCAGTGGATGGCGGAGGGCAATGCAGACCTTTTTTATTCAATCTCTGTACCTCCTGAATGTTTTTTTTCCCACCTGTTACAGAAAATATTAACTGTAAATCTATTTGCAGGAAAAAAAAACTGTACTTTTTTAATGTATTTATTTTATTTTTTTATTTATTAATTTATTTTTATTTATGTATTTGATTTATTTGCAGGAAAACTGTGCCTTTATTTATTAGTTTTTTTAAATTTATTTTATTTTTTATTTATTTAGTTAATTTATTTTTATTTATTTTAGTTATTTTTTTATTTATGTAAATCTATTTGAAGGGGAAAAAATGCATTTATTTATTAAAATTTTTATTTTATTGATTTCTTTTTTATTTCTTTTTGCATAGAAGCCTGCAGAGCGTTGCACCTGCGATCAGTGGATGGCAGAGGGCAATGCCAGGCTCCTGCAGACCTTTTTTTATTCAATCTCTGTACCTTCGAATGTTTTTTTTTTTTCCACCTTTTACAGAAAATATTAAATGTAAATCTATTTGCAGGAAAAAAAAACTGTACATTTTTTTTTTTTATGTATTTAATTTTTTATTTATTTTTATTTATGTATTTGATTTATTTGCAGGAAAAACTGTGCATTTATTTATTAGTTTTTTAAAATTTATTTTATTTTTTATTTATTTAGTTAATTTATTTTTATTTATTTTAGTTATTTTTTTATTTATGTAAATCTATTTGAAGGGGAAAAAATGCATTTATTTATTAAAATTTTTATTTTATTGATTTCTTTTTTATTTCTTTTTGCATAGAAGCCTGCAGAGCGTTGCACCTGCGATCAGTGGATGGCAGAGGGCAATGCCAGGCTCCTGCAGACCTTTTTTATTCAATCTCTGTACCTTCGAATGTTTTTTTTTTTCCACCTTTTACAGAAAATATTAAATGTAAATCTATTTGCAGGAAAAAAAAAACTGTACATTTTTTTTTTTATGTATTTAATTTTTTATTTATTTTTATTTATGTATTTGATTTATTTGCAGTAAAAACTGTGCATTTATTTTTTTTTTTTTTTTTTAATTTTTATTTATTTAGTTAATTTATTTTTATTTTAGTTATTTTTTATTTATATACATCTATTTGCATCGAAAAAAATGCATTTATTTATTAAAATTTATATTTTTTAATTTATTATTTATTTATTTTTGCATAGAAGTCTGCAGAGCGTTGCACCTGCGATCAGTGGATGGCAGAGGGCAATGCCAGGCTCCTGCAGACCTTTTCCTCAATCTCTGTACCCCGCTGGTTACGGCGGCGATCGGCTGCCTCCATCCAGCGGCACAGCCTGTGCTCCATTCTGCCCTGGCACCAGAGACTGACGACTGAACACATTTGTGCCCGTATTACACGTCTACTTTTTGTGTTGCCATTTGTTTTATCTTCATATTAAAGCACCGATTTTAATGCTGCACTTAGTCTGGCGCCCCTCTGTTCCTTCTCTATGGGAAGGGTTTGACCATTCTACCAGAAGAGCATTTGTGAGGTCATCAGGCACTGATGTTGGATGAGAAGGCCTGGGCTCGCAGTATCCGCTCTAATTCATCCCATCGGGTTGAGGGTCAGGACTCTGTGCAGGCCAGTCAAGTTCCTCCACCCCAAACTCGCTCATCCATGTCTTTATGGACCTTGCTTTGTTGCACTGGTGGGCAGTCATGTTGGAACAGGAAGGGGCCGTCCCCAAACCGGTCTCACAATGTTGAGAACATGAAATTGGCCAAAATGTCTTGGTATGCTGACGCCTTAAGAGTTCCCTTCACTGGAACTAAGGGGGCCAAGCCCAACCCCTGAAAAACACCCCCCACACCATAATCCCCCCCCCCCCCCCCCCCCACCATTATCCCCCCTCCACCAAATGGTTTGGACCAGTGCATAAAGCAAGGTCCATAAAGACATGGATGAGCGAGTTTGAAGGAACTTGACTGGCCTGCACAGAGTCCTGACCTCAACCCGATAGAACACCTTTGGGATGAATTAGAGCGGAAACTGCAAGCCAGGCCTTCTCGTCCAACATCAGTGCCTGACTTTACAAATGCTCTTCTGGAAGAATGGTCAAACATTCCCATAGACACCCTCCTAAACCTTGTGGACGGCCTTCTCAGAAGAGTTGAAGCTGTTATATCTGCAAAGGGCGGAGCCAACTCAATATTGAACCCTACGGACTAAGACTGGGGTGCCATTAAAGTTCATGGGCATGTAAAGGCAGGTGTCCCAATACTTTTGGTAATATAGTGTATGTATAATATAGTTGGTCCAAGTTGAAACAATGTAACTATATAAAGTTCTGCACACTTGGCATTCATCTATAAGCTGGGCACCCCTTTGTTCGTGGACCCACTGCCCACTAGAAATGCCCGGAAGACGCACCTGGGCACCACAAGCCATTCCCTCACAGGATGAACAATGGGCGCCCGGCTCTTCTGATCCTCACCGGCGCCCAACGCCGCGTCCGGCAATACAAAAGCCGAGGGGATTGGGAGGAAAATGGCGGATCGATCGCGTCAGTAACAGCTGAGCGGCCCATAGATGACATAAAATCCATACCGCCGATAGACGCACGTGCACAGCGTGGAAATTTTCCTGCCGCGCACCGAGAGGCAAACTGCGGCGCGGCTTATGTTTCGCCGTTCTCCATTACGCAGCAAGAAACCGATAATTGAGTCCTGGATGCGCCCTGGGTGTGAAGTGATTTCCTGTAGTGAGGGGAGGAGGGGGCGTATTAACCGATTGCACGCCGCGCTTATTACAACCGACGCCGATTTTTATAATGGTTATGTATACACCTTCGTCATTGGTGGACAGAGCCAGGGCCGGGGACAAGAGATGGGCAGGAGGGGGCAGCTGTTCTCGACACTGTGGCATCATGTGAGAAGCATTGTGAGAAGTTTGGGGGGGGAGGGGATTTGTGTTAAGAGGGTGAATTTAGGGGAGGGGGGGCTGTAAGAATTGTTCTAGGAAGGGACATTTGGGTGAAGGTGCTAGGAGAGGTAATTTAGGGAGATTTGTGCTAGTAAGGAAGGGGGAGGGGGTTGTGCTAGTAAGGATGATTAGGGAGTATTTGTGCTAGGAGGGGATGATTTGTGTTGGGGGGGCAATGATTTGTGCTGAGAAGGGAGATTTGGAGTGGGAGGGGTAGAAGATTTGTACTAGGAGAAGTGATTTTTTTTGGGGGGGGGGGATTTGTGTGGGAGGTTGGGGGGGACAAACATTCTTGCTGAGAGGGGGATTTTGAGTGGGAGAGGTAGAAGATTTGTGCTAGGAGAGGTGTTTTTTTTGGGGGGGGGGGGATTTGTGGTTTGGGGCAAAGATTTGTGCTGAGAGGGGGGTTGGAGTAGGAGGGGTAGAAAATTTGTGCTAGAAGAGGTGATTTTCTTTGGGGGGGGGGGGGGTTGTGTTGGGAGCAAAGATTTGTGCTGAGAGGGGGATTTGGCGTGGGAGGAATAGTAGATTTATGCTAGGAGAGGTGTTTTTTTTTTGCAGGGGGAGTTTGTTTTGAGAGGTTTGGGGGTAAACATTTGTGCTGAGAGTGAGGATTTGGAGTGGGAGGGGTAGAAGATTTGTACTAGGAGAGGTGATTTTTTTGGGGGTGGAGATTTGTGTTAGGAGGTTGGGGGGGACAAACATCCTTGCTGAGAGGGGGATTTGGAGTGGGAGAGGTAGAAGATTTGTGCTAGGAGAGGTGTTTTTTTTTTGGGGGGGGGGGTTGTGGTAGGGGGGCAAAGATGTGTGCTGAGAGGAGGATTTGGAGTGGGAGGGGTAGAAGATTTGTGCTAGGAGAGGTGATCTTTTGGGGGGGGGGGATTTGTGTTGAGAGGCAAAGATTTGTGCTGAGAGGGGGATTTGGAGTGGGAGAGGTAGAAGATTTGTGCTAGGAGAGGTGTTTTTTTTTGGGGGGGGGGGGTTGTGGTAGGGGGGCAAAGATGTGTGCTGAGAGGAGGATTTGGAGTGGGAGGGGTAGAAGATTTGTGCTAGGAGAGGTGATCTTTTGGGGGGGGGATTTGTGTTGAGAGGCAAAGATTTGTGCTGAGAGGGGGATTTGGAGTGGGAGGGGTAGAAGATTTGTGCTAGGAGAGGTGTTTTTTTTGGGGGGGGGGTTGTGGTAGGGGGGCAAAGATGTGTGCTGAGAGGAGGATTTGGAGTGGGAGGGGTAGAAGATTTGTGCTGGGAGAGGTGATCTTTTGGGGGGGGGGATTTGTGTTGAGAGGCAAAGATTTGTGCTGAGAGGGGGATTTGGAGTGGGAGGGGTAGAAGATTTGTGCTAGGAGAGGTGTTTTTTTTTGGGGGGGGGGGGGTTGTGGTAGGGGGGCAAAGATGTGTGCTGAGAGGAGGATTTGGAGTGGGAGGGGTAGAAGATTTGTGCTAGGAGAGGTGATCTTTTGGGGGGGGATTTGTGTTGAGAGGCAAAGATTTGTGCTGAGAGGGGGATTTGGAGTGGGAGGGGTAGAAGATTTGTGCTAGGAGAGGTGATTTTCTTTGGGGGGGGGGGGGGGGTTGTGTTGAGAGGCAAAGATTTGTGCTGAGAGGGGGGATTTGGAGTGGGAGAGGTTTTTTTTTTGCAGGGGGAGTTTGCTTTAAGAGGTTTGGGGGTAAACATTCGTGCTGAGAGTGAGGATTTGGAGTGGGAGGGGTGGTCTAGGATGGCATACTTGGTCCTGTGTGGTGTCATCCCTGGTGGTCCTGGGTGGGCATCCAAGTGGGGGGGGGGGCTGCCCTGATAAACAATCACCACAGACCCCCCCCCCCCCCCCATCAGGAGAGCCGCCGATCGGCTCTCCTCTACTCATGTGCGTCAGCCGCGAGTGAGGAAATGCCGATCAAGGGCTCTTGCTGTTTACATCGCGATCCGCTTTGATTGGACAGAGGCTCTCAGACTAAGGCACCACACATCGCCGCGATACACGCCCCCCCCCCCCCACGGGCGTGCGTGAGAGCGGTCGTTCTGGAGGGCCGTCATATGACATCCACCCAGAACGAGAGCCGCGCCGCCCAGCTGTCATTTGACGGCCGGTGGGCGGGAAGTGGTTAAATAATACATTTTTTTGTTTGAATTGTTCCTTTTTTCTTTTTTTCCTTTTTCTTTCTGTAAGAGCTATAAATATATATATATATACATGCATATATATATTCGTGTATAATAACAATAATAATAATAATAATAATTAATAAAAAAAATATATATATTTGTTTTTGTTTTTTTGTTCTTTTTTTGTATGATTGTTTGAAATGGCAATAAAAAGTAATTCAATGATGAAGAGGCGTACCTGATAAAGTATCCGGTGGGTGTCGATCATTTGTGACTTTGCCCCGGAGTTGCGGGTGAACGGATGTAGATGATGGGCGCGGCTGATTGGTGGGTGGATTGTGAAGGGTGAATGAACATTGATAAATGCTGACAGCTGCACTTCTCTGGGAGGTATATATATATATATAAACGGTGAAGAGAATACGGATCATGACTAGTATATATATATATATAGATCATAAATGACATAAAATCCCAATTAAATCTATTTTTATTCCCGGACTGGAACGCTACAAATGTGAGAGTCGGGTAACTACTGTACAAAGCCGTTATAAATCTCTCTGTAATTAGAATCTGTATCATGCGGCTCACATATGTCGTTTCTGGTGAACATATTGTGGGGGGGGGGGGTTTTTAATGCATTTTAATTTTGGTTTCCGGCTGATTTGTGTCTGCGACGCGTTTCGCATTTCCATGGACATCTCAGGTCGGTTAGTTCAAGAAAAATGATTCGATTTGCTTTTATTTAAAAAAATCTATTGTTGCTGGTGGGGATCTATTGTTGCTGGAGTGGACCTTTTGTTGCTGAGCGGGATCTATTTTTGCACGGGGGTCTATTGTTGCAGGGGAGGTCAATTGTTGCTGGTGATCTATTGTTGCTGGAGGGGGGGGCCTTATGTTGCTGGGGTTCAATTGCTGCTGGACAGAATCTATGTTTGCATGGGGGATTTATTTTTGCATGGGGGTCTATAGTTGCTGGTGAGGATCTATTCTTACTGGAGAGGGGCACTATTGTTCCTAGCGAGATCTATTGTTGCTGGACAGGATTTATTTTTGTATGGGGGTCTATTGTTCCTAGGGAGTTCTATTGTTGCTGTTGGAGATCTGTTGTTGCTGGAGTGGACCTTTTTGTTGCTGAGCGGGATCTATTTTTGCACGGGGGTCTATTGTTGCAGGGGAGGTCTATTGTTGCTGGTGGGGATGTATTTTGTTACTGGAGAGGGGCCTTATGTTGCTGGGGTTCAGTTGTTGCTGGGCGGAGATCTATTTTTGCATGGGGGTCTATTGTTGCAGGGGAGGTCTATTGTTGCTGGTGGGGATGTATTTTGTTACTGGAGAGGGGCCTTATGTTGCTGGGGTTCAGTTGTTGCTGGGCGGAGATCTATTTTTGCATGGGGGTCTATTGTTCCTAGGGAGAGCTATTGTTGCTGGGGGGGGGGGGGCTGCACTGAATGTATGTAATGACAAGGGTTGCTGGAGGGTCTATTGAAGCTGGTTGCAAGGGGATCTATTGTTGTAGGGGATCTATTTTTGCATGGGGGTCTATTGTTTCTGTGGAGGTCTTTTGTTGCCTGCAAATATTTATTGTTGCTGGAGGGGTTCCTTATGTTACTGGGGTTCAATTGTTGCTGGAGGGAATCTATTTTTGAATGGGGGTCTATTGTTGCAGGGGAGGTCTACTGTTGCTGGAGGGGGGTCTTATATTTCTGGAGTTCAGTTGTTGCAGGACAGGATCTATTTTTGCATGGGGGTCTACTGTTTCTAAAGAGATCTATCTGCTGGTGGGGATCTATTGTTGCTGGAGTGGACCTTTTGTTGCTGAGCGGGATCTATTTTTGCACGGGGGTCTATTGTTGCAGGGGAGGTCAATTGTTGCTGGTGATCTATTGTTGCTGGAGGGGGGGGGCCTTATGTTGCTGGGGTTCAATTGCTGCTGGACAGAATCTATGTTTGCATGGGGGATTTATTTTTGCATGGGGGTCTATAGTTGCTGGTGAGGATCTATTCTTACTGGAGAGGGGCACTATTGTTCCTAGCGAGATCTATTGTTGCTGGACAGGATTTATTTTTGTATGGGGGTCTATTGTTCCTAGGGAGTTCTATTGTTGCTGTTGGAGATCTGTTGTTGCTGGAGTGGACCTTTTTGTTGCTGAGCGGGATCTATTTTTGCACGGGGGTCTATTGTTGCAGGGGAGGTCTATTGTTGCTGGTGGGGATGTATTTTGTTACTGGAGAGGGGCCTTATGTTGCTGGGGTTCAGTTGTTGCTGGGCGGAGATCTATTTTTGCATGGGGGTCTATTGTTGCAGGGGAGGTCTATTGTTGCTGGTGGGGATGTATTTTGTTACTGGAGAGGGGTCTTATGTTGCTGGGGTTCAGTTGTTGCTGGGCGGAGATCTATTTTTGCATGGGGGTCTATTGTTCCTAGGGAGAGCTATTGTTGCTGGGGGGGGGGGGGGCTGCACTGAATGTATGTAATGACAAGGGTTGCTGGAGGGTCTATTGAAGCTGGTTGCAAGGGGATCTATTGTTGTAGGGGATCTATTTTTGCATGGGGGTCTATTGTTTCTGTGGAGGTCTTTTGTTGCCTGCAAATATTTATTGTTGCTGGAGGGGTTCCTTATGTTACTGGGGTTCAATTGTTGCTGGAGGGAATCTATTTTTGAATGGGGGTCTATTGTTGCAGGGGAGGTCTACTGTTGCTGGAGGGGGGTCTTATGTTTCTGGAGTTCAGTTGTTGCAGGACAGGATCTATTTTTGCATGGGGGTCTACTGTTTCTAAAGAGATCTATCTGCTGGTGGGGATCTATTGTTGCTGGAGTGGACCTTTTGTTGCTGAGCGGGATCTATTTTTGCACGGGGGTCTATTGTTGCAGGGGAGGTCAATTGTTGCTGGTGATCTATTGTTGCTGGAGGGGGGGGCCTTATGTTGCTGGGGTTCAATTGCTGCTGGACAGAATCTATGTTTGCATGGGGGATTTATTTTTGCATGGGGGTCTATTGTTGCTGGTGAGGATCTATTCTTACTGGAGAGGGGCACTATTGTTCCTAGCGAGATCTATTGTTGCTGGACAGGATTTATTTTTGTATGGGGGTCTATTGTTCCTAGGGAGTTCTATTGTTGCTGTTGGAGATCTGTTGTTGCTGGAGTGGACCTTTTTGTTGCTGAGCGGGATCTATTTTTGCACGGGGGTCTATTGTTGCAGGGGAGTTAAATTGTTGCTGGAGGGGGGGGGCTCCAGCACTGAATTAATTTAATTGCAAGGGGTGCTGGGATGTGCTGGAGGGTCTATTGATGCTGACTGCTGGCGGAGCTATTGTTGGTGGAGGGGGATCTATTTTTGCATGGGGGTCTATTGTTGCCTGCAAAGATTTATTGTTGTGGTGGGGGTTTATGTTGCTGGGGTTCAGTTGTTGCTGGACCGGATCTATTTTTGCATGGGGGTCTATTGTTCCTAGGAAAATCTATTGTTGCTGGTGGGGATCTATTGTTGCTGGAGTGGGCCTTATGTTGCTGGCTGGGATCTGTTTTTGCATGGGGATCTATTGTTGCAGGGGAGATCTGTTGTTAGTGGAGAGGGACCTTATGTTGCTGGGGTTCAGTTGTTGCTGGGCAGAGATCTATTTTTGCATGGGGGTCTATTGTTCCTAGGGAGATCTATTGTTGCTGGTGGGGATCTATTGTTGCTGGAGTGGGTCTTATGTTGCTGGGCGGGATGTATTTTTGCATGGGGGTCTATTGTTGCAGGAAAGGGGGGCGGAGGCAATACTTAATATATGTAATTGCAAGGGGTGCTGGAGGGTCTGCTGATGCTGGGGGGGATCTATTGTTGGTGGAGGGGAGCTATGTTTGCATGGGGGGGTCTATTGTTACTGGGGGATCTATTGTTGCTGGACAGGACCTATTGCTGTACACCCACGCTTTGTATGTGTAGGGTGGGGGCATAGAAGTGCCTGGTGTAGTTCCTCAAATTGGTCACTAGGTGCCACCAAAGTTAGGATTAAAAGCCCTTGGAGTGAGAATAGGCAGTGTAGGTTCCTGGGTAACCACTAGAGGTCCCCCTAGAAGTGAGTGGAGTGTACCATAGATAGCGAGGAAGTGCCAACCCCGCCCCTGTGGGACATCTTGGGTAAAGGGCTCTCTTTATTAGGTACACCTGTTCAACTGCTTGGTAACACGAATTGCTTATCAGCCAATCACACGGCAGCAACTCAATGCATTTAGGCATCTAGACATGGTGAAGACGACTTGCTGGAGTTCAAACCGAGCATCAAAATGGGGGAAGAAAGGGGATTTAAGTGACTTTGAACTTGGCATGGTTGTTGCTGCCAGACGGGCTGATCTGCATATTTTAAAAACTGCTGATCTATGGGGATTTTCACACACAACCATCTCTCTGGGGTTTACAGAGATTGGTGGGAAAAAAGAGAAAATATCCAGTGAATATCCGGCAGTTGTGTGGGGAAAAAATTCCTTTCTGAGGTCAGAGGAGAATGGGGCAGACTGGTTCCAGATGATAGAAAGACAACAGCAACTCAAATAGCCTCTCGTTACACCGAAGGTATGTAGAATACCATCTCTGAACGCACAACACATCCAACCTTGAAGAAGATGGGCTACAGCAGCAGAAGACCACACCGGGTGCCACTCCTGTCAGCTAAGAACAGGAAAACTGAGGCTATAATTGGCACCGGATCACCAACATTGGACAACAGAAGATTGGAAAAACATTGCCGGGTCTGATGAGTCTGGATTTCAGCTCCGACATTCAGATGGTGGGGTCAGAATTTGGCGTCATGGATCCATCCTGCCTTATATCACCGGTTCAGGCTGGTGGTGGGGGTGTAATGGTGTGGGGGATGGGATATCACCGGTTCAGGCTGGTGGTGGGGGTGTAATGGTGTGGGGGATGGGGTATCACCGGTTCAGGCTGGTGGTGGGGGTGTAATGGTGTGGGGGATGGGATATCACCGGTTCAGGCTGGTGGTGGGGGTGTAATGGTGTGGGGGATGGGATATCACCGGTTCAGGCTGGTGGTGGGGGGTGTAATGGTGTGGGGGATGGGGTATCACCGGTTCAGGCTGGTGGTGGGGGGTGTAATGGTGTGGGGGATGGGGTATCACCGGTTCAGGCTGGTGGTGGGGGTGTAATGGTGTGGGGGATGGGGTATCACCGGTTCAGGCTGGTGGTGGGGGGTGTAATGGTGTGGGGGATGGGGTATCACCGGTTCAGGCTGGTGGTGGGGGTGTAATGGTGTGGGGGATGGGGTATCACAGGTTCAGGCTGGTGGTGGGGGTGTAATGGTGTGGGGGATGGGGTATCACCGGTTCAGGCTGGTGGTGGGGGTGTAATGGTGTGGGGGATGGGATGTCACCGGTTCAGGCTGGTGGTGGGGGTGTAATGGTGTGGGGGATGGGATGTCACCGGTTCAGGCTGGTGGTGGGGGTGTAATGGTGTGGGGGATGGGGTATCTCTGGTTCAGGCTGGTGGTGGGGGTGTAATGGTGTGGGGGATGGGATGTCACCGGTTCAGGCTGTGGTGGTATATTGGTGTGGGGGATATTTTCTTGGCACACTTTGGGCCCTTAGTACCAATTGAGTATGGTTTAAACCCCACGACCTACCTGAGTATTGTTGGTGACCATGTCCATCCCTTTATGACTACAGTGTCCCCATCTTCTGATGGCTCCTTCCAGCAGGATAATGCCCCATGTCACAAAGCTCCAATCATCTCACCACTGGACAATGAGGTCCCTGTCCTCCAATGGCCTCCACACTCACCACATCTCATCCAATAGAACACCTTTGGGATGTGGTGGAAGATTGGCATCATGGTGTCCCCATCTTCTGATGGCTTCTTCCTGAAGGTCCCTACACAACATATAGAGGTGATGGAAACGATCTGATATGACCATCTGGGACTTCTCTCTCCATGGTTTGGGTTGCTCTTGGACTTTTATATTTCAGACTTCCCTGAAAATATTCTGCAGAGCTTCACCAGGGCGAAGGTTTTTCGGTATTGGTAGACATGGCAGTGTGTACACCAAACATCGATAAACCTACAAGCTGTGACCATAAATTATTTTAATTTTCGGAGACGGAGGTATTTACACAGGTGTTGGGCAGACAGCTGCATCTGGTCCCACCAACATGGGCTCCTCACCCTTCTTGTACTATATGGTGCTGGAATCTCAGCTCACTATACAGAGGAATGGAGGGCGGAATGTCCGTGTGTGTGTAAAGAGGGATTTTTCTGATGGGTTGGGGTAGAGCCGGTGTCAGGCGAGGTTAGCTGCTCTTCTCCTACGGCTTCAGCCATAGTTCCAAGGTTCGTGGTTAGGGAGGGTTATTAGGGGTACTTTAGTGGGATATGAACGGTTAGTCTGACCATCTCTTGTATCATGTCTGCAGTCTCTGACCATCTCTTATAGTATATCCTCAGTCTGACCATCTCTTGTATCATGTCTGCAGTCTCTGACCATCTCTTATAGTATATCCTCAGTCTGACCATCTCCTGTATCATGTCTGCAGTCTCTTACCATCTCTTATAGTATATCCTCAGTCTGACCATCTCTTGTATCATGTCTGCAGTCTCTTACCATCTCCTATAGCAGGAATCTTCAAACTACAGCCCTCCAACTGTTGCGGAACTACACATCCCATGAGGCATTGTAAAACTCTGATATTCATAGACATGACTGGGCATGATGGGAATTGTAGTTTCTGAACAACTGGAGGGCCATAGTTTGAAGACCCCTGTCCTATAGTATGTCTGCAGTCTCTGACCATCTCTTGTATCATGTCTGCAGTCTCTGACCGTCTCCTGTATCATGTCTAGAGTCTCTGACCATCTCCTGTGTTATGGCTGCAGTCTCTGACCATCTCCTATATCATGTCTGCAGTCTCTGACCGTCTCCTGTATCATGTCTGCAGTCTCTGACCATCTCCTATATTATGTCTGCAGTCTCTGACCATCTCCTATATCATGTCTGCAGTCTCTGACCATCTCCTGTGTTATGGCTGCAGTCTCTGACCATCTCCTGTATCATGTCTGCAGTCTCTGACCATCTCCTGTATCATGTCTGCAGTCTCTGACCATCTCCTGTATCATGTCTAGAGTCTCTGACCATCTCCTGTAGTATGTCTGCAGTTGCTGACCATCTCCTGCACCATGTCTGCAGTCTCTGACCATCTCTTGTTTCATGCCAGCATTCTCTGACCATCTCTTGTTTCATGTCTGCAGTTTCTGACCATCTCTTTTATTATGTAAATAATCTCTGACCATCTCTTTTATCACGTCTGCAGTCTCTGACCATCTCCTATATAATGTCTGCAGTCTTTGACCATCTCCTGTGTTATGGCTGCAGGCTCTGACCATCTCCTGCACCATGTCTGCAGCCTCTGACCATCTCTTGTATCATATCAGCATTCTCTGACCATCTCTTGTATCATGTCTGCAGTCTCTGACCATCTCTTGTATCATGTCTGCAGTCTCTGACCATCTCTTGTATCATGTCTGCCGTTTATGACCATCTCTTGTATTATGTAAATAATCTTTGGCCATCTCTTGTATCATGTCTGCCGTTTATGACCATCTCTTGTATTATGTAAATAATCTTTGACCATCTCTTGTATCATGTCTGCAGTCTCTGACCATCTCTTGTATCATGTCTGCAGTCTCTGACCATCTCTTGTATCATGTCTGCCGTTTATGACCATCTCTTGTATTATGTAAATAATCACTGGCCACCTCTTGTATCATGTCTGCAGTCTCTTGACAATCTCTTGTACTATGTCTGCAGTGTCTGATCATCTCCTGTAGTATGTCTGCAGTCTCTGACCATCTCCTGTATCATGTCCTCAGTCTCTGACCATCTCCTGTATCATGTCCACAGTCTCTGACTATATTCTGTCTCAGAATTTTATGTGTGGCCCGTTGACAATGTTGAGCGCCGCACTTGAGGCTCCCGTATCCGGAACGTTGACCTGAGTACTCTTTGGAGGAAAATACTACAGGCGCTCCTAAAGTCCATCGATGTGATCATGAAAAACACGTGAACATGCGGCCGGAGAGGTGACCCTGTGGAAGCGGAGAGGTTTCTGGCACGGCGTTGGGAACCAATTATAGATTCTGTAAATAAAAGGTTAATATAGAGCAGATTTCCTGCCTGGACATAGCATGTCTCCTTCATTGGCACCTCGTGGGTTAACTTCTAACCGTTTCGGTCCCGTCTTCAGACCCAACCTGTGAATGGCGACCTGTGAGCGGATGAAGAAAAGCAGCTTTTTTTTCCTCCTCACTGTTCATTGTAGGGTGAGGAACAAAGTCACAATGTATCAAAGTGCGTTGAGGAGATGTGTGGAGGGAAACGCGCTGGGATCTGGTGGTGATGTAATGCCGGCGCTCTGGAATGTACCATGACCTGAATGAGGCTCTGTACCACCGGCCCGGCCCAGAGAGAAGGAAAACACTGAGACCCTCATCTCCTCAACACAGATCCTCTTGTGTGTAAGGTAAACGCCGTGCCCGTCCGGGGAGGACATTCCTCTACATGGAAAAGGAGAAGCGGCTTCATCCCGCCTTCCAGCCATCCCTCAAATACCGTATACTTCAGCAAACACGCATGGAGTTCACATGTTCTCCCCGCGCTTGTGTGCGTTACGTGAATACCTGTGATAATAATAATATCTGTAATATGAATAATAATAGTAAAATAAATGCCAATAATAATATACATGCTTGTAATAATAATAATAATAATAATTTATAAACACCTGAAATAACAATAATAAAAATGCCAATATTAATAATAATAAACCTGTCTGTAATAATAGTTGTGCTATAAATACCTGTAATTATAATTATATACATACTTGTAGTAGTAGTAATAATTATATAAATGCCTGTAGTAATAATAACAATTAATAATATAATTATCTGTAATAGTAATAATAATGACATCTCTAAATTCCATTAATAAAAATATGAATGATAAGTATAGCTATGATATGAATAATAATAATAAAACAAATGCCAATATTAATAATAAACATACATGCCTGTAATAATAATTATATAAATACCTGTGATAATATTTGTAATATGAATAATAATTGTAAAATAAATTCCAATAATAATAGACATGCCTGTAATAATAATCATTTTATAAACACCTGTAATAATAATAATAATAATAATTAAAATAAATGCCAATATTAATAATAATAATAAACCTGTCTGTAATAATAGTTGTGCTATAAATACCTGTAATTATAATTATATACATACTTGTAGTAGTAGTAATAATTATATAAATGCCTGTAGTAATAATAACAATTAATAATATAATTATCTGTAATAGTAATAATGACATCTCTGAATACCTGTAATAAAAATATGAATAAGTATATCTGTAATATGAATAATAATATTAATATAAATGCCAATATTAATAATAAACATACATGCCTGTAATAATTATGTAAATACCTGCGATCATAATAATAATATCTGTAATATGAATAATAATAGTAAAATAAATGCCAATAATAATATACATGCCTGTAATAATAATAATTTATAAACACCTGTAATGATAACAATAATAAAAATGCCAATATTAATAATAATAAACCTGCCTGTAATAATAGTTGTGCTATAAATACCTGTAATTATAATTATATACATACTTGTAGTAGTAGTAATAATTATATAAATGCCTGTAGTAATAATAACAATTAATAATATAATTATCTGTAATAGTAATAATAATGACATCTCTAAATTCCATTAATAAAAATATGAATGATAAGTATAGCTATGATATGAATAATAATAATAAAACAAATGCCAATATTAATAATAAACATACATGCCTGTAATAATAATTATATAAATACCTGTGATAATATTTGTAATATGAATAATAATTGTAAAATTAATTCCAATAATAATAGACATGCCTGTAATAATAATCATTTTATAAACACCTGTAATAATAATAATAATAATTAAAATAAATGCCAATATTAATAATAATAATAAACCTGTCTGTAATAATAGTTGTGCTATAAATACCTGTAATTATAATTATATACATATTTTGTAGTAGTAGTAATAATTATATAAATGCCTGTAGTAATAATAACAATTAATAATATAATTATCTGTAATAGTAATAATGACATCTCTGAATACCTGTAATAAAAATATGAATAAGTATATCTGTAATATGAATAATAATATTAATATAAATGCCAATATTAATAATAAACATACATGCCTGTAATAATTATGTAAATACCTGCGATCATGATAATAATATCTGTAATATGAATAATAATAGTAAAATAAATGCCAATAATAATATACATGCTTGTAATAATAATAATTTTATAAACGCCTGTAATGCTAATAATAATAAAAATAAATGCTAATCTTAATAATAATAAACCTGTCTGTAATAATAATTATGATATAAATACCTGTAATTATAATTATATACATACTTGTAGTAATAAAGATAATTATATAAATGCCTGTATTAATAATAACAATAATAATATAATTATCTGTAATAGTAATAATAATGACATCTCTAAATTCCATTAATAAAAATATATATAATAAGTATAGCTATGATATGAATAATAATAATAATAAAACAAATGCCAATATTAATAATAAACATACATGCCTGTAATAATAATTATGTAAATACCTGTGATAATATTTGTAATATGAATAATAATTGTAAAATAAATTCCAATAATAATAGACATGCCTGTAATAATAATCATTTTATAAACACCTGTAATAATAATAATAATTAAAATAAATGCCAATATTAATAATAATAATGAACCTGTCTGTAATAATAATTGTGATATAAATACCTGTAATTATAATTATATACATACATGTAGTAATAATCATAATTATATAAATGCCTGTATTAATAATAATAATAATAATATAATTATCTGTAATAGTAATAATAATGACATCTCTAAATGCCTGTAATAAAAATATGAATAATAAGTATATCTTTAATATGAATAATAATAATAAAAAAATGGCAATATTAATAATAAACATACATGCCTGTAATAATAATTGTGTAAATACCTGTGATAATATCTGTAATATGAATAATAATAGTAAAATAAATGCCAATAATAATATACATGCCTGTAATAATAATAATAATAATTGTATAAACACCTGTAATGATAATAATAATAAAAATAAATGCCAATATTAATAATAATAAACCTGCCTGCAATAACTGTGATATAAATACCTGTAATTATAATTATATACATACTTGTATTAATAATAATAATTATATAAATGCCTGTAGTAATAATAACAATAATAATATAATTATCTGTAATAGTAATAATAATGACATCTATAAATACCTGTAATAAAAAATATGAATAATAATATTACAATAAATGCCAATATGAATAATAAACATACATGCCTGTAATAATAATTTTATAAATACCTGTAATAATAATAATAATATAAATACCTACAAAGATAATTAAATACCTGTAGTAATAATAATAATATAATAACAATAATTATATAAATGCCCATAGCAATAATTCGATAATAATATCAACAACACTAATAATAATAATATCTGCAATAGTAATAATGATAACTCTATAAATCACTGTAATAATAATAAGTATTTGATGTCCGGCCATCCAGGAATTCTTTTTCTTCTAACTGGCCGGTGTGTTGGGGCCCAAACCCATCGTTGGAGCACTCAGAATTAAAGTGATTGTAAAGTCTGGTTTAAAAAACAAAACAAACATTGTTACACTTTCCTCTTCTGTGCAGTTGGTTTTGCACAGAGCAGCCCGGATCCTCCTCTTCTCGGGTCCCTCTTCGCTGCTCCTTGGCCCCTCCCCCCTGTTGAGTGCCCCCCCCCCCCCCCCCCCACAGCAAGCGGCTTGCTATGGGGGGCACCCGAGCCGAGTTAAAATTAAAATTGCATTGATTACTGTGTAAATGGGACTGCTGCTGCCATAACCACGATATCCGTCCTCAAAGTAAGGACGTATATCGGAGTTTGGAGGTCCGGAAGGTGTTAACCTAAAAAAAACATCTGCCTTTACAACTCCTTTAAGTACCCCTGAACCTGGGTGTAAGTGTCTGAACAGTGTCCCCAGTAAGCAATACTGTTCCTTTAAGTTGGGTGTGGCCAGCTTCTCAACAACTCCTAGGTCAGGGATGGTGAACCTCGGCACCCCAGATGTTTTGGAACTACATTTCCCATGGTGCTCAACTACACTGCAGAATGCAAGAGCATCATGGGAAATGTAGTTCCGAAAAACATCTGTGATGCCAAGGTTCACCATCGCTGCCCTAGGGTGATGACCCGTCTCCTCCCACTCTCTGGGGCTCGGCAATGTCCGCTGCAGGGATGTCCTCTCCACGATCAGGCGGTGACGCCGGGCTTGTCAACAGTGGCGTTCCCACAGACCAGGTGATGTCCACTACTCGGCCCTTCTATGTTCCACCATGTCCTCCCTGAGACTGCCCCGAGTTCTGGAATTGTCCTTCCTTTTGTTCCCTACTGAGCTCTGGTAATGCCGAGATACACTATATTACCAAAACGATTGGGACCCCTGCCTTAACACGCACATGAACTTTGTTGGCATCCCAGTCTTAGTCCGTAGGGTTCCATATTTGGTTGGCCCACCCTTTGCAGCTATAACAGCTTCAACTCTTCTGGGAAGGCCGTTCACAAGGTTTAGGAGCAGGGGCGTAACTAGAAATCACAGGGCCCCATAGCAAAATGTTGTATGGGCCCCCCCACCAAAAAAAAATGAACTAATGCCATTAAACAACAGACTACCACACCCATGTGGCACAGTACCCAGGCAACAGCTTATATTAATTTTGAACAACAAAGTATGCAGTATACTGTATGCAGCCCCTGAAGGGAACACATTGCAGACCTCCAGGCCTTTTAACCAATTTCTGTTCTGTTATATAAAATGAAATAGTTCAACTCACCATAATGCAAAATCAGTGGGATCCCTGAGTGTGTCACTTGCCATCATCGCCTGCCACCAGATGCAGATTGTAACTTGTCACACGTTGCGAAATGTCACCTACCACATGCTGCGGATTGTCCACTTGCCACATCCCAGATTGTCACTTGCCAAGTCACCTGCCACACATTATGGATTGTCACTTGCCACGTCCTGGATTGTCACTTGCCACGTCACTTGCCACACATTATGGATTGTCACTTGCCACATCACCTGCCACACGTTGCGGATTGTCCACTTGCCACGTCGCCTGCCACCAGATGCAGATTGTCACTTGTCACACATTGCAGAATGTCACCTGCCACATGTTGCGGATTGTCCACTTGCCACGTCCCGGATTGTCACTTGCCACGTTACCTGCCACACATTACGGATTGTCACTTGCCATGTCCTAGATTGTCACTTGCCACGTCTCGGGTTGTCACTTGCCACGTCACCTGCCACACATTACGGATTGTCACTTGCCACGTCACCTGCCACACATTACGGATTGTCACTTGTCAGGTCACGGATTTTCACTTGCCACGTCACCTGCCACAGGTTACGGATTGTCACTTGCCACATCCAGGTTGTCACTTGCCACGTCACCTGCCACACATTACGGATTGTCACTTGCCACGTCCTAGATTGCCACACATTACAGATTGCCACTTACCACATCCTAGATTGTCACTTGCCACACATTATGGATTGTCACTTGCACGTCCCGGGTTATCACTTGCCACGTCACCTGCCACACATTACGGATTGTCACTTGTCACGTATTTTCACTTGCCATGTCACCTGCCACATGTTACGGATTGTCACTTGCCACATCCAGGTTGTCACTTGCCATGTCACCTGCCACACGTTACGGGTTGTCACTTGCCACGTTGCCTGCCACACATTATGGATTGTCATTTGCCACGTCATGGATTTTCACTTTCCACGTCACCTGCCACACGTTACAGATTGTCACTTGCCACGTCCCGGGTTGTCACTTGCCACGTCGCCTGCCACACATTATGGATTGTCACTTGCTCTGCCACTTTCCTGCTGTGTCACAGAGTCAGGCAGCAGATTATCAGTCAGACAGCAGAGAGATAATGTCATCTCTCTGCTTCCTGGCTGCCTGCACAGTGAGGGGGAACTGCACTGCAGGGATGAGAGGGCGGCGAGAGATGATGTCATCTCTATGCTCCCCCGCCCGTCAGCTCCCTGATTGGCCAGCCCGCTCACGCCCACTCTCTCACCAGCGGACCGGCCACTCTCATCTGCCTCCCACTATCACCCGCGGAGCCGCGGACCGCCCGCTCTCACCCGCGGGCCACCCGTGGACAACCCGCGGAGCCGCCCGCTATCTCCCGTGGAGCCACGGCACCTATCCTCACCGGGCCCCACTTGACTGCGGGCCCCATAGCGCCCGCATGTGTTGCTATGGCGGTAGTTCCGCCACTGTTTAAGAGGGTGTCTATGGGAATGTTTGACCATTCTTCCAGAAGAGCATTTGTGAGGTCAGGCACTGGCGTTGGAGGAGAAGGCCTGGCTCTCAGTCTCCCCTCTAATTCATCCCAAAGGTGTTCTATCAGGTTGAGGTCAAGACTCTGTGCAGGCCAGTCAAGTTCTTCCACCCCAAACTCGCTCATCCAGAGAGCAGCACAGTCGACAAGAGGCTACAAGAATATGGCCGCTCCAGAATACACTGTACACCAGGGATCCAAGCGGTGAGGGGTCCACCAAGGGGTGTTGGTGGTGCAAACTGTATTCACGATTGAGGATATAACTGTATGAAGAGAAAATCGTATATTATTATGATAAGACAACGATCGATCCACCTTGGAGAAAATCCCTCACCTGTGGACATTAGTGATCATCTGAATCTTCATCTTTCCCCTTATCACTCAGGAATTCCTCCATTTCTTATTACTGACTTATCATCTCCCTGTCAGTGTAGAAATGTCAGGTCGGCGTCGTGCTGTGAGGCCGTTCGATCTCATAACAAAGGTCAGGACTCCATTCCAGACAGTGAGCGGCTCTGATCTCTGACAGTTTTCCTTTAATCCTGAAGCAGCGTTGATTGTCAGCCCTGACCCCCATACAGGCGACAGTTCTCCCTCCACGCCGGAACCGAGACCGGCAGAAAAAGAATAGTACAAAATGACGGCGTGCTCCGATTATCCCTGGGGGGTTACATGGTAGGTAAGGCTGAATAAAGACAATAGTCCATCCAGTTCAACCTGTGTTGGTGTAGATGTGTCAGTGTCTATAATTATTTCCCATATCCCTGTATGCTATGTTCTTTAAGATGCACATCCTCGAGTCTCTTAAAACTATGCATATTCCCCACAGTCACCACCAATTGTGGAAGAGAGTTCCACATCCTTATTGCCCCCCACAGTCAAAACCCCCCCTGTCGCAGTTTAAAGTGGTTGTAAACCCTTAGAAACCACTTTGACCTACAGGTAAGCCTAGATTAAGGCTTACCTGTAGGTCCAAGCAATATCTCCTAAACCTATATGGTTTAGGAGATATTTGCCCGAAAACGGGCACCGCTGTCTACGGCGCATGCGCCGTAGACAGCGTCGCGCAGGCGCACTGAGCGCGGCATTTCCAAGAATGGATCTGCCGTGCGTGTTGGCTCCCGTGCGCATGCGCGGGAGTGACGTCATTGCGGCTTCGCCGAATGACAGCGGCGGAGCTGCGAGACGCCACCAGCAAGATGGATGCGCCGGACTACAGGGGACAGCGGCGACTTCGCTGGCTCCTGTGTCAGGTAAGTGACACATAATGGACTACTATGCGATGCGATGCGATGCATAGTAGTCCATTATGCTTTGCCTTTGCAGGGAATGAAAGAGGAAGTAACACCCATCAGGGTTTACTTCCTCTTTAAGGTTAATGAGAAAATATAAAGTGCAGTGCTAAGTGATTATAAGTATAAGAACAAAATGATGAGTGTCTCATAAACAACAAAAAAAAACACAATATGTGAAAAAATGTCTTTCTGTGACATAAAGATGCACCCAAGCATCTATACACACACACACGAATGTATTATATAAAAAATGAAACATTAAATGAGAAAATATAGTCCATGTCAAAAGTCCAATGTGTATAAAGTGAATTTCCAAAAGAAAACCAGATGAAGATGATCTGAAGGACATCCAAGTATATCTGGAGAATACACCACTGTGCTGGTACCGTCACCGTGAGAAATACAGGCTTACCAGATCCTGGTGACCCAATTAAACATATGTTCAGAGGGTCTTAAATCGCTTATTGCTCCACTTCGGGGGCGCCGGCTTTGCAAATCACAATTCTTGCTGAATCTCACTATGTGAGTAGCCCTTTTTCAATTTTTGGACATATATATATATATATATAGAATATTTAGACATCTCCGACAGCCACCGAGATTTAACATGAAATGGAAGGAAAAAGCCAAAATAGTATAACACCATTTAAAAACGAAAATTTAATAAAAACAATGTAATGAACTCACATTTAAGTAGTCATTTCAAACGCATATCAATAAAAAGTAGGCAGTAATGGAGTCTTTCGATGCGTTTCGTCCGCTAGGACATCATCTGGGCAGTTTAAGGTTAAAGCGCTTCTCCTCCAATCTCATTGTGTGGCCCCGTGTCCTCTTACACTCCCTGAGAGTGAATCATTTTTTGCCTATGCTGGGATCACCATTGAGGTATTTGTAAATCTTATCTCCTCTCAAGAGTCGTTTCTCCAGCGAATATATAGATATAATGTTTGCAGAGGTCCTCCAGTCTCCTTATTCGTTTTGTTGCCCTTCTTTGGACTCTCTTCAGTTCCAGCACATCCCTTCTGAGGACTGGGGACCAGAACTGGACGGAATACTCCAGATGTGGTCTACCCCGAGTGTTATAAAGTGGCAGGATTATCATTTTATCTCTGGAGTATATCCTTTTTTTTTTTTTATGCATGCCAATATTCTGCCGGTTTTGGCAGCTGCAGTTTGGCATTGCACGCCATTGCTCAATCTCTCATCTACTGGGACCTCCAGATCTTTCTCCATCCTTGATCCCCCCCCCCGCCGTTCTCCCCCTAGTGAGTAGTTTGCATTTATGTTTTTTGGCCGCCCAAGTGCATTACTTTACATTTATCCACATTAAACCTCATTTGCCGTGTATTTGTCCACTTCATTATTTTGTTCAGGTCTTTCTGTAAAATTTCTATATCCTGATGCGAAGTTATTGCCCTACTTGTGTCATCCGCAAAAACTGAGATTGAGCTATTTATCCCATCCTCTATGCTATAGACATGGGCGCCGTCAATAAATTCGCTTTGTTCTGTTCCGTTACGATTCGTATTACAATTAATTCGTACTTCGTATTTCGTGTCCGTTTCGCTTCGTACAAAATACGAATTGCCGTTAGGTTCGTTAACATGTACGAACGTTCTTTACGATTAATTTAAAGGCAAAAATATACCTCAATATGACAGTTGATGCTGGTGGAAGTTTGGTTTTTATTCGAAATACGAAATTCCGTTGAAGAATTTCCTATCAGAAATACAAAGTTTCATTAGATGAGAAAGAGAGAAGCGGATTGTCTTCCATGCACCGCTGGTCCAGTTTGCGCATGCTCCTCCTGGGGCTGCTTATTATGAGGGGCTCCCACCATCCCTGTGCTATGCTGACTTCCTCCTGGGGCTGCTTATTATGAGGGGCTCCCACCATCCCTGTGCTATGCTGATTTCTTCCAGGTGCTGTACCTCTGCTGTGCATATTATGAGGGGCTCCCACCATCCATGTGCTGTGCTGACTTCCTCCTGGGGCTGTTTATTATGAGGGGCTCCCACCATCCCTGTGCTGTGCTGACTTCCTCCTGGGGCTGCTTATTATGAGGGGCTCCCACCATCCCTGTGCTGTGCTGACTTCCTCCTGGGGCTGTTTATTATGAGGGGCTCCCACCATCCCTGTGCTATGCTGACTTCCTCCTGGGGCTGCTTATTATGAGGGGCTCCCACCATCCCTGTGCTATGCTGATTTCTTCCAGGTGCTGTACCTCTGCTGTGCATATTATGAGGGGCTCCCACCATCCCTGTGTTGTGCTGACTTCCTCCTGGGGCTGTTTATTATGAGGGGCTCCCACCATCCCTGTGCTATGCTGACTTCCTCCTGGGGCTGTACCACTGCTGTGCACCATCGATGCGACGACAACTGATCCGAAATCCGAAATTCGTAAACAAAAGTTCGTATTGCGTACAGAATTCGGACGCATGGCAATTCGTATTTCGGATCCTCCCGAACGTACGAATTTTGGAAAATTCGTTACGAATTTGAGATTTGTACGAAACGAATCGCACGTGTGTACTATATTAGTGATTCTTAACCAGGGTTCCTCCAGAGGTTGTAGGGGTTCCTTCAGCATTGGGCAATTTCCACCTCTCAGATAAGTTCCCACCGACACCATTGATCTTTTTAGCTCTCTGTAAGGAGTTAATTCTTCCCAATGACCACAAGTGTGAGGACCATTCTTCCCAATGACCACAAGTGTAAGGACCATTCTTCCCAATGACCACAAATGTGAGGACCATTCTTCCCAATGACCACAAGTGTGAGGACCATTCTTCCCAATGACCACAAGTGTGAGGACCATTCTTCCCAATGACCACAAGTGTGAGGACCATTCTTCCCAATGACCACAAGTGTGAGGACCATTCTTCCCACTGACCACAAGTGTGAGGACCATTCTTCCCAATGACCACAAGTGTGAGGACCATTCTTCCCAATGACCACAAGTGTGAGGACCATTCTTCCCAATGACCACAAGTGTGAGGACCATTCTTCCCAATGACCACAAGTGTGAGGACCATTCTTCCCAATGACCACAAGTGTGAGGACCATTCTTCCCAATGACCACAAGTGTAAGGACCATTCTTCCCAATGACCATCACACTAATGTATCATGAGTTGTAAATTTCTCACTTTTAGCAGGGGGTTCCCCGAGACTGGAGAACTATTTCAAGGGTTCCTCTCTGTTGAGAAAGGCTGCTTTATATCATTTATGAATAAATTGAATAGAATTGGTCCCAAAACAGACCAGTCTGGGTAAACATTGTTTATCACCACCCTGTGGACCCGTCCCTGTAACCATTTTTTTTTAACCCAAGAACAAACCTTATGGTCCATGTCTGCAGACCTCAGCTTGTAGATTAAGTGCTTATGAGGGGACTGTATCAAATGCCCTTGCAAGATCCAGGTACACTAAATCCACCGGCCTTCCCCTGTCTAGATGGCAACGCAGAACTATTCTAACAATGTACTGCCACCCTTAAAATGCAACTATTTCTGGTGCAGCTTCACTTTTTTTTGGGGTGTTATGGGTGTTCAGAGCTCCACCCAGATCCCCCCAATGAGGTATGGTCCGTAATGCACATTCTTAGAACCTTCTTGAATGTGTTCCGGCTTCTAAAGTGCATGGACACCACAATCCTTTTTCAGTCCAGTTCATATTGCACGCCGCACAGAACTGTCCATAGTATTTAATGGGGATTGTGTGGTGTGTATGTGCAGGTGAAGCCAGACAAGACAGTGAAGATACTGAAAAGAGGCCCCCATCAGGTCACATGGGTAAAATCTTGGTTTATGATCCTCCAGAGGTTGCTAGGGGTTCCTCCAGAGGTTGTAGGGGTTCCTTCAGCATTGGGCAATTTCTGCCTCTCGGATAAGTTCCCACCGACACCATTGATCTTTTTAACTATCTGTAAGGAGGTAATTCTTCCCAATGACCACAAGTGTGAGGACCATTCTTCCCAATGACCACAAGTGTAAGGACCATTCTTCCCAATGACCACAAGTGTGAGGACCATTCTTCCCAATGACCACAAGTGTGAGGACCATTCTTCCCAATGACCACAAGTGTGAGGACCATTCTTCCCAATGACCACAAGTGTGAGGACCATTCTTCCCAATGACCACAAGTGTAAGGACCATTCTTCCCACTGACCATCACACTAATGTATCATGAGTTGTAGATTTCTCATTTTTAGCAGGGGGTTCCCCGAGACCGGAGAACTATTTCAAGGGTTCCTCTGTGTTGAAAAGGTTGAGAAAGGCTGGTCTAGAGGATGTCTCTTTAGTATACACTCATCGGCGACTTTATTAGGTCCTCCTTGCTAGTCCCGGGTTGGACCCCCTTTTGCCTTCATTCTTGGTGGCATAGATACAACAAGGTGTTGCAAATATTCCTCCAAGATTTTTCTACATAGTGACATGATAGCATCACACAGTTGCTGCAGATTTGTCAGCTGCACATCCATGATTTGTATACTGCACATTCCATTCCACCACATCCCAAAGGTGCTCTATTGGATGAGATGTGGTGAGTGTGGAGACCATTGGAGGACAGGGACCTCATTGTCCAGTGGTGAGATGATTGGAGCTTTGTGACATGGTGCATTATCCTGATGGAAGGAGACATCAGAAGATGGGGACACCATGATGCCAATCTTCCACCACATCCCAAAGGTGCTCTATTGGATGAGATCTGGTGAGTGTGGAGGCCATTGGAGGACAGGAACCTCATTGTCCAGTGGTGAGATGATTGGAGCTTTGTGACATGGTGCATTACCCTGCTGGAAGGAGCCATCAGAGGATGGGGACACCATGATGCCAGTCTTCCACCACATCCCAAAGGTGCTCTATTGGATGAGATCTGGTGAGTGTGGAGACCATTGGAGGACAGGGACCTCATTGTCCAGTGGTGAGATGATCGGAGATTTGTGACATGGTGCATTATCCTGATGGAAGGAGACATCAGAGGATGGGGACACCATGATGCCAATCTTCCACCACATCCCAAAGGTGCTCTATTGGATGAGATCTGGTGAGTGTGGAGGCCATTGGAGGACAGGGACCTCATTGTCCAGTGGTGAGATGATTGGAGATTTGTGACATGGTGCATTATCCTGCTGGAAGGAGCCATCAGAAGATGGGGACACCATGATGCCAATCTTCCACCACATCCCAAAGGTGATCTATTGGATGAGATCTGGGGAGTGTGGAGACCATTGGAGGACAGGGACCTCATTGTCCAGAGGTGAGATGATCGGAGCTTTGTGACATGGTGCATTATCCTGATGGAAGGAGCCATCAGAGGATGGGGACACCATGATGCCAATCTTCCACCACATCCCAAAGGTGCTCTATTGGATGAGATCTGGTGAGTGTGGAGGCCATTGGAGGACAGGGACCTCATTGTCCAGTGGTGAGATGATTGGAGATTTGTGACATGGTGCATTACCCTGCTGGAAGGAGCCATCAGAGGATGGGGACACCATGATGCCAGTCTTCCACCACATCCCAAAGGTGCTCTATTGGATGAGATCTGGTGAGTGTGGAGACCATTGGAGGACAGGGACCTCATTGTCCAGTGGTGAGATGATCGGAGCTTTGTGACATGGTGCATTATCCTGATGGAAGGAGACATCAGAGGATGGGGACACCATGATGCCAATCTTCCACCACATCCCAAAGGTGCTCTATTGGATGAGATCTGGTGAGTGTGGAGGCCATTGGAGGACAGGGACCTCATTGTCCAGTGGTGAGATGATTGGAGATTTGTGACATGGGGCATTATCCTGCTGGAAGGAGCCATCAGAAGATGGGGACACCATGATGCCAATCTTCCACCACATCCCAAAGGTGCTCTATTGGATGAGATTTGGTGAGTGTGGAGGCCATTGGAGGACAGGGACCTCATTGTCCAGTGGGGAGATGATTGGAGCTTTGTGACATGGTGCATTATCCTGCTGGAAGGAGCCATCAGAAGATGGGGACACCATGATGATAATCTTGCACCACATCCCAAAAGTGCTCTATTGGATGAGATCTGGTGAGTGTGGAGGCCATTGGAGGACAGTGACCTCATTGTCACTTTCTCATGGACACCTGTTCAATTTCTTGGCAACATACATTTCTAATCAGTCAATCACACGGCAGCAACTCAGTGCACTTAGGCATCTAGACGTGGTGAAGACGACTTGCTGAAGTTCAAACAGAGCATCAGAATGGGGGAAGAAAGGGGATTTAAGTGACTCTGAACGTGGCATGGTTGTTGGTGCCAGACGCGCCGGTCTGAGTATTTCTGGGATTTTCACACACGACCATCTCTTGGGTTTACAGAGAATGGTGGGAAAAAGAGAAAATATCCAGTGAGCGGCAGTTGTGTGGAGGAAAAAGCCTTGTTGAGGTCAGAGGAGAATGGGGCAGACTGGTTCCAGATGATAGAAAGGCAACAGGAACTCAAATAACCTCTTCTTACACCCAAGGTATGCAGAATACCATCTCTGAACACACAACACATCAAACCTTGAAGCAGATGATCTACGGCAGCAGAAGACCACACCGGGTGCAACTCCTGTCAGCTAACAGGAAACTGAGGCTGCAATTAGCAAAGGATCACCAAAATTGGACAATAGAAGATTGGAAAAACGTTGCCTGGTCTGGTGAGTCTGGATTTCAGCTCCGACATTCAGATGGTGGGGGTCAGAATTTGGCGCATGGATCCATCCTGCCTTGTATTGGTGGTGGGGGTGTAATGGTGTGGGGGATATTTTCTTGGCACACTTTGTGCACCTAAATAGCAATTGAGCATGGTTTAAACACTACGACCTACCTGAGTATTGTTACTGACCATGTCCATCCCTTTATGACTACAGTGTCCCCATCTTCTGATGTCTCCTTCCAGCAGGATAATGTCCCATGTCACAAAGCTCCAATCATCTCACCACTGGACAATGAGGTCCCTGTCCTCCAATGGTCTCCACACTCACCACATCTCTTCCAATAGAGCACCTTTGGGATGTGGTGGAAGATTGGCATCATGGTGCCCCCATCTTCTGATGGCTCCTTCCAGCAGGATAATGCTCCATGTCACAAAGCTCCAATCATCTCACCACTGGACAATGAGGTCCCTGTCCTCCAATGGCCTCCACACTCACCACATCTCATCCAATAGAGCACCTTTGGGATGTGGTGGAAGATTGGCATCATGGATGTGCAGCCGACAAATCTGCAGCAAATGTGTGATGCCATCATGTCACTATGGAGCAAAATTTCTGAGGAACGTTTCCAACACCTTGTTGTATCTATGCCACCAAGAATGAAGGCAGAAGGGGGTCCAACATAAAAAGTTCACTTCACTCTCACAACACGAACGATTTTTTTATCCTTATGTTGCTAGAATTAGTAAAACATATATATTCTTGGAAGACGAGTGTGGATCCCGTTTGCCATGCGTCATGTTTGATCTGGCTCGGGTCATGTCTAGTAAACTTTCACGGGATGGTCCACGTCTCGGGGATTTTATAAGCGTGCCATAAAACCTTACATAAACCTTGTTATTGGAGGAAGAGCTGTGTACATGTTACGGGAGGTTTATGGCTTGTAAAATATATAGAGCAAATCACTTAGTGAAAGCACACTCCGGGCAGGAACTAGAACACTTATTAATGTTCTCATTGATTCTGTTAGCTGTGTCATACAAGTACACAGTGCCTTGAAAAAGTATTCATACCCCTTGAAATGTTCCATATTTTGTCACGTTACAACCAAAAACCATAAATGTATTTTATTGGGATTTTATGTGATGGACCAACACAAAGTGTCACATAATTGTGAAGTGGAAGGAAAATGATAAATGGTTTTCAATTTTTTTTACAAATAAATATGTAAAAAGTGTGGGGGGAGGGGCATTTGTATGGCGCCCCCTGGAGTCAATACTTTGTAGAACCCCCTTTCTCTACAAGTCTTTTTGGGGGTGTCTCTACCAGCTTTGCACATCTAGAGAGGACATTTCTGCCCATTCTTCTTCTTTGTAAAATATCTCAAGCTCTGTCAGATTGGATGGAGAGCGTCTGTGATCAGCAATTTTCAAGCCTTGCCACAGATTCTCAATGGGATTTAGGTCTGGACTGTGACTGGGCCATTCTAACACATGAATATGCTTTGATGTAAACCATTCCATTGTAGCTCTGGCTGGATGTTTCGGGTCGTTGTCCTGCTGGAAGGTGAACCTCCGCCCCGGTCTCAAGTATTTTGCAGACTCAAACAGGTTTTCTTCTAAGATTGTCCTGTATTTGTCTCCATCCATCTTCCCATCAACTCTGACCAGCTTCCCTGTCCCTGCTGAAGAAAACCATCCCCACCACATGATGCTGCCACCACCATGTTTCACAGTGGGGATGGTGTGTTCAGGGTGATGTGCAGTGTTAGTTTTCCACCACACATTTTGCTTTTAGCATTTTGCTATCAGGGCAAAAAGTTGAATGTTGGACTCATCTGACCAGATCACCTTCTTCCACATGTTTGCTGTGTCCTCCACATGGCTTCTCACAAACTACAAACAGGACTTCTTATGACTTTCTTTCATTATTGTCTTTCTTCTTGTCACTCTTCCATAAAGGGCAGATTTGTGGAGAGACGACTAATAGTTGTCCTGTGGACAGATTCTCCCCCCCTGAGCTGTGGATCTCTGCAGCTCCTCCAGAGTTACCATGGACCTCTTGGCTCTTCTCTGATGAATGCTCTCCTTGCCCGGCCCGGTCAGTTTAGTTGGACGGCCATGTCTTGGTAGGTTTGCAGTTGTGCCCATACTCTTTCCATTTTCTGATGATGGATTGAACAGAACTCCGTGAGATGTTCAAAGCTTGGGAGATTTTCTTATAACCCAACCCTGCTTTATACTTCTCCACAACCTTATCCCTGACCTGTCTGGTGTGTTCCTTGGCCTTCCTGATGATGTTTGGTCACTAAGGTTCTCTAACAAACCTCTGAGGGGCTTCAGAGAACAGCTGTAGTTATGCTGAGCTTTAAAATACACACAGGTGGACTCTATTTACTAATTAGGTGACTTCTGACGGCAGTTTGTTCCACTAGACTTTAGTTAGGGGGTATTAGATTAAAGGGGGCTGAATACAAATGCACGCCACACTTTTCACATATTTATTTGTAAAAATGTTGAAAACCATTTATCATCCACTTCACAATTATGTGCCACTTTGTGTTGGTTTATCACATAAAATCCCAATATAAAATACATTTACATTTTTAGTTGTAACGTGACATAATGTGGAAAATGAATACTTTTTCAAGGCACTGTACTAATGGACTGCCCACCCAACAACCTCCATGTCACTCCTCAGTCCACACCATCATGCAGTATTTTCACCATTAACAGAGAAGGCGAGACAGACAAGCCCCTGACTTGAATCTTGATCTCCTGGGTTGGAATATTTTCAAAATATTCTTATTTTTTTATGTGTATTACACAGAGAATAACCACTTCACCTCCAGAAGATTTACCCCCCCCCCCCTCCTGGCCAGGCCATTTTTTGCGATACGGCACTGCGTTATTTTTGCTGAAAATTGCACGGTTGTGCGACGCGGTAGCCAAATAAAACGTTATGTGCTTTTTTTTTTCCCCCACAAATAGAGCTTTCTTTCTTTTTTCAGTTTCTGCTATAAAACATATCCAAAAAAAAATGTAAAAAAAACGGAAAATTTATGTCAAATACTTACCGTAATTTTCCTTTCCTGATGGACTCCATGGCAGCCTACGTGTGGGTTTAGTCCCGCCTCCATTACCCTATAGGACGATACTCCCATAAATCTTTGCTCCCTGCCAGAGGCCGTGTTCGGTAACTATCCTACTCCAGCCATTTGGGAGGGAACTCCTGCTGCCATGGAGTCCATCAGGAAAGGAAAATTATGGTAAGTATTTGACATAAATTTTCAGTTTTCCTGACAGACTCCATGGCAGCCTACGTGTGGGAAATAACTCGCCAAAACACACCCGGGTGGGCAAAAAGGCTGCTTAACAAAGATTTATTTGACACCTTCAACCGACAAAACTTTGACTCCAAAGTCAACACAATAATGAGACATAAAGGTGTGAATTGAAGACCACAAGGCCGCCCTGCAAATCGCATCAGGAGCCACGTGGCGAGAGGCCGCCCACGAGATAGAAAGACTTCTGGTCGAATACGCCGACACCGCCTGAGGAGGAGCCAAGCCCCTTACTCTGTATGCCTACTGGATCGCTTGAACTATCCATGCCGCAATTGACCTGACTGATGCTCTAGTGCCCTTGTTCTTCCACAGAACAGAACGAACAGGAAGTCCGACTGCCGGAATGGAGCTGTAGCTCCCAAATAGAGCTTTAATGAGCGTCCAACATCAAGAGGACGAATTTCCGAGGAATTCATTTCTTTATAAATTTAGGCCAATATGTACTCTGCTACATATTTTTGTTAAAAATAAAAACCCAATAAGCGTATATATAGATTGGTTTGCGCAACAGTTATAGCATCTACAAACTATGGTGATATTATTATTATTATTTATTTTTTGCTAGTAATGGTGGCGATCAGCGACTTATAGTGGGACTGTGATATTGCAGCGGACAAGTCAAAGACCTAACTGACACTTTTTTTTGGGGGACCAGCGACACTAATACAGGGATCAGTGCTAAAGAATATGCACTGTCACTGTACTAATGATGCCAGCAGGGAAAGGGGTTCACATCAGGTGCGATCAAAGGGTTAATTGTGTGCCTAGCCAGTGATTCAGTGTGGTGGAAGAGCTGCTTTTACTAGGGGAAGGCCTAGATCGGTCTGTTTTTTGCTTTTACAGGAACACAGGATCCATGCCATCTGTACTGACAGAATGACAGTCTGCCTTGTTTACATAGACTGGCATTCTGTCAGTGTAACGAACGATCAGCGTATTTTACACTGTTATACAAGCTGTACACTCACTGCTTTACATTGTAGACAAGTGTCATTTCTTCAGTGTTGTCACATGAAAAGATAGAAGAAAATATTTACACAAATGTGAGGGGTGTACTGACTTTTGTGAGATACTGTATATATATATATATATATATATATATATATATATATATATATATATATATGTATATATATACACACTCATATATAAATACAGACACACACACACTCTTATAAATAAATGTAAACGTATTAAAACATGGAAAGCGTCAGTAGAGCAGGAAACTTTGTCAGTAGGGCAGAGGGCGGTGTCAGTAGAGCAGTGGATGGTGTGAGTAGGGCAGAGGACGGTGTCAGTAGAGCAGTGGATGGTGTCAGTAGGGCAGAGGACGGTGTCAGTAGGGCAGTGGATGGTGTCAGTAGGGCAGAGGACGGTGTCAGTAGGGCAGTGGACAGTGTAGGTAGGGCAGTGGATGGTGTCAGTAGAGCAGTGGACGGTGTCAGTAGGGCAGTGGACGGTGTCAGTAGAGCAGAGGACGGTGTCAGTAGGGCAGTGGACAGTGTAGGTAGGTCAGTGGATGGTGTCAGTAGAGCAGTGGACGGTGACGGTAGAGCAGTGGACGGTGTCAGTAGAGCAGTGGACTGTATCAGTAGAGCAGTGGACTGTATCAGTAGGGCAGAGGACGGTGTCAGTAGGGCAGTGGATGGTGTCAGTAGAGCAGTGGGCGGTGTCAGTAGAGCAGAGGACGGTGTCAGTAGAGCAGTGGACACTGTAGGTAGGGCAGTGGACGGTGTCAGTAGAGCAGGGGACGGTGTCAGTAGAGCAGCGGACGGTGTCAGTAGAGCAGTGGACCGTGTCGGTAGGGCAGTGGACGGTGTCGGTAGGGCAGTGGGCGGTGTCAGTAGGGCAGTGGACGGTATCAGTAGAGAAGTCGACGGTGTCAGTAGAGAAGTCGACGGTGTCAGTAGAGCAGTGGACGGTATCAGTAGGGCAGTGGGCGGTGTCAGTAGAGCAGTGGACGGTGTCAGTAGAGCAGTGGACGGTGTCAGTAGAGCAGTGGACGGTATCAGTAGAGAAGTCGACGGTGTCAGTAGAGAAGTCGACGGTGTCAGTAGAGCAGTGGACGGTATCAGTAGGGCAGTGGGCGGTGTCAGTAGAGCAGTGGACGGTGTCAGTAGGGCAGTGGACGGTGTCAGTAGGGCAGTGGACGGTGTCAGTAGAGCAGTGGATTGTGTCAGTAGAGCAGAGGACGGTGTCAGTAGAGCAGTGGACACTGTAGGTAGGGCAGTGGACGGTGTCAGTAGGGCAGTGGACGGTGTCAGTAGAGCAGGGGACGGTGTCAGTAGAGCAGCGGACGGTGTCAGTAGAGCAGCGGACGGTGTCAGTAGAGCAGCGGA
This sequence comes from Lithobates pipiens, assembly GCF_037356315.1. Taxonomy (NCBI): domain Eukaryota; kingdom Metazoa; phylum Chordata; class Amphibia; order Anura; family Ranidae; genus Lithobates; species Lithobates pipiens. Next base: position 240,143,923 of record NW_027507787.1, read on the forward strand.
CGGTGTCGGTAGAGCAGCGGACGGTGTCGGTAGAGCAGGGGACGGTGTCGGTAGAGCAGCGGACGGTGTCCGTAGAGCAGTGGACGGTGTCGGTAGAGCAGGGGACGGTGTCGGTAGAGCAGCGGACGGTGTCGGTAGAGCAGCGGACGGTGTCGGTAGAGCAGCGGACTGTGTCAGTCAGTAGAGCAGTGGACAGTGTAGGTAGGGCAGTGGACGGTGTCAGTAGAGCAGCGGACAGTGTAGGTAGGGCAGTGGATGGTGTCAGTAGGGCAGTGGACGGTGTCAGTAGAGCAGTGGACAGTGTAGGTAGGGCAGTGGACGGTGTCAGTAGAGCAGTGGACAGTGTAGGTAGGGCAGTGGACAGTGTCAGTAGGGCAGTGGACGGTGTCAGTAGAGCAGAGGACGGTGTCAATAGAGCAGTGGACTGTGTCAGTAGAACAGTGGACGGTGTCAGTAGGGCAGTGGACGGTATCAGTAGGGCAGTGGACTGTGTCAGTAGGGCAGAGGACGGTGTCAGTAGGGCAGTGGACGGTGTCAGTAGAGCAGTGGACAGTGTAGGTAGGGCAGTGGACGGTGTCAGTAGAGCAGCGGACAGTGTAGGTAGGGCAGTGGACGGTGTCAGTAGGGCAGTGGACGGTGTCAGTAGAGCAGAGGACGGTGTCAGTAGAGCAGAGGACGGTGTCAGTAGGGCAGTGGACAGTGTAGGTAGGGCACGGGCAGTGGACGGTGTCAGTAGAGCAGCGGACAGTGTAGGTAGGGCACGGGCATTGGACGGTGTCAGTAGAGCAGTGGACAGTGTAGGTAGGGCAAGGGCATTGGACGGTGTCCACAGTTTGTTTGTTTTGTTTTTTATTCTTTTTTTAATTATTTTTCACAATATTGTTATTTATTGATTTTTACAATATTTTTTTTACAATTGTTTTAGGAACCCCTTTGCTGAAATATCAGACCTCTGAATTCTTACTTTTGAGTCAGAGAAAACGGCGAAGGCCTCAGCTGCAGCAGCTCCTTCCCCCAACTCTCCATCCTGAAATGTCCCCCGCTGCAGCTTGTGGGATGGTTGGGGGGGGGGGGGGGGGTGTACTGGGCGCACGCCTATGGACATTTCTTAAACTTTTATCCTTATTTCTCAATTCATTGATCGTGTTACTATATAATTTGCTGTAGACAGAATAATAGATCCGGGTTCTTGAACATTATTTCTCGGGTTCCTCCGTGTTTAGGAGGATGAGAATTGTTGCCGTAGGCGATGGATTGGCCTCTATATGCTTCAGAACTTCCAAGCATGTTCATGTTCACCTTCACTATCATCTGCTGGTCATTGATGGTGCTTAGTGAATGGATGGTGAATGGACGGTGAATGGATGGTGAATGGACGCTTTCTAGGCTACACATTCTGATAGGAGAAGTTCCTGGTAGCCTTTGCTGTCCTCATAATCTGATTGGTGGACCAGGTGGGTGATGGTTTCTCTCAATCACGTAGAAGCTCCAGGGTGAGCAGTGGGGCGACATTCCCGGACAACCTTCCCTCCATCTCACAAGTCATTTTAGGATTCTCAATGCTTTCATGTTGTTCTTTTAAATGACCGTTTAAAGCTCACAGTTCGGCGAGGGCGGTCTTGCTCTGGGCTACGACATTCCTCAGTATGAAGTAATGAGTGACCATTCATTTCATGACCGGGGGGGGGGGGGGGGGGGGGGGGGCGTTCTGATGGACTCTGCAAAGTGCACCAAACAGCTGCCCATGTAGACCGGCTTTAATGTGACCTGTACACAAAGGTCTCACAGGCTGCCCGAGCAACGCTCTCAATTTCAGTTGACTATGGGGCTGTTTCTGATGTGGAATGTGGAAGAACTTCATTTGGGTTGCACACTGTGCACAGCTCATCCCTGAACCCTGCACTCTACACACAGCACACCCCTGATCTCTGCACTCTACACACAGCACACCCCTGATCTCTGCACTCTACACACAGCACACCCCTGATCTCTGCACTCTACACACAGCACACCCCTGATCTCTGCACTCTACACACAGCACACTCCTGATCTCTGCACTCTACACACAGCACACTCCTGATCTCTGCACTCTACACACAGCACACTCCTGATCTCTGCACTCTACACACAGCACACTCCTGATCTCTGCACTCTACACACAGCACACCCCTGAACTCTGCACTCTGTATGCAGCACACCCCTGATCTCTGCACTCTGTACACAGCACACCCCTGATCTCTGCACTCTGTACACAGCACACCCCTGATCTCTGCACTCTGTACACAGCACACCCCTGATCTCTGCACTCTACACACAGCACACCCCTGATCTCTGCACTCTACACACAGCACACCCCTGATCTCTGCACTCTACACACAGCACACCCCTGATCTCTGCACTCTACACACAGCACACCCCTGATCTCTGCACTCTACACACAGCACACCCCTGATCTCTGCACTCTACACACAGCACACCCCTGAACTCTGCACTCTGTATGCAGCACACCCCTGATCTCTGCACTCTATACCCAGCACATCCCTGATCTCTGCACTCTGTATGCAACTTACACCTGAACTGTGCACTCTATACACAGCACACCCCTCATCTCTGCACTCTGTATGCAGCTTACCCCTAAACTCTCCACTCTATACACAGCACACCCCTGAATTCTGCCCTCTGTATGCAGCTTACCCCTGAACTATGCACTCTGTATGCAGCTTACCCCTGAACTCTGCACTCTGTAGACAGCACACCCCTGAACTCTGCACTCTGTATGCAGCACACCCCTGAACTCTGCACTATATACACAGCACACCCCTGAACTCTGCACTCTGTATGCAGCTTACCCCTGAACCCTGCACTCTATACACAGAACCCCCTGATCTCTGCACTCTGTATGCAGCTTACACCTGAACGGTGCACTCTATACACAGCACACCCCTCATCTCTGCACTCTGTATGCAGCTTACCCCTAAACTCTCCACTCTATACACAGCACACCCCTGAATTCTGCCCTCTGTATGCAGCTTACCCCTGAACTATGCACTCTGTATGCAGCTTACCCCTGAACTGTGCACTCTATACACAGCACACCCCTCATCTCTGCACCCTGTATGCAGCTTACCCCTAAACTCTCCACTCTATACACAGCACACCCCTGAATTCTGCCCTCTGTATGCAGCTTACCCCTGAACTATGCACTCTGTATGCAGCTTACCCCTGAACTCTGCACTCTGTAGACAGCACACCCCTGAACTCTGCACTCTGTATGCAGCACACCCCTGAACTCTGCACTATATACACAGCACACCCCTGAACTCTGCACTCTGTATGCAGCTTACCCCTGAACCCTGCACTCTATACACAGAACCCCCTGATCTCTGCACTCTGTATGCAGCTTACCCCTGAACTCTGCACTCTACACACAGCACACCCCTGAACTCTGCACTCTGTATGCAGCACACCCCTGAACTCTGCACTATATACACAGCACACCCCTGAACTCTGCACTCTGTATGCAGCTTACCCCTGAACCCTGCACTCTATACACAGAACCCCCTGATCTCTGCACTCTGTATGCAGCTTACCCCTGAACTCTGCACTCTACACACAGCACACCCCTGAACTCTGCACTCTACACACAGCACACCCCTGATCTCTGCACTCTACACACAGCACACCCCTGATCTCTGCACTCTACACACAGCACACCCCTGAACTCTGCACTCTACACACAGCACACCCCTGATCTCTGCACTCTGTACACAGCACACCCCTGATCTCTGCACTCTGTACACAGCACACCCCTGAACTCTGCACTCTACACACAGCACACTCCTGATCTCTGCACTCTGTACACAGCACACCCCTGATCTCTGCACTCTGTACGCAGCACACCCCTGATCTCTGCACTCTGTATGCAGCACACCCCTGAACTCTGCACTCTATACACAGCACACCCCTGAACTCTGCACTCTAGCACACCCCTGATCACTGCACTCTGTACGCAGCACACCCCTGATCTCTGCACTCTAGCACACCCCTGATCACTGCACTCTGTACGCAGCACACCCCTGATCTCTGCACTCTAGCACACCCCAGCAACACCCAAAGACCAATTTTTATGCACCTGTTACTTCTATCCAAAGTCAAAGTGACACCAGAATGTATCTCTACTCTTGTTCCCAGTGCACTACATTGTGGCCTCATCATACAGACTGACTCCCCAGCTGTTGCTGAGCAAATTAAAGGCAGCTTGCAGGGAAAAATGTCATTTTTGTTTGGCTTTATAAATGCAATTATTGCTGCAGCAGATTCTAGACATGGTACAGATCTGACACTTTACAGGTAGACTAAGGGGACCCCCAAGCACTATATTGGAAGGAATTTTTCATTTTTATGCTTTCATTTTAAAAATAAAAAAATCACTGCTCATTTAAAAATGAAGTTTTTCACAAACTTTTCTTGTATTGATACATGTCCCCCAGGGCAGGACCCGGACCCCTATGACCATTGTACGTCCAATTACTTGCATATAAGCCTCCAAAATGGACACTTTAGATTTTTGATGTTTGGGTCCCATTGACTTTAATGAGGTTCGTTATTCGGGTCCGAACTTTCGGGGTGTTCGAAAGTTCTGGTGCGAACCAAACAGGGGTGCATTGGGGCCATCCCTAGTGGTCAGCAGCTGAACTTCAGTTATACTAAATTTCCCATTCTGCAACACAAATCTGCATACTGTAGAGCAGTGCTGGAACAAGGCCATTTAGAGCCCAGGGCGAAGATGCCAAACTGCGCCCCCCCCCCCCCCCCCCACCCATCTCAACCCCAAGATGAATGAGCAAAAATCCCCTCCCCCAAAAAGAAAAATGTATCACTAATCTGCATGCTTACCCCTAAGCTTAACCCCCCTTTTTCCTCCAGTACAATTCCACCCCCTGCTGAAATTCCCCCTCCCAGAACAAATATTTCTCCTCCATCCCCCAAACCCCCCCAGCACAAATGCACGCCACCCGGAAAAAAAAAATCACCCCTCCTAGCACAAATCCTCTACCCCTCAAATTTCCGCTTTGAGCACACATCCTCTCCCCACCTGCCAGCACAAATCCCCCCCCCATTCCTCCTCCTAGCATGAAACCCCCCTTGGTACTCCCTACTAGCACAAATCCCCCCCATTCCTCCTCCTAGCATGAACCCCCCCCCCTCAGTACTCCCTACTAGCACAAATCCCCCCCCATTCCTCCTCCTAGCATGAAACCCCTCTTGGTACTCCCTACTAGCACAAATCCCCCCCATTCCTCCTCCTAGCATGAAACCCCCCTCAGTACTCCCTACAAGCACAAATCCCCCCCCCCATTCCTCCTCCTAGCATGAAACCCCCCTTGGTACTCCCTACTAGCACAAATCCCCCCCATTCCTCCTCCTAGCATGAAACCCCCCTTGGTACTCCCTACTAGCACAAATCCCCCCCATTCCTCCTCCTAGCATGAAACCACCCTTGGTACTCCCTACTAGCACAAATCCCCCCCCCATTCCTCCTCCTAGCATGAAACCCCCCTTGGTACTCCCTACTAGCACAAATCCCCCCCATTCCTCCTCCTAGCATGAAACCACCCTTGGTACTCCCTACTAGCACAAATCCCCCCCATTCCTCCTCCTAGCATGAAACCCCCCTCGGTACTCCCTACTAGCACAAATCCCCCCCCCTCCCAATACTCCCTACTAGCACAAATTCATCTGCCCAAAAAGTTCCCCTCCTAGCACAATTCCCCTACCCCTTCTACCATATCACCTCTTCTAGCAGAAACCCCCTAAATCACCACTCCTAGCTCCCCCCCCCAAAATGTCCTCTCCTATAACAATTCTTATCCCCTGTTGCCCCCCCCTCAAAATCCCCCTCCAAACACAAATCCCATACCCTCCAATCTCCTCGTGGTGCCCCCCCCCCCCCACCTCACATGATACCCCAGTGCCCAGGGCAGCTGCCCCTCCAGCCCACCCCTTGTCCCAGCCCTGCTGTAGAGTCCGGAGCTCTGCCCGCTGCAACGAATTATTCATAAGTGAACCCCGGGGGGGGGTTGGGGGGTGAATGTGTATTACATTGTAATTACATTACAATATTAATCCAGATGTGTTACATTATGTCATTAATTCCTCCATGTCCAATCACTTTTTCTTTTTTTTTTTTTAGGCACAAATTGCCTAAAACAAGCAGAAGAAACTTTCCTCCATCTCTCCATAAAACCCTTTGGACAGTGATGGCCCAGCCGACTTGTAGAGAGGTTAAGTCTGCTGCCTCTCTGAGATGACAATGACGGCTGTCGATGTTCCGGAATCAGTGGAACTGCTGGAGGGTGTAATGAAATGGCAGCGATGGATATGAACACGTGTCCGTCCGATGTCTGACTCTTCTGTCACAGCCCAGACAGAGCTGCAATACACGGTGGATGTGTTTGCTCTGCACCGGAAAAAAAAAAAATGGAAAAGATCAGACTCAGAGGCCGAAGGTAAACAGGCACTTCACCAGCCAAAACCAGACCGTTTTTTATGCTGAAATTTATTTTGAATTCATTGGAATGTCTAAGAGGATGAACTGGGGGGGAAAAAACGAGAAGAGCAATATAAGGAACCCGGATCTCCGGCCATTACTAGCTCAGTGCTGGTTATTGAAGAATAAAGACGTAAGACAAACCCGATCTGTACCTTGTGTTGTCCTCTTTATGGACGTAATTCTCAACCTTTTTTTTCTGTGGCGGCACCCTTTAAAAGTGTGCAAAACCTGGAGGTACCCCTCCCCCCTCCATCCCCGTCCCCAGCCTAAAATGTAAGAAAACTTAAATGTTACTTATCAATGGGAACCCTGAGCCTGAGATGAGGCCCACAGCCATCTTGATAGAATTAACTTCACATCAGATGTACCTTCATTACATCAGTGGTCCCTTCATCATATCAGAGGTCCCCCCATCACAGCAGAGCCCACCTTCACATCCGAGGTCCCCTCCTCACATCAGAGATCCCCCTTCACATCAAAGACCACTTTCACATCAGAGGTCCCCTCATCACATCAGAGATCCCCCTTCACATCTGAGGTCCCCTCATTACATCAAAGCCCACCATCACATCCGAGATTCCCCTTCATGTCAGAGGCCACCCTTCACATCTGAGGTCCCCTCATCATATCAGAAGCCTATTCACATCAGAGGTACCCTTATCACATAAGAGATCCCCATTCACATCAGAGGTACCCTCATTACATCAGAGGTCCTCCTTGGCATCAGAGCCCACCTTCATATCAGAGGTCCCCCATCACATCAGAGCTCACTTTCATATCAGAGGTCCCCCATCACATTGGAGCCCACCTTTACATCAGAGGTTCCTTTTATTACATCAGAGGCCCCTCATCACATCAGAGGTCCCCTCATCACATCAGTGATACCCCTTCACATCAGAGGTCCCCTTCACATTAGAGGCTCCTCTTTACATCAAAGGCCCCCCCATTACATCAGAAATCCCCCTTCATATCAGAGGTCCCCTCATCACATCAGAAGCCCCCCTTCCCATCAGAGGTCCCCTCATCACATCAGAAGCCCCCTTCCCTTCAGAGGTCCCCTCATCACATCAGAGCCCACCTTCACATCAGAGGTTCCCTTCATTACATCAGAGGTCCTCATTTCATTAGAGGTCCCTCCATCACATCAGAGCCAACCTTCACATAAGAGGTCCCTTCATTACACAAGAGATCCCCCCCCCCCCATCAGAGATTCCCTCGTCATATCAGAACTCACCTTCACATCAGAGGTCTCCTCATCACATCAGAGCCCACCTTCACATCAGAGGTCTCCTCATCACATCAGAGGCCTCCCTTCATATCAGAGGTCTCCTCGTAAAATCAGAGATCCCCCTTTACATCAGAGGTTCCCTCATCAAACCAGAAGCCCCCCTTCTTATCAGAGGTCTCCTCATCACATCAGGGGCCCCCCTTCACATCAGAGGTCTCCTTATCACATCAGAGGCCCCCCTTCACATCAGAAGCCCCCCTTCACATCAGAGGTCTCCTCATCACATCAGAGGCCCCCCTTCACATCAGAGGTCTACTCATCACATCAGAGGCCCCCCTTCACATCAGAGGTCTCCTCATCACATCAGAGGTCTCCTCATCACATCAGAGGCTCCCCTTCCCATCAGAGGCCCCCTAATCACATCAGAGGTCTCTTCATTACATCAGAGGTCCCCTCTTCACACCAGAAGCCCCCCTTCTTATCAGAGGTCTCCCCATCACATCAGAGGTCTCCTCATCACATCAGAGGTCTCCTCATCACATCAGAGGTCCCCTCATCACACCAGAAGCCCCCCTTCTTATCAGAGGTCTCCTCATCACATCAGAGGTCTCCTCATCACATCAGAGGTCTCCTCATCACATCAGAGGTCCCCTCATCACACCAGAAGCCCCCCTTCTTATCAGAGGTCTCCTCATCACATCAGAGGTCCCCTCTTCACACCAGAAGCCCCCCTTCACATCAGAGGTCTCCTCATCACATCAGAGGCCCCCCTTCACATCAGAGGTCTCCTCATCACATCAGAGGCCCCCCTTCACATCAGAGGTCTCCTTATCACATCAGAGGCCCCCCTTCACATCAGAAGCCCCCCTTCACATCAGAGGTCTCCTCATCACATCAGAGGCCCCCCTTCACATCAGAGGTCTACTCATCACATCAGAGGCCCCCCTTCACATCAGAGGTCTCCTCATCACATCAGAGGTCTCCTCATCACATCAGAGGCTCCCCTTCCCATCAGAGGCCCCCTAATCACATCAGAGGTCTCTTCATTACATCAGAGGTCCCCTCTTCACACCAGAAGCCCCCCTTCTTATCAGAGGTCTCCCCATCACATCAGAGGTCTCCTCATCACATCAGAGGTCTCCTCATCACATCAGAGGTCCCCTCATCACACCAGAAGCCCCCCTTCTTATCAGAGGTCTCCTCATCACATCAGAGGTCTCCTCATCACATCAGAGGTCTCCTCATCACATCAGAGGTCCCCTCATCACACCAGAAGCCCCCCTTCTTATCAGAGGTCTCCTCATCACATCAGAGGTCCCCTCTTCACACCAGAAGCCCCCCTTCACATCAGAGGTCTCCTCATCACATCAGAGGCCCCCCTTCACATCAGAGGTCTACTCATCACATCAGAGGCCCCCCTTCACATCAGAGGTCTCCTCATCACATCAGAGGTCCCCTCTTCACACTAGAAGCCCCCCTTCACATCAGAGGTCTCCTCATCACATCAGAGGCCCCCCTTCACATCAGAGGTCTACTCATCACATCAGAGGCCCCCCTTCACATCAGAGGTCTCCTCATCACATCAGAGGCTCCCCTTCCCATCAGAGGCCCCCTCATCACATCAGAGGTCTCTTCATTACATCAGAGGTCCCCTCTTCACACCAGAAGCCCCCCTTCTTATCAGAGGTCCCCTCATCACATCAGAGGCCCCCCTTCACATCAGAGGTCTCCTCATCACATCAGAGGTCTCCTCATCACATCAGAGCCCCCCTTCACATCAGAGGTCTCCTCATCACATCAGAGGTCTCCTCATCACATCAGAGGTCCCCCTTCACATCAGAGGTCTCCTCATCACATCAGAGCCCCCCTTCTTATCAGAGGTCTCCTCATCACATCAGAGGTCTCCTCGTCACATCAGAGGTCCCCTCATCACACCAGAAGCCCCCCTTCTTATCAGAGGTCTCCTCATCACATCAGAGGTCCCCTCTTCACACCAGAAACCCCCCTTCTTATCAGAGGTCCCCTCATCACATCAGAGGCCCCCCTTCACATCAGAGGTCTCCTCATCACATCAGAGGTCTCCTCATCACATCAGAGCCCCCCTTCTTATCAGAGGTCTCCTCATCACATCAGAGGTCTCCTCGTCACATCAGAGGTCCCCTCATCACACCAGAAGCCCCCCTTCTTATCAGAGGTCTCCTCATCACATCAGAGGTCCCCTCTTCACACCAGAAGCCCCCCTTCTTATCAGAGGTCCCCTCATCACATCAGAGGCCCCCCTTCACATCAGAGGTCTCCTCATCACATCAGAGGTCTCCTCATCACATCAGAGCCCCCCTTCTTATCAGAGGTCTCCTCATCACATCAGAGGTCTCCTCGTCACATCAGAGGTCCCCTCATCACACCAGAAGCCCCCCTTCTTATCAGAGGTCTCCTCGTCACATCAGAGGTCCCCTCTTCACACCAGAAGCCCCCCTTCTTATCAGAGGTCCCCTCATCACATCAGAGGCCCCCCTTCACATCAGAGGTCTCCTCATCACATCAGAGGTCTCCTCATGACATCAGAGCCCCCCTTCTTATCAGAGATCTCCTCATCACATCAGAGGTCTGCCAACACTGAAGCCTCTCTAATGCTGCAAATGTTGTTAGCAATCATTGTCATAGACTTCTATGGAGGCTTTGGAGACAATTTGAAGCACCAAGAAAGTGACAGGGGGGATCATTTTTTAAGCGAAGCAAATGCAACGTATCAACAGGACTGTAATGTAACCATTTTAATTCTATGACAACGCTTGAAGCACCTGCAGCTTTTGAGAGGCTTTAATTCAGCTTTAGCTTCGCTTTGTTTGCAGAGAAGTTGCAGGTATGAGATCTCAACATACACACACATAGGGCATCTGCCAAGCTTCAAAAAAGCACCACCAAAGCATCATCAAAGCACTACCAAAGCTTCACTGAAGCATCATCAAAGCATCACCGAAGCATCATCTAAGCATCACCAAAGCATCACCAAAGCATCATGGGAGCACCACCAAAGCATAATCGAAGCACCACCAAAGCATAATCGAAGCACCATCAAAGCATCCCTGAAGCATCATCGAAGCATCATCCTAGCATCATCAAAGCATTGCAGAAGCATCATCGAAGCATCATTGAAGTGCCACCAAAGAATCACCAAAGCATCATCGAAGCATCACCTAAGCATAATCGAAGCACCACCAAAGAATCACCAAAGCATCATCGAAACCATCACTGAAGCACCACCAAAGCATTACCGAAGCATCATCGAAGCATCACCGAAGCGTCACCGAAGCTTCATCGTAGCATCATTGAAGCATCATCTAAGTGTCACTAAAGCATTATCATAGCTTCATTAAAGCATCATCAAAGCACCCCCAAAGCATCCCCGAAGCATCATCGAAGCATCACGAAGCATCATTGAAGTGTCACCAAAGCATCATCGTAGCATCATCGAAACGCCGCCGAAGCATCATCCTCGAAGCATCGCAGAAGCATCATCGAAGCATCATTGAAGCACCACAAAACAATCACCAAAGTATCATCGAAGCACCACCGAAGCATCATCGAAGCACCACCAAAGCATCCCTGAAGCATCATCGAAGCATCACTGAAGCATCATCCAAGCGTCACCGAAGCATCATCCTAGCATCATCAAAGCATCGCAGAAGCATCATCGAAGCATCATTGAAGCGCCACCAAAGAATCACCAAAGCATCATCGAAACCATCACTGAAGCACCACCAAAGCATTACCAAAGCATCATCGAAGCATCACTGAAGCATCATTGAAGTGTCACTGAAGCTTCATCATAGCATCATTGAAGCATCATCTAAGTGTCACTAAAGCATTATCATAGCTTCATTAAAGCATCATCAAAGCATCATCGAAGCACCCACAAAGCATCCCCAAAGCATCATCGAAGCATCACGAAGCATCATTGAAGTGTCACCAAAGCATCATCGTAGCATCATCGAAACGCCGCTGAAGCATCATCCTAGCATCCTCGAAGCATCGCAGAAGCATCATCGAAGCATCATTGAAGCACCACAAAAGAATCACCAAAGTATCATCGAAGCACCACCGAAGCATCATCGAAGCACCACCAAAGAATCACAAAAGCATCATCTAAGCACCACCAAAGAATCACCGAAGCATCATCGAACCATCATTGAAGCACCACCAAAACATCATCGAAGCATCACCGAAGCACCATCGAAGGATCACCGAAGCATCATTGAGGCATCATCATTGAAAAGCCATGGAAGCATCATCCTAACATCATTGAAGCATCATTGAAGTGCCACCAAAGAATCACTGAAGCATCATTGCAGCATCACCAAAGCATCATGGAAGTATCACCAAAACATCATGGAAGCATCATCGAAGCATCACCAAAACATCATCAAAGCATTACCGAAGCATCATTGTAGCATCAAGAACACATCAAAAAAGCATGCTGAAGTGGAAGCAAGTGTAAATGAGCCCTAACAGCCACCACCCAGAGGGGGAATCGGTATAGGAGAGCCGGTGTCCTGTCGGATAGTGTCCCCCGTCGGATAGTGTCCGCTGTGTACTGCGCATGCGCAGTACACAGGACAAGCAGATTCCGAAAATAGCCGAAGATGAACGGCGCCTGCGCCGTGAGTCCAGGTTCTATCCCCACCATCCAAGTGGACATAGAGTTAGAATAAAAAGAGCAGAGCGAAGCGCGGCCGAGCCCGAAGCGTGGCGAGCGAAACGAGCCCGCGAGGGGCCCTCTAATATGTGCAGCCCTATGTCCACTTGGATGGTGGGGCTACCACCTCGACTCACGGCGCAGGCGCCGCAAATCTTCTGAGATTTTCGGAATCTCCTTCTGCTCCGTACTGCGCAAGCGCTGCGCCTGCGCAGTTCAGAGCGGACACTTTTCGATGGCCGGACTGTATATGCAGGCATGTACTGGCCATCGGGACTACAGGGAGTTTCCCGGTGGGCCGATGGCTTAGTGGGCCACTCTGATGTAAGGGGGCTGGTGATGGGACACTCTGATGTAAGGGGGCTGGTGATGGGACACTCTGATGTAAGGGGGTGCTAATGAGACACTCTGATGTAAGGGGGTGCTAATGAGACACTCTGATGTAAGGGGATGCTGATGGGACACTCTGATATAAGGGTGCTGCTCATGGGACACTCTGATGTAAGGGGGCTGGTGATGTGACACTCTGATGTAAGGAGGTGCTGATGGGACACTCTGATGTAAGGGGGTGCTGATGGGACACTCTGATGTAAGAGGATGCTGATGGGACACTCTGATGTAAGGGGGATGCTGATGGGACACTCTGATGTAAGGGGGCGCTGATGGGACACTCTGATGTAAGGGGGCGCTGATGGGACACTCTGATGTAAGGGGGTGCTGATGGGACACTCTGATGTAAGGGGGCGCTGATGGGACACTCTGATGTAAGGGGGATGCTGATGGAACACTCTGATGTAAGGGGGATGCTGATGAGACACTCTGATGTAAGGGGGTGCTGATGGAACACTCTGATGTAAGGAGGTGCTGATGTGACACTCTGATGTAAGGGGGCTGGTGATGGGACACTCTGATGTAAGGGGGTGCTGATGTGACACTCTGATGTAAGGGGGCTGGTGATGTGACACTCTGATGTAAGGGGGCTGCTCATGGGACACTCTGATGTAAGGGGGTGATGATGGAACACTCTGATGTAAGGGGGGTGCTAATGAGATACTCTGATGTAAGGAGGTGCTGATGGGACACTCTGATGTAAGGAGGTGCTGATGGGACACTCTGATAGGAGGTGCTGATGGGACACTCTGATGTAAGGTGGCGCTGATGGGACACTCTGATGTAAGGGCGCTGGTGATGGGACACTCTGATGTAAGGTGGTGCTGATGGAACACTCTGATGTAAGGGCGCTGGTGATGGGACACTCTGATGTAAGGGGGCTGCTGATGGGACACCCTGATGTAAGGGGGCGCTGATGGGACACTCTGATGTAAGGAGGTGCTGATGGGACACTCTGATGTAAGGGCGCTGGTGATGGGACACTCTGATGTAAGGGGGCGCTGATGGGACACTCTGATGTAAGGAGGTGCTGATGGGACACTCTGATGTAAGGAGGTGCTGATGGGACACTCTGATGTAAGGAGGTGCTGATGGGACACTCTGATGTAAGGAGGTGCTGATGGGACACCCTGATGTAAGGGGGCGCTGATGGGACACTCTGATGTAAGGAGGTGCTGATGGGACACTCTGATGTAAGGGCGCTGGTGATGAGACACTCTGATGTAAGGGGGCTGCTGATGGAACACTCTGATGTAAGGAGGTGCTGATGGGACACTCTGATGTAAGGGGGTGCTGATGGGACACTCTGATGTAAGGGGGATGCTGATGGGACACTCTGATGTAAGGGGTGCTGATGGGACACTCTGATGTAAGGGGGCTGGTGATGGGACACTCTGATGTAAGGGGGTGCTGATGGGACACTCTGATGTAAGGGGGTGCTGATGGGACACTTTGATGTAAGGGGGCTGCTCATGGGACACTCTGATGTAAGGGGGCTGCTCATGGGACACTCTGATGTAAGGGGGTGCTGATGGGACACTCAAAATATAAGTGGGCCGGTCTGGATGAAGTCCAGGGCCAAATTTCTTTCCCAGTCCAGCCCTGTGTATATGTCACAACACCGGGTCCTTTTATTCTATTTCTCAGCATAACGAAGATTCTAATGACAGAACAGAACGGAAGTTAAATAGCAAACAACTAAAAATAACTAACAGTTCTCCAAGTCACAGAACTGAAACATTTGTTTGTAATGAAATCATTTGTATCCTGTACTATGAACCATTTTTAGTATCAGTAGAAGTCTACATTTATCCCATAAACAATATGATATTTAAACACCCACAGAAAATATAACTGAAAACACTTCCTATCCCTCCTCTGCAGGGAATGATATATACACAATACACATAACATGCGGGATAAATGACCTTGTTAGGGAAAGTCTAATTATACCAAATGTTGCACGTTCAAGATGAAGTGTACCCCCACCGGCTACACGTTATTAGGTACACCTGTTCAATGGCTCGGTAACACAAATTGCTAATCAGCCAATCACAATGCACAACTCAATGCATTTAGGCATCTAGACGTGGTGAAGACGACTTGCTGAAGTTCAAACCGAGCATCAGAATAGGGGAATAAAAAGGGGATTTACGTGACTTTGAACGTGGTGTGGCTGTTGGTGCCAGACGGGGGCTGGTCTGAGTATTTTAAAAACTGCTGGTCTACTGAGATTTTCACACACAACCATCTCTCGGGGTTTACAGAGATTGGTGGGGAAAAAAGAGAAAATATCCAGTGAGCGGCGGTTGTGTGGAGGAAAGTGCCTTGTTGGAGGTCAGAGGAGAATGGGGCAGACTGGTTCCATATGATAGAAAGACAACAGTAACTCAAATAGCCTCTCGTTACACCCAAGGTATGCGGAATACCATCTCTGAACACACAACACATCCAACCTCAAAGCAGATGGGCTACAGCAGCAGAAGAATACACCGGGTGTCACTCCTGTCAGCTAAGAACAGGAAACTGAGGCTGCAATTGGCATAGGCCAATTTTGGACAATAGAAGATTGTAAAAAAAAGTTGTCTGGTCTGATGAGTCTGGATTTCAGCTGCGACATTCAGATGGTGGGGTCAGAATTTGGCGCATGGATCCATTCTGCCTCGTATCACCGGTTCAGGCTGGTGGTGATGGTGTAATGGTGTGGGGGGGGGGGAAGATTTTCTTGGCACACTTTGGGCCCCTTAGTACCAATTGGTTTAACCACTTGCTTACTGGGCACTTAAACCCCCCCTCCTGCCCAGACCAATTTTCAGCTTTCAGCGCTGTCGCACTTTGAATGACAATTACGCGGTCATACAACACTGTACCCAAATTACATTTTTATCATTTTTTTCCCACAAATAGAGCTTTCTTTTGGTGGTATTTAGTTACAGCTGGGAGTTTTATTTTTTGCTAAACAAACAAAAAAAGATGCAAAAAAATAAAAATAAAAAATCATGTTTAATAGTTTGTTATAACATTTTGCAAACAGGTCATTTTTCTCCTTCATTGAAATGCGCTGATGAGGCGGCACTGGTGGGCACTGATAGGCCGCACTGGTGGGCACTGATAGGCTGCACTGGTGGGCACTGATAGGCACAGTTAAGGTGGCACCGATAGGCACAGATAAGGCAGTACTGATGGGCACAGATAAGGCGGCACTGATGGGCAAAGATGGGCACAGATAAGATGGCACTGATGGGCAAAGATGGGCACAGATAAGATGGCACTGATGGGTGGCACGGATGGGTGGCACGGATAGGTGGCAACAAGGGGCACTGATAGGTACCACTGATAGATGGGACTGATGGGCACTGATAGGTGGATCCATCCTGCCTTGTATCAACAGTGGGGTAATTGTGTGGGGGATATTTTCTTGGCACACTTTGGGCCCCTTAGTACTGATTGCGCATGGTTTAATCACCACGACCTACCTGAGTATTGTAGCTGACCATGTCCATCCCTTTATGACTACAGTGTCCCCATTTTCTGATGGCTCCTTCCAGCAGGATAATGCCCCATATCACAAAGCTCCGATCATCTCACCACTGGGCAATGAGGTCCCTGTCCTCCAATGGCCTCCACACTCACCACATCTCATCCAATAGAGCACCTTTGGGATGTGGTAGAAGATTGGCATCATGGTGCCCCCATCTTCTGATGGCTCCTTCCAGCAGGATAATGCCCCATGTCACAAAGCTCCAATCATCTCACCACTGGACAATGAGGTCCCTGTCCTCCAATGGCCTCCACACTCACCACATCTCATCCAATAGAGCACCTTTGGGATGTGGTAGAAGATTGGCATCATGGTGCCCCCATCTTCTGATGGCTCCTTCCAGCAGGGTAATGCCCCATGTCACAAAGCTCCAATCATCTCACCACTGGACAATGAGGTCCCTGTCCTCCAATGGCCTCCACACTCACCACATCTCATCCAATAGAGCACCTTTGGGATGTGGTAGAAGATTGGCATCATGGTGCCCCCATCTTCTGATGGCTCCTTCCAGCAGGATAATGCACCATGTCACAAAGCTCCAATCATCTCACCACTGGACAATGAGGTCCCTGTCCTCCAATGGCCTCCACACTCACCACATCTCATCCAATAGAGCACCTTTGGGATGTGGTAGAAGATTGGCATCATGGTGCCCCCATCTTCTGATGGCTCCTTCCAGCAGGGTAATGCCCCATGTCACAAAGCTCCAATCATCTCACCACTGGACAATGAGGTCCCTGTCCTCCAATGGCCTCCACACTCACCACATCTCATCCAATAGAGCACCTTTGGGATGTGGTAGAAGATTGGCATCATGGTGCCCCCATCTTCTGATGGCTCCTTCCAGCAGGATAATGCACCATGTCACAAAGCTCCAATCATCTCACCACTGGACAATGAGGTCCCTGTCCTCCAATGGCCTCCACACTCACCACATCTCATCCAATAGAGCACCTCTGGGATGTGGTGGAAGATTGGCGTCATGGATGTGCAGTCGACAAATCTGCAGCAACTGTGTGATGTCATCATGTCACTATGGAGCAAAATCTCTGAGGAACGTTCTGAACGGTTGGAGCACCTCCCTTGAGTTCTTATTTAATCTTGGAGGTGGGGATGTGGCCAAGTTACAGAATCGGTCAGCAGACTTTCAGTTCCCCCTGAAATATTGGTGTGATACCCAGGCAGTAGTTATCTTGAGAAGAAGACTATATCGCCTTGTTGGGAATATTCCGTCACTCTTAACTTTAAGCATATTCATGTTTTTTTTTTTTTCCAAGACTGTATGTGTTGTAGTGTATTTGTTCTTCTTTGCACATAGCAGCATTGTGCAAACATCCACTGGCTTTTATTTTAGAGTCTACTGAACAAAGGGAGACAATCAGAATGATTTCCAAAGACAGGACAGGGATTAACATATTAGCCCTGGTACACACGGTCGGACATTCCGGCGGAAAATGTCCGATCGGACCATGTTGTCGGATAATCCGACAGTGTGTGGTCTCCATTGGACTGTTTCCATCGGAATATCCGACGGACCAAGTTTTCCAGCTGGGCTATAAAATTTTCCGACAACATGGTCCGATCTGACTTTGTCCGATCATGTGTAGAGAATTCCGATCGGACAAAGTGCCACGCATGCTCAGATCAAATTCCTACATCAAAGCTATTGGCTACTAGCCTGAACGTAGTCCCGTCGTAACGAAATAACGTCATCACGTTCTGAACGATCGGATTTTCTGACAACTTTGTCCAACCGTGTGTATGCAACAGTTTCGGACAAAATCCGTCTGAAAAAATCAGACGGATTTGGTTGTCGGAATGTCCGACCCGTGTGTACAAGGGCTTAGAAAGTCGTCTATGATTTGTGAATGAATGAATGAATGAAATACTTGTATAGCGCACAATGCGAACTGAATCGCCTCTAGGTATTCTTGGATTATAGACCAGGAAGCACCCCCCTGCAAGGACTGTCTTTGGATCCCCTTTTTCTAATATCTCACAGGGACTCCAGTTGTGAAATACACTCACCGACCACTTTATTAGATACAGTACACCTTGACAGTACTGGGTTGGACCCCCTTTTGCCTTCAGAACTGCCTTCATTCTTGGTGGCATAGATACAACAAGGTGTTGGAAACGTTCCTCAGAGATTTTGCCCCATAGTGACATGATAACATCACACAGTTACTGCAGATTTGTCGACTGCACATCCATGATGCCGATCTCCTGTTCCACCACACTACAAAGGTGCTCTATTAGATGAGATGTGGTGAGTGTGGAGGCCATTGGAGGACAGGGACCTCATTGTCCAGTGGTGAGATGATTGGAGCTTTGTGACATGGGGCATTATCCTGCTGGAAGGAGCCATCAGAAGATGGGGACACCATGATGCCAATCTTCCACCACATCTCAAGGGCACTCTATTGGATGGGATGTGGTGAGTGTGGAGGCCATTGGAGGACAGAGACCTCGTTGTCCAGTGGTGAGATGATTGGAGCTTTGTGACTTGGTGTATTATCCTGTTGGAAGGTGCCATCACAAGATGGGGACACTATGATGCCAATCTTCCACCACATCCCAAAGGTGCTCTATTGGATGAGATGTGGTGAGTGTGGAGGCCATTGGAGGACAGGGACCTCATTGTCCAGTGGTGAGATGATTGGAGCTTTGTGACATGGTGTATTATCCTGCTGGAAGGAGCCATTAGAAGATGGGTACACCATGATGCCAATCTTCCACCACATCCCAAAGGTGCTCTATTGGATGAGATGTGGTGAGTGTGGAGGCCATTGGAGGACAGGGACCTCATTGTCCAGTGGTGAGATGATTGGAGCTTTGTGACATGGGGCATTATCCTGCTGGAAGGAGCCATTAGAAGATGGGGACACTGTAGTCATAAAGGGATGGACATGGTCAATTAGGGCGGCACAGTGGTGTAGTGGGTTAGCACTCTCACCTAGCAGTAAGAAGGGTTACTGGTTCAAATCCCAACCACGACACTACCTGCCTGGAGTTTGCATGTTCTCCCTGTGCCTGCGTGGGTTTCCTCCGGGTACTTCGGTTTCCTCCCACAATCCAAAGACATGCAGGTAGGTAAATTGGCTTCTGTTCAAAATTGGCCCTAGGATATGAATGGGAACCTTGGATTGTGGGCTCCTTGAGGGTAGGGACCAACATGAGTGTGCAATGTACAGGGATGGGGACAATTGTAGACACTCACTCAGGTTGAACTGGATGGACTGGTGTCTTTATTCAACCTAACTAACTATGAAACTATGGTCAGCAACAATACTCAGGAAGGTCGTGGTGTTTAAACCATGCTCAATTGGTACTAAGGGGCCCAAAGTGTGCCAAGAAAATATCCCCCACACAATTACCCCACTGTTGATACAAGGCAGGATGGATCCATGCTTTCATGTTGTTTACACCAAATTCTGACCCCACCATCCGAATGTCACAGCTGAAATCGAGACTCAGACCAGGCAACGTTTTTCCAATCTTCTGTTGTCCAATTTTGGTGATCCTGTTCGAATTGTAGTCTCAGTTTCCTGTTCTTAGCTGACAGGAGTGGCACCCGGTGTGGTCTTCTGCAGTCCATCTGCTTTGAGGTTGGAGGTGTTGTGTGTTCAGAAATGGTATTCTGTATAACTTTAGTTGTAACGAGAGGTTATTGGAGTTACTGTTGTCTTTCTATCATCTCCAACCAGTCTGGCCATTTTCCTTTGACCTCCAACAAGGCATTTTCCTCCACACAACTGGATATTTTCTGGATATTTTTTTCCCGGCTGGAGGCTTTGAACTGTATCGCTGTATAGCTGTTTGCCTATTGTGTCTCGGAGTCTGCTAATTGTCATTGCATCTACCTATGGGTGTCCTGGCCCTCACCCTCCCTCTTGTTAAGAGACAATAAATCTTTTTATTGGCATTCAAAAAGTGACTGGCGCTCATCATCTCATCTTGCATTACACCCACCATGCCTGGTAACCCACTCTACGAGGATGGATGCCAGCTCTCCCTGACTCTGGAGGTCATCATCTAGAGGTCCTGGAGGTCGCTACACTAACAAAGATACTTGGAATGTCTTTCTTACCCGCAGACAACTCCGGTCAACCGTTCTGGTGTGTTTGCACGCCATGGGCTTTTTAAAAGAATTCTGTAAGAACAGAAAATATATAGGGACCTTTTTCAACTGCTTTTGTTCCACTACAGGTTAAATGTCTGGCCAACATTACTTGTATATATACAGTTAAGCGACACATGTGCGTTATGTTTAGGGAGTAATTTCTAGATGGTTTTGGCTGAGGTTAGAATGATCACACAGGCACATCCAACCACCATCCTATATTTAGAAACACTATAATCTAAGGTTTGTGTAAATGCTTTATTGACTTCCTCATCTCGCACACTAAAACTGGAGCAAAAATATATATAGAAAAAGAAAAACAAATCATGGAACTTGTGTATGTACCCAAACAGTGGCGTAACTAGAACCTTCAGGGCCCCGATGCAAGAAACCATGAAGGGCCCCCCTGAACCCCAGTCAGGGCCCTTCCCTCCGAGTCCGGTGGTGGAACTCCAGGGCGTGGTCACAGGTATGACCTTTGCGAGCCCTGTAGTTCCACCACTGGTATCAGTATTTTTTTTTACATTTTTAGGTGCCCCATTTGGGAACTGTCCCTAGGCAGGATGGGGTCCCCGTCCCCAGAAGAGATGAGGTCCTTTTCTCCAGGGCAGATGAAGTTACTGCCCCCAGGTGAGAAGGGGTCCCTGTCACCAGGGGGAATGTAATGGTGTGTGGGGGGGTGGGGGATGGGGTCCTCTCACTCACCATGACCAAGCTGTAGGCCGCGCAATCATCCATGTTGGCCTGGGCTCCATCCAGTGTGCTGGACGGGCGATCAGCATATCTCCTAGAAAGACCTTTCATCATCTGTGTATGACGGGGGAGGAGGGGGGCTGGCAGACAAGCCTGCAGTGTCCTCCGGGGGGCTCTCATAGGGCTGCACTGCATCTGTGTGCTTAAAGTTTGTTTACCCGGGAGAAGTATGCAGTGCAGTGTGGGCCGGACTCGGGGGGGGGGGGGGGGGCAGGACTCTGGCTGGGGAGAACAGACATCGGACTGAGTGGCAATGCATGGAGCAGGAGAGGGGTACCCTGAGGAGCCAGCCGAGGACACAGGTCATGCGGGGAATGCACAACTAAAGAGCAGCCAGTGCAATAGTTGAGCATGGAGCTCTGCTAGTCACCCTCCACCTCCAGCCACCTGTGTGCATGGTGCACTGGTACCCCTAGCTGCCTATGCTGCTGCAGGCCATATATAGAGGGGGCTGCATGGGCCCCCTGCATTACAGGGCCCAGTTGCGGTCGCGACTGCTGCACCCCTTATAGTTACGCCCCTGTACCCAAAACTTGCTGGATATCACCCTCCCGTAATCCCCAGTATTGGAGATCTCAGCCCAAGAAAGGGGAATGACAGTACAGGTTTCATCCAAAGGCTTACATTAGTTCTGTATGTTGTAGTAGTGTAGGGGCCGGCATGAGGAACCCAGGAGCACAGCAGGGGACCATTAACACCAGAAGTGTCAGATTCTGTAAATTCTACAGGTATGGGTCTCTGTTCAGTATGTAGTAACTGTCTTCTTTTCAAGGGACTCTTTTTTGGGGGGACGATTAAAGCCCAACTCCGGAGAAACTTGAAAATCCCCCCTTTGCAGTGAGGCTGTGCCTGCAGTGCAAGGTTTACCTGCTTGTTTAGGTCTAAGGGACATATGTCTAAGGTCCTGAAAAGAGATGGCCCCGATGTTCGAGACGAACATATGGGGGCGTTGGCGGCAAATTTGAGCGCCGCGGAGCGCCCCTATAATGCACTGCGGGATCGCAGTGCATTGACGGCTGCTTGGCCATAGCATGCTTTGGCCAATCACAGCACGCTCTACTGTGAGAGCCACCATTAGCCAAAGGCAGGGTGCCTTTAGCCAATCATGGCTCAAGGGGGCTAAGTCCACACCCTACACTAGATAAGGCTGCTTACATATAGCATTATAACGACATGGAGATTGAGAGAACGTTAGCCAGAGGCAGGTTAGTAAGTGGTGTGCAAGCAGTTTAGTATATATATATATGTATATATATATATATATATATATATATATATATACTAGACGTCTTGAGAGAAGTCTCAGGTGACGCAGCCGTGCTCTTGAGCGAGAGTGGCGTAAATTCTAAGTCCCTGTGAGACTTTACCCTCTACAAATCTGCCCTTCTCAAATACAACGCCTGCCTCCACACTGCTAAACAAACCTACTACAACACTCTCATCAAAACCTCGTCAACTCTTTTCTACCCTTAATTCCTTACTTCACCCCCCACTGCCCCCACCCACCAATTTGCTTACCGCTCAACAGATTGCCAACCATTTCAAAAGGAAAATCGACACCATTTCCAAGGAGATATCCAGCATTCAACTTCCTGCCCTACCCAACATATCGGGTCCAACACCACACTCAATACTCTCCTCCTTCTGCCCAGTTACCACCAATGAAGTTGATAAACTCCTCTCCATGGCCCACCTCACCACCTGTCCCCTGGATCCTGTCCCTTGCAATTATCCCTTGTGGGCTCCTTGACGGTAGGACCTGATGTGAGTGTGCGATGTACAGGGATAGGGACAATTGTAGACACTCACTCAGGTTGAACTGGATGGACTGGTGTCTTTATTCAACCTTACTAACTATGTAA
This sequence comes from Lithobates pipiens, assembly GCF_037356315.1. Classification (NCBI taxonomy): domain Eukaryota; kingdom Metazoa; phylum Chordata; class Amphibia; order Anura; family Ranidae; genus Lithobates; species Lithobates pipiens. The sequence continues at coordinate 240,167,069 of NW_027507787.1, forward strand.
CAATGTAACTATTACTGCGACCACCTTCCCACTCTATCCTAAACTCCCTAACCCTCATCTTTAACCTCTCCCTCTCCTCTGGCACCTTTCCTTCCCCGCTCAGACATCCACTGGTTACCCCCATACTTAAAAAACCCTCACTAGACCCCACCTGTTTGAATAACTTAAGACCCATCTCCCCGCTCCCATTTGCCTCCAAGCTCATCGAACGCCTTGTCCATGACCGAATGAGTCGCTACCTCATGGACAACAACCTTCTCCACCCCCTACAGCCTGGCTTCCGCCCACAACATTCTACTGAAACTGCCCTCCTAAAACTCAACAATTATCTACTAACTGCTAAAACCAACGGCCACTACTCCATACTCCATACTCCATACTCATACTCTTATGCCGCGTACACACAACCGTTTTTTCCGTCAGAACAAACTCTGGCGTTTTTTTCCAACGGAGTTCCAATGGAGTTCTGCTGAAACACTCTTGCCTCCACACGATCACACCAAAGTCCGATCGTCTAGAACACGGTGACATACAACACGTACAACGGGACCAGAAAAATGAAGTTCAATAGCCAGTAACCCAAAGCTGCCCATGCGTTGTATTTGATCCGTCGGACCAGCACACAGACGAACGGCTTTCCCCGATAGGAATTGGTTCCGTCAGAAAGATTTAAAACGTGTTCTATTCCTAGGTCCGTCAGAACTTTTGAGAAAAAAAAGTTAAATGAGGCCCACACACGGTCGGAATATCCGATGAAAAGATTCCAAGTCCGAAAGTCCGACCGTGTGTACACAGCATAAGACCGCGGTGTTTAACCACTAGAGATCCGCGCTATAGCCGAATGACGGCTACAGCGCGGACCTGCTTTGCCGGGACGACGTCTATTGACGTCGTCCCGTGCACGAGCGGCCTGCGCGCCCCCTGAGGGGCGTGCGGTGCGCTCTGTGATTGGCGAGTCTATGAGACTCGCCTGATCACGGATCGAAGCAAGGGGTCGATCCCGACCCCTTACCACGTGATCAGCTGTCAGCCAATGACAGCTGATCATGTGACAAAACAGAGCCGGTTAATTCGCTTTTTTGCCTCCTCGCGCTGATAGCGCGAGGAGAGAAACAAAATGCCGATCACCGGCGGCCGTGATCGGGCCATTAGTCCCGATCACGGCCAACTTATCAGTGCCCACCTGCCCCCTGCCAGTACCAGCCAGTTATTAATAAAAGTGCCACCCATCAGTGCCCATAGTGCCATACATCAGTGCCATACATCAGTGCCCACAGTGCCATACATCAGTACCCACAGTGCCACCTATCAGTGCCCACAGTGCCACCTATCAGTGCCCACAATCTGCCTCAACAATAGTGCTGCACCTCAGTGCCACAAATCCGTGCCCATCAGTGTCATCTACCAGTGCCCATCAGTGCCCAGCAGTGCCACCTATCAGAGCCCCCTATCAGTGCCACCTATCAGTGCCCATCAGTCCCATCTATCAGTGGTAACTATCAGTGCCCCTTGTTGCCACCCATCCGTGCCACACATCCGTGCCACCCATCAGTGCCATCTTATCTGTGCCCATCTTTGCCCATCAGTGCCGCCTTATTTGTGCCCATCAGTACTGCCTTATCTGTGCCTATCGGTGCCACCTTAACTGTGCCTATCAGTGCCCACCAGTGCAGCCTATCAGTGCCCACCAGTGCCGCCTCATCAGCGCATTTCAATGAAGGAGAAAAATGACCCGTTTGCAAAATTTTATAACAAACTATTAAACATGATTTTTTTATTTTTTTTATTTTGCATCTTTTTTTGTTTGTTTAGCAAAAAATAAAACTCCCAGCTGTAACTAAATACCACCAAAAGAAAGCTCTATTTGTGGGAAAAAAAAGATAAAAATGTCATTTGGGTACAGTGTTGTATGACCGCGCAATTGTCATTCAAAGTGCATCAGCGCTGAAAGCTGAAAATTGGTCTGGGCAGGAGGGGGGTTTAAGTGCCCAGTAAGCAAGTGGTTAAACCAATTGGTACTAAGGGGCCCAAAGTGTGCCAAGAAAATATCCCCCCCCCCCCCCCCACCATTACACCCCCACCACCAGCCTGAACCGGTGATACAAGGCAGGATGGATCCATGCTTTCATGTCGTTTACACCAAATTCTGAGCCCACCATCTGAATGTCGGAGCTGAAATCCAGACTCATCAGACCAGGCAACTTTTTTCCAATCTTCTATTGTCCAATTTTGGTGATCCTGTGCCAATTGTAGCCTCAGTTTCCTGTTCTTAGCTGACAGGAGAGGTCTTCTGCTGCTGTAACCCATCTGCTTCAAGGTTGGATGTGTTGTGCGTTCAGAGATGGTATTCTGCATACCTTGGGTGTAACGAGAGGTTGTTTGAGTTCCTGTTGTCTTTCTATCATCTGGAACCAGTCTGCCCCATTCTCCTCTGACCTCCAACAAGGCATTTTCCATGTTTTATGATCTGATGCAATCCGCTAGATGAAGGGGGTGGGAAGTGCACTTTGTGGGGGTGGGGTACCTTCCTCTCTGGAGAAAAAAATATCTGCTGGCATAAAGACCAGCAATGTAAGAAAGCAGAAAAATAACGTTGTGGTCCGACCTAAATCAGAAATGTGTTTACAGCAAAGCCGCCTTCCTCGGCACCAACTCATAATCACCTATCAAAGGGCCGCTGTGCTCACCCGCTGTGCCCCCATTTTGGTAGATCTATTAACGCGTCAATTTTTTTTTGTTTTTTCTCCGGCTTCTGAAATTTCAAATTAAAGTAGTACTTTAACCGCGAACGGCGCCGCTGGTTGAGGCCATCCTGCAGAAAAAATATTCTGTCTGAAGGCTGCTGTCAGTCTTCTTATCTGTCCCCACAAAGTATTGGTGGGTTCTGCGGAGGGCTTGCTTATTTCCAAATGAAAAATGAAGTCCCAGATAATAGGAAAAGAGCAGATGATGCGCCGACGTGATCACGCCCGCCGTCACCGCGAATCAGTGTAACGGGAAGAGACGGACTGCGGGAAAAAAGTCTAAAGTGGGTTTTTTCTAAATGCAATGGAAATGCACGCATTAACACCCTAAGAAGCGAAATATTCATACCGGGTCTGAGAGAAGGATGGAGGATAATGTGTGAGGAAGGGGTCATGCCGGGGTCATGTCGGGGTCATGCCGGGGTCATGTCGGGGTCATGCCGGGGTTTTTAAAGGGGAAACTATATTTTCATTGATAAACCTTTTCAGTTCATTGGGTGACTCGGCGGGTAATGAAGACGTTATCAGGGTGACGGCTCTGCGGCATCTACACCATTTATAACCATCTAAGACACCCACCATACATCTTCATAGGTCTCCTTTAAAGCGGGAGTCCGCCGGGACTCCGCATTTTTTTTTTTTTTTTTTAAAAGCCAGCAGCTACAAATACTGCAGCTGCTGACTTTTAAAATAGTGCCACTTACCTGTCCAGCGCGCCCGCGATGTCGGCACCCGAAGCCGATCTCTAGATCGTCACTCGGGTGCTGCCGCCGCCGCCATCTTGGGTATGGGAATCAGGAAATGGAGCCTTTTGGCTTCATTTCCCGGTTCCCTACTGCGCATGCGCGAGTTGCGCTGCGCAATAAGGATGGTCCCTGCTGTCTCTGGGATCTGTGTGTTTCCCAGCAGGCAGCGGGGCACTTGCGGAAGGGGGCGGGCACATTTGCGGAAAGGGGCGTAATCTACGCCCCTTTCCGCAGAGAGCTATCCCGGAAGTGGGTGCAGTTACCTGGATTATCCAGGTAACTGCACCCCCCTCCCCCCTGAAAGGTGCCAATTGTGGCGCCGGAGGGGGGGAGGGTTCCGATGAGCGGAAGGTCCATTTTAGGGTGGACCTCCGCTTTAACCCTTCAGTTGCTGGAGATGATTTTTTATTTTTTTTTGTTTTGTGCTCATACTAATTTATTTTACACGCCATGATATACAATCACCGGGCCACTTTATTAGGTCCCCCTTGCTAGTTCCCGGGTTGGACCCTCTTTTTCCTTCATTCTTGGTGGCATAGATTCAACAAGGTGTTGGAAACGTCCCTCAGAGATTTAGGTCCATAGTGACGCGATAGCACCGCGCAGTTTCCGCAGATTTGTCGAAGGAGAGAAGGAGTGTTAACCAGGCTTTGGCCAAGTTGACCCCTTTTTGGGTGACCTGTGTCTGGTTCCAGTTCCTGATTTCACCATCAGGTTTATATTTCTAGGCTTTGGCAACTGGGAATATACCCAAGTTGGTCCTTGGCTCCTATTGTTCCCTCTATGACTTTAACTAAAGTGCCTGTGTGGGGGCAGCACAGTGGTGTAGTGGTTAGAACTCTCACCTAGCAGTAAAAAGGGTCGCTGGAGGTTTTCCGCTCGGGTCCTAGAGGAAGATGGCCAAACGCATCAAGAAGGTTGGCATTGGGGGTAAATATGGGACCCGTTATGGTGCTTCCCTAAGGAAGATGGTCAAGAAAATTGAGATCAGCCAACACGCCAAGTACACCTGCTCCTTCTGTGGCAAGGCCAAGATGAAGAGGAAGGCTGTAGGAATCTGGCGCTGTGGTTCTTGCATGAAAATTGTAACCCAGAGGAGCCTGGACCTACAATACCACCTCGGCCGTCACCGTGAAATCCGCCATCAGGAGACTGAAGGAATTGAAAGACCAATAGATCATCCATCCTTCTGAAGTTCTGCTCCTTGTCTGTTTTTCTGGACTGTTCTTTATTAAAAGATGTCTTGTAAAATGGAAAAAAGGGTCGCTGGTTTGAATTCCAACACCACCTGCCTGGAGTTTGCATGTTCTCCCTGTGCCTGTGTGGGTTTCCTCCGGGTACTCCGGTTTCCTTCCACACTCCAAAGACATGCTGGGAGGTTAATTGGCTTCTGTCCAAAATTGGCCCTAGTATATGAATGAGGACCTTGGATTGTGGGCTCCCTGAGGGTAGGGACCGATGTGAGTGTACAATGTACAGGAATAGGGACAATTGTAGACACTCACTCAGGTTGAACTGGATGGACTGGTGTCTTTATTCAACCTTACTAACTATGTAACAATGTAATTGTCATGGTTATGCAGTGATCTTCCTGTGTTTGCTTACCTCCCCTCATGTGTTCAGACTAAGAGGCCAGCCACTTCCACCTGGTGATTTTTATAACCTCTCCTCTAAGCATGGCTCCACCCCAGGCCCTATCAGGGAACCCAATTTTAACCTGTGCACTGCAGACCATCACTGCTGATCAACCATTGTGTATTCCTTTGTGTGTTTAGCTTCCTGTTACCTGCCGTGTGCTCTTCTGTTGTTCCGTTACCGACTTTGGCGTGTCTTTGACTATCCCTGTTTGCCTGTGATCCTGACCTTTTGGCGTGTCCCTGACTATTCCTGTCTGCTTGTGGCCCCGACCTTGGCTTTGTCCCTCACCATCCCTATCCTCCAGTTGCCTACTGTGGGTGCGAGCTGGGGGACCCTGGGGGTCGCGACCTGGAGCCAGTTGCAGCCAAGTCCATCCTCACCACTCGAGGCTCTGGTGAACACCTGCTGGCTCTTAGACTCCGTGCCCCAGGGAATCTTACGCTCTAACCCCGGTGGGACCTGTCTCCCGTCCGCAGCAGTCAGCCGTAGGGTCCACAACCTTGCGGTGCACTCCTGATCCCTACGGTGTGCATCTGTCACCTCGCCTCAAGGTGACCTGACAGTAATTCTCCCGCTCTACAAGACTCTGGTCCAGCCGCACCTGGAGTATACTGTCCAGTTCTGGGCACCAGTCCTCAGGAAGGATGTACTGGAAATGTAGCGACTACAAAGAAGGGCAACAAAGCTAATAAAGGGTCTGGAGGATATTAGTTATGAGGAAAGGTTGTGAGCTCTGAACTTATTCTCTCTGGAGAAGAGACGCCTGAGAGGGGATATGATTTCATTATATAAATACCGGACTGGTGACCCCACAATATATAAATACCGGACTGGTGACCCCACAATATACAAATACCGGACTGGTGACCCCACAATATATAAATACCATAATGGTGACCCCACAATATATAAATACCGGACTGGTGACCCCACAATATATAAATACCGGACTGGTGACCCCACAATATACAAATACCGGACTGGTGACCCCACAATATATAAATACCATAATGGTGACCCCACAATATATAAATACCGGACTGGTGACCCCACAATATATAAATACCATAATGGTGACCCCACAATATACAAATACCGGACTGGTGACCCCACAATATATAAATACCATAATGGTGACCCCACAATATATAAATACCGGACTGGTGACCCCACAATATATAAATACCGGACTGGTGACCCCACAATATACAAATACCGGACTGGTGACCCCACAATATATAAATACCATAATGGTGACCCCACAATATATAAATACCGGACTGGTGACCCCACAATATATAAATACCGGACTGGTGACCCCACAATATATAAATACCGGACTGGTGACCCCACAATATATAAATACCATAATGGTGACCCCACAATATATAAATACCAGACTGGTGACCCCACAATATATAAATACCGGACTGGTGACCCCACAATATATAAATACCGGACTGGTAACCCCACAATATATAAATACCATAATGGTGACCCCACAATATATAAATACCGGACTGGTGGCCCTACAATAGGGAGAAAACTTTTTCGCGGAAGGGAGTTTAACAAGACACATGACCACTCATTAAAAAAAACCTAATAAAACATATTGAAATTAAAAAAAAAATAGAAGAAAAGAGATTTAACCTTAAACTACGTAGAGGGTTCTTTACTGTAAGAGCAGTAAGGATGTGGAATTCCCTTCCACAGGCGGTGGTCTCAGCGGGGGGCATTGATAGTTTCAAGAAACTATTAGATAAACACCTGAACGACCGTAACATACAGGGATATACAATGTAATACTGACATATAATCACACACAGGTTGGACTTGATGGACTTGTGTCTTTTTTTCAATCTCCCCTACTATGTAACTATGTACCACCTATGGGGAATGGATACCCTGGCGCATGAATTTTTAGTGACTCCCTGTGGAAAGCTGTCTATTTCCTCTGTGGATTTATGTTTTTGACACTATGCTATGCTTTGCCGTTTCCTGAAGAAGCTGGTTGGCGAAACATAGTTACATAGTTACATAGTTACATAGTTACATAGTTACATAGTTACATAGTTACATAGTTACATAGTTAGTCAGGTTGAAAAAAGACACAAGTCTATCCAGTTCAACCTTAAAAACAGATAAATAATAAAAAAAATAATCGTACAATCCAATATACCCAATTTTATGCCCACAATTGATCCAGACGAAGGCAAAAAAAAAAACCCAGCAGAGCATGATCCAATTTGCTAAAGCAGGGAAAAAATTCCTTCCTGATCCCCGAGAGGCAATCGGATTTTCCCCGGATCATCTTTACCTATAAATGTCAATACCCAGTTATATTATGTACACTTAGGAAATAATCCAGGCCTTTCTTATAGCAATCTACTGAGCTGGCCAGAACCATCTCTGCAGGGAGTCTATTCCACATTTTCACAGCTCTTACTGTGAAGAAACCTTTCCATATTTGGAGATTAAATCTCTCTTCCTCTAGATGTAAAGAGTGCCCCCTTGTCCTCTTTGTTGACTGTAAAGTGAATAACTCAACACCAAGTTCACTATATGGACCCCTTATATATTTGTACATGGTGATCATATCCCCCCTTAATCTCCTCTTATCAAGACATGTTGAGCAATAATCATTTGTCAACAACTTAATATCCATATTTGGATCTTCTCGTTGGTTTTAATGAATTAACAGTTTTTATATGCTGCTTTTTAGCCTTTGTACAATAAAGGAATGATTTTATAAATATTACGGCCTGGCACCCTTAAAGTGCCTTTATCTCTTTTCTAAATACATGAACTCTTCTGAGCAGGGCAGGTGCAAGGATTTTTGACACCCTAGGCGAAAACCTAATTTTGCTGCCCCCCCCCTGGCTCCACCTCTGACTTGACCCCTTTTGCCCTGCCCATGTATACCCAACCTTTTTAATGAAGCACCCATGAAATGCATCCTCTCCAGCGCCCAACAAATGCAGCCTCCCAATGCCGATCAATCCAGCCTACCAGCACCCAACAACGCAGCCTACCAGCGCTTATTAATGCAGCCTACCAGCACCCAATAATGCCGCCTACCGGCGCCCATCAATGAATGTGTGCTGGCTTCCATTAATACGGCAGTCGGAACACAAACACAGTCCTCCGTCGCCACTGCGCCTCAGACACTATGTGCGAATGGAGCGGCAGCTGCCTGCTGATGCTGACACTTAGTTGCTTGCTGCAGAGAGAAGAGAGTAGGAACGCCAGTGGCCGGGCGCCCTAGGCAGAAGTGCGCCCTAGGCGGCTGCCTAGTTTGCCTAGTGGTAGCACCGGCCCTGCTTCTGAGAACACACACTGGCTGCCTCCCAGGGGGCAGCAGCCCCAGGGCAACAAGAAGACTTTGAGCATGCCTCCCCAAGCATTTATCACCCCCCCCCCCCCCAGCCACCTTCTGAGAGCACCTCCCCAGGGATTGGATCTGAAAAACATTCGTAACTCAGTGGTTGACCCTCCTGATTTTCTGGAAATCTCTTCCAGAAGCAGACAGGAGTAATTAATCACAGATTACTACTCCAATCAGAGGTGTATTTATAATACAGCCCACCCCTTCCTGCCAAGGCCACACCCCTTCCTGACAAGGACACGCCCCTACCTGTTTAAGCCCCACTCTTATTCTGTAAACCACACCCCTTCCTCTATAGGCTCAATATTTTCATTTTCAGTCTCTTTATGGTTGTGCCAGACCGATTTTCCTCCTAGACCTCGCCCCCACCCCCCGGCCCAGTCCACCCCCCGGCCCAGTCCACCACATAAGACTAGTGCTACCCTAAAATATAGCCCACCAGAGCGCTACATCTATAGAGGATTTATTTGGGGCGGGGCAATATGTGTCTATTTAATTTGGGGGATGTGTCTAAATGATTTGCTCAGACCAGAAAACAAACACATTCTAGAAATGAATCTAGCTGTATGTTTTCTCCGACAGTCATAGTTTGTCTTCCCGGAGTCTGGATTCTATTTAATTGCTATTCCCACAGCAGCAGAGGTTAATGAAAGTGGCATCTAATAATTAGCGCACGTCCCGGTGCCTTTCCTAGACGGCGCATATGCCTATTAGGCGGTGTAATTGTCGCGGCGTCCCGAAATGCAGGAACCAAAAGCCGGCCAACATTTAACGTACACATTTTATGGATTAACACATATTGTCCTCGAGTAATCCCACAGCGTCCATTCACAGACACCGCTTTCTTTTTTTTCCCTTTATGCATTATTAAGGCTGGCTTCACACCTATGTCTTCCTGTAATGTGCAGTGAAACGCGTGTTACCACAACCCATAATCAGCAATTGGTACTCAACGTACGTGCGTTTCACTGCTCCAGAGACAACCCGCTTCGATGTGACCTTGTGTGATTGTTAAATGTTTTTTTAACTGCTTCCCGCCCGTCGTATAGTGAAATGAGGGACGGGAGGGAGCACTCTCATTCTGGGAGGACCTCCCATTCTCGCCACACATGCACGCCCACAGGGGGTGCACGCCGTGGTGATCGGTGCTCCGTTGTGTACCTCGGACACAGCGCATCACCGATCACATTAAAGAGCCTATGACATAGGCTGTTTACCATGTGCTCAACTGTGTCCAATCACAGAGTAAACAGGAAATGCAGGTTATCGGCATTCCTGAATGAATGAATGAGTGACTTGTATAGCGCTACCTATGCGAACTGAATCGCCTCAGGGCGCTTTCTTGCCACTGGTGTCCATTCCTCTCCTCACGCTGACAGCACATGAGGTGAGGAGAGCTGGTAAGCGGCATTCCTCAGTAGGGACATCTGCACTGACAATCAGTGTCCTGATGATCAGTGTAGTCCCATTAGTGCCCACTAGTGCTGCCAATCAGTGCCCATCAGTACTGCCTATCAGTGCTGCCTTTCAGTGCCCATCAGTGATGCCTGTCAGTGCCCATCAGTGCCTCCTCATCAGTGCTGCCTTTTAGTGCCCATCAGTGATGCCTGTCAGTGCCCATCAGTGCATCCACATCAGTGCTGCCTCTCAGTGCTGTCTTTCAGTGTCCATCGGTGCCTCCTCATCAGTGCTACCTATCAGTGCTGCCTTTCAGTGCCCATCAGTGATGCCTGTCAGTGCCCATCAGTGCATCCACATCAGTGCTGCCTCTCAGTGCTGTCTTTCAGTGTCCATCGGTGATGCCTGTCAGTGCCTCCTCATCAGTGCTGCCTATCAGTGCTGCCTTTCAGTGCCGATCAGTCATGCCTGTCAGTGCCCATCAGTGCCTCCTCATCATTGCTGCCTATCAGTGCCCATCAGTGATGCCTGTCAGTGCCCATCAGTGCATCCACATCAGTGCTGCCTCTCAGTGCTGTCTTTCAGTGCCCATCAGTGATGCCTGTCAGTGCCTCCTCATCAGTGCTGCCTATCAGTGCCCATCAGTGATGTTTGTCAGTGCCCATCAGTGCCTCCTCATCAGTGCTGCCTAACAGTACTGCCTTTCAGTGCCCATCAGTGATGCCTGTCAGTGCCTCCTCATCAGTGCTACCTATCAGTGCCCTTCAGTGCTGCCTATCAGTGCCTCCTCATCAGTGTCCATTAGTGCAGTCTCATCAGTACCCATCAGTGCAGCCTACCAGTGCCCGTTGGTGCAACCTCCTCAGAGCACATCAGTGAAGCAGATAATAAAATTCCTTTTTGACAACATTTTATAACAGAAACAAATTTAAAAAAAAATCTAAATTTTCGGTCTGTTTTCGTTTGTTTAACAAAAAATAAGAAACCCCCCAGTACCGGTCCGTGGCCTGTGGAAGAGCGGGCCGCGGTAATGTGATGAGTTGGGCAGCTCCCGCCCTTCCGCCCAGATCTAAAGGGCCTCTCACCCCGTGCCCTGCTAATAGATCGACATTATCGGCTGGGCCGGCTAGCTGGGAGAGGAGATCCAGGCTGAAGCCTGCCTCTGCACTGCCATAGGACTGTGCAGGGGAGGCAGAGAGGAAAGTGGCACTGTGTTTAGAGAGAAAAGGCCCTTTCCATCACAGCCCCCCTTTACAGTGCAATCTGTGTTACATTAATGTAAAGGGGACTGCACTGCAAAGTGGCACTGTGGATGTAATGGGGACTGCATTGTAAAGGGGGGCTGTGATGTAATGGGGACTGCATTGTAAAGGGGAGCTGTGATGTAATGGGGACTGCATTGTAAAGGGGGCTGTGATGTAATGGGGACTGCATTGTAAAGGGGAGCTGTGATGTAATGGGGACTGCATTGTAAATGGGAGCTGTGATGTAATGGGGACTGCATTGTAAATGGGAGCTGTGATGTAATGGGGACTGCATTGTAAAGGGGGGCTGTGATGTAATGGGGACTGCATTGTAAAGGGGGGCTGTGATGTAATGGGGACTGCATTGTAAAGGGGAGCTGTGATGTAATGGGGACTGCATTGTAAATGGGAGCTGTGATGTAATGGGGACTGCATTGTAAAGGGCGGTTGTGACGTAATGGGGACTGAATTGTAAAGGGGGGCTGTGATGTAATGGGGACTGCATTGTAAAGGGGATCTGTGATGTAATGGGGACTGCATTGTAAAGGGGAGCTGTGATGTAATGGGGACTGCATTGTAAAGGGGAGCTGTGACGTAATGGGGACTGCATTGTAAAGGGGGGTTGTGATGTAATGGGGACTGCATTGTAAAGGGGGGCTGTGATGTAATGGGGACTGCATTGTAAAGGGGATCTGTGATGTAATGGGGACTGCATTGTAAAGGGGAGCTGTGACGTAATGGGGACTGCATTGTAAAGGGGGGTTGTGATGTAATGGGGACTGCATTGTAAAGGGGGGCTGTGATGTAATGGGGATTGCATTGTAAAGGGGATCTGTGATGTAATGGGGACTGCATTGTAAAGGGGAGCTGTGACGTAATGGGGACTGCATTGTAAAGGGGGGCTGTGATGTAATGGGGACTGCATTGTAAAGGGGAGCTGTGATGTAGTGGGGACTGCATTGTAAAGGGGAGCTGTGATGTAATGGAGACTGCATTGTAAAGGGGGGTTGTGATGTAATGGGGACTGCATTGTAAAGGGGGGCTGTGATGTAATGGGGACTGCATTGTAAAGGGGGGCTGTGATGTAAATTGGACTGCACTGTAAAGGTGCACTATAATGTAAAGGTGCACTATAATATAAAGGGGCACTGTGGTGTAATGGGGGGCTGTGATTTGAAGGGGAACTGAGGACACTGTGGGACCGCTTTAAAAGGGGGGACTGTGCTGTGAAGGAGACTGAGGACCGACTCCATGAAAATCCCGTCACCTACTTCCCCCCGCGCACACAACCAGTTGGTGTTATTATTGGTCAAGCAGCTCCCTCAAGTTCGTTGGATATTGTGAAGATCTTCCCAGCTGAGAAGAGATGCCATTTGAGAGATCTGGGGTCCTCACCTTCATTCGGGAGAATTATCCATCGGGATATTCACGCCTGTTTGATTCGGTGTCGTTGACATCTGGATCCACCTGTTCTGGTAAGAGAGTTCAACATCTTTTTACTTTAAGGATTCAGCAGTTTTGGACCTATTTCCTATTGGGAGATCATCGTTTCACTGTTGGACTTTCACACTTTTTCATAGGACTGGTGCTATAGGATTATATTTCATATGGTTCCGTCCTACATACACATTTATTGCCCTTATTTGGACTTTAATATTTTGCATTTGTATACTGTATGCACTAATACTTTTCAGATATTTTCACGGCACTATGTGTTTAACGTTACATTTTTTCACCACCTCCTGGCTGCAACTGCCCAACTTCTTTGCCAGTAACATCACAGTCTCTCCCTCTGGCTCTACATCCCCTCCTAGTATACCTCTCCCAGCTCTTCAGACTGTGCCTGTCACTCACCAGTTTGGTTGCCCTTCTCTGCACTTTCTCCAGTTCCCCGATATCCTTTTTTGAGAACTGGAGCCCAAAACTGAACTGCATATTCCAGATGAGGTCTTACTAATGATTTGTACAGATGATATCTCTCTCTCTGGAGTCCATACCTCTCCTAATACAAGAAAGGACTTTGCTCGCTTTGGAAACCACAGCTTGGCATTGCATGTTATTATTGAGCTTATGCTCTACCAAAACCCCCAGATCCTTCTCCACTATGGATCCCCCCAGATCCTTCTCTAACATGGATCCCCCCAGATCCTTCTCCACTATGGATCCCCCCAGATCCTTCTCTAACATGGATCCCCCCAGATCCTTCTCCACTATGGATCACCCCAGATCCTTCTCCACTATGGATCCCCCCAGATCCTTCTCCACTATGGATCCCCCCAGATCCCTCTCCACTATGGATCCCCCCAGATCCCTCTCCACTATGGATCCCCCCAGATCCTTCTCCACTATGGATCCCCCCAGATCCTTCTCCACTATGGATCCCCCCAGATCCTTCTCCACTATGGATCCCCCCAGATTCTTCTCCACTATGGATCCCCCCAGATCCTTCTCCACTATGGATCCCCCAGATCCTTCTCCACTATGGATCCCCCAGATCCTTCTCCACTATGGATCCCCCCAGATCCTTCTCCACTATGGATCCCCCCAGATCCTTCTCCACTATGGATCCCCCAGATCCTTCTCCACTATGGATCCCCCCAGATCCTTCTCCACTATGGATCCCCCCAGATCCTTCTCCACTATGGATCCTCCCAGATCCTTCTCCACTATGGATCCTCCCAGATCCTTCTCCAATATGGATCCCCCAGATCCTTCTCCACTATGGATCCCCCAAGATCCTTCTCCACTATGGATCCCCCCAGATCCTTCTCCACTATGGATCCCCTCAGATCCTTCTCCACTATGGATCCCCCCAGTTGTACTCCCCCTAGTATGTCATGTGATCTGCTGGGATTGGGCCGGTACTCCGATCTGTCATTTGCAGATCTTGACAGATCGCACTACAGCGCGGCCTGTGGGGCTCGCATGAGGCGCGTTCTGGGAGGACCTCATATGACGTCCTCCCAGAACAAAAGAGCTCCCACCAAGCTATCATTTGACTATTGTCCGGGCGGGAATTGGTTAAGCCCCTGAGCCCCTAGGATCCAGACAGGAGGGAGGCTGGCTAGACCTGGCTCCTGATTGGCAGGGGAGGAACTTTAGTATGAAACTAGCAAAAATTCATTCGCTATATTCACACAACTGGGTGGCCTCGCAGTGCAATGCTCTGCGCTCCATGGCCACCCTTTTCTGAAGCCTATTAGAGCCTCTGGCTCTACTCTGGTGCTTCAAAAAAATACCCACCCTGCACTGGAACCCATGCGTCACTGATATGTAGATCAGGGGGCCGGACGCATGGGACAGGGGAGGCGGCGCCCCGTGCGCCCTCTATGGACGGGCCGCCACTGGGCTGGACCCCTAGAAAAAGCATGTGGAAAAACACTCAGGGAAAATCAGCAAAACGTTAACCCCTGACCAGGGCAGCTGAATGCTAAACATACAGTAGGCCACCTGCCTACACTCTGGTGAGGAGTCCTTCCTCCCCGGGTTTCTGCCAGGGGAGGTCTGTGTAGAAGGATGTGCTGGTTTGGCTAGAAGCCTGTTTGGGCCTAGAACATAGTCCTGAAGCTGTCCTGCCTGGTCAGCAACCAAGTTGGAGAGCCAATGGAAGACGTCCAACTGAAGGGGAAGGGAGTGTGTCCTCCCTTGGAATGTATGCATGGAGGCCCCTACGCCTAGCTGCGGTGCCCCATGTGTCTCCCGAGCCATGGGACGGAATGCCGTTACACACATAGGTGATTTCAATACGTTTGTTTGATAAATGGCTGGCTTCTATGATATTAAACAGAACTATTATTATTATTATTATACAGGATTTATATAGCGCCAACAGTTTACGCTAAAAGGGAGACAATACACTTATTATACAATAAAATACAAAAAGGATTAAGAGGGCCCTGCTCGGAAGAGCTTACGATCTAATAGGGTGGGGTCTAGGGTTGCCACCTGTCCAGGATTCACCCGGACAATTCGGGTTTGGAATCATGTGTCCAGGTTTCAGACTGCCTGAAACCCGGACACTTTATTTAGACTGGGCTATGGCTTACCAGCAGGGTTTCTGGCTTAGAGTGTGTGTTACACCCTTTCTCACTGCCCAAAGCCAGCACTGACAACCCCCCCCCCCCCCACCCCAGAAACACACACAGGCAGGAGAGGAGAGAGGGCTCGATTTACAGCTCTGAGCTCACCATCCATCCCTATCTGTGACTGAAGTCTCCCCCTTCTCTCTCCCACATCTGAGTAAGTACACTAAGGCAAATCAGGGCTCTCAGAGCAACTCTTACATCAGAGTTCCCCTTTACACCAGAGGCCACAGTGTTTCCCCTTACATCAGAGTCCTCAGTGTCCCCCCCATAAATCATGGTTCCCAGAGCATCACTTATGTTATAGGCCCCAGAGTTCTCCCTTACATCAGAGTCTGCAGAGTCCCCCCTTACAGTGAAAGTGAACTCTAGGCCCTTGTACACACGGTCGGAGAATCCGTTGGAATGTGTCCTATCGGACCGTGTCGTCGGATAATCCGACTGTGTGTGGTATGCATCGGACTGATTCCGTCCGAATCTCCGTCCGACCCAATTTTCCAACATGTTGGAAATATTTCCCGACCAACTGGTCCGGTCGGACATACTCCGATCATGTGTAGAGAATTTTGATCGGACCAAGTGCCACGCATGCTCAGATCAAATTCCTACATCAAAGCTATTGGCTACTAGCCTGAATGTAGTCCCATCGTAACGAAATTACGTCATCACGTTCTGAAAGATCGGATTTTTTGCCAACTTAGTCCGACCGTGTGTATGCAACAGTTTCGGACAAAATCCGACAGGCAAAATCAGACGGATTTGGTTGTGGAAATCTCCGACCGTGTGTACAGGGGCTACGAGTTCAGATGTAAAAGGGGAACTCTGTGGACTCTGATGTAAAGGGGGACTCTTGTTTTTAACTTCATATGACTAGAAATGTTATTTAACCACTTGCTTACTGGGCACTTAAACCCCCCTCAGTCCCAGACCAATTTTCAGCTTTCAGCGCTGATGCACTTTGAATGACAATTGCGCGGGCATACAACGCTGTACCCAAATGAAATTTTTATCATTTTTTTCCCACAAATAGAGCTTTCTTTTGGTGGTATTTAGTTACAGCTCGGAGTTTTATTTTTTGCTAAACAAACAAAAAAAGATGCAAAAAAAAATAAAAATCATGTTTTAATAGTTTGTTATAAAATTTTGCAAACGGGTCATTTTTCTCCTTCATTGAAGTGCGCTGATTAGGCGGCACTGATAGGCTGCACTGGTGGGCACTGATGGGCTGCATTGGTGGGCACTGATGGGCTACATTGGTGGGCACTGATAGTCTGCACTGGTGGGCACTGATAGGCATAGTTAAGGCGGCACTAATAGGCCCAGATAAGGCGGCACCGATGGGCACAGATAAGGCGGCACTGATGGGCACAGATAAGGCGGCACAGATAAGATGGCACGGATGGGTGGCACGGATGGGCACTGATAGGTACCACTGATAGATGGGACTGATGGGCACTGATAGGTGGCACTGATAGGTGGCTCTGATAGGTGGCACTGCTGGGCACTGATGGGCGGCACTGCTGGGCACTGGTAGATGACACTGATGGGCACGGATATGTGGCACTGGGGTGCAGCACCTTTGAGGCAGATTGTGGGCACTGCTGGGTGGCACTGTGGGTGGCACTGCTGGGTGGCACTGTGGGCACTGCTGGGTGGCACTATGGGCACTGCTGGGTGGCACTATGGGCACTGCTGGGTGGCACTGACGGGGGGCACTTACTTTTAGTACATGTGGCACTGCAGGGGGCAGGTGGGCACTGGCAGGGGGCAGGTAGGCATTAGCAGGGCTGGCCGTGATCGGGACTGAGCCTTACCGGCTCCGTTATATCACATGATCAGCTGTCATTGGATGACAGCTGATCACGTGATGAGGAGTCGGGATTGACCCCCTTGCACGGATCGGTGATCAGGCGAGTCTCATGGACTCGCCGATCACAGAGCGCGCCGCGCGCGCCCCTCAGGGGGCGCGCAGGCCGCTCGTACAGGGGACTACGTCTATTGACGTCGTCCCGGAAAAGGAGATCCGCGCTGTAGCCGTCATTTGGCTATAGCGCGGATATCAAGTGGTTAATAGAAAAAATATATGTATAGTTTATACTATTAAAAAAAAAATTGCTGTGCGCCGCTAAAGTGTTCGGGTTTGACTTGAAGAAAAGGTGGCAACCCTAGTGGGGTCAGGTGGTACAAAAGGTTGTAACTGTGGGGAATGAGCTGATGGAAGTGGTAGGAGATTAGTTGGAGATGTGATCGGCTTTCTCTGAAGAGATGAGTTTTCAGGGATCGCCTGAAGGTACCAAGAGAAGGGGGATAGCCGGACCGGTTGAGGTTAGCGAGTTCCGGAGGATGGGAGAGGCTCTGGAGAAATCCTGGAGGAGGAACTAAAACCCAAACTCATTTTAAAAACTTGGACAGAGTGGAGAGGGGTTAGAACTTAATGATCAGAAGGGAACCTTGGCCAGCGCGTGTTTACGAAGGGATGGGCCACTGAAATAGTTTTGTCACTAGCTGGAAAAAGCCACCAGACTTTGTGAATCCGATAACTATCAGGAATTTAAAAGAAAAGAAAATCTGATTTTGGGTGGAGGTTGCTGGGGGTATAACCCAATCCCCCGGAGCGATGTCCTTACCTGTTGGTCAGGAAAACCACCTTAAAGCCGCGTTGGAGCCGCTATGCCGACATGTTTATTTTCGTATACAGTAGAAGGTGTATTTAAGCAAACAATGTTTCCAAAGTACAGGTTGCAGAGAATTCTGTTCCACCAGAAGGGATTTAGCTGAGGGGAAGAGGAACGCTTTGCCAAGTTCAAACACAAATAAACCAAAAAAAAAAAAAAAAAAGAAATAGCAGAAAACACCCAGAAAAGACGCTGACGCTGGCACCGAAGACACTGACGCTGACGCCGAAGACATAGAAGAGCTTTATTTCCCTTTTGTTATTTTTATCTGAGAAGATGATCTCAGACAAGAGAGGACTTCAGGTCAGGCTCATCCATCCTGCCACTCTCAGAACGGCATGGTGGTAGAAGCCGGGGGGCATTTCCACTGTATAGTGCAATCTGGGAGAACTCAACACCCTCCTCCAGTCACATCCGACTCCGGAGGGGCTGCAGCCTCTGCAAAATACACTACATGGTCATAAGTATTGGGACGTCTGCCTTTACACTAGGGTTGCCCCAATACCACTTTTTTAAGACCACAAATACCGATACTTTTTTTCACGTACTCGCCGATACCGATTACCAATACTTTTTTTATTTTTTTTATGTCACGTGACAATTTTCAAAGCACAATACAGATTAAAGAAGAGGGCCAGTTTTAAAAAAAAAAATATTTTTTTTAAAAGTCAGCAGCTGCAAACACTGTAGCTGCTGACTTTTAATAAGCAGACTTGCGCCCACCCAGCTATGTCGGCCGCCCGAGGCTGACCCCGTCCCTCAGGTCCCGGCGCCGCCATTTTAACTAAGGGAAACAGGTAGTGGAGCCTTGCGGATTCACTGCCCGTTTCCTACTGCGCATGCGCGAATCGCGCAACGCTTTGTGAATGGTGGTGCGCTGTGTTCTGGGACACACAGTTCCCAGAACACACAGCGCCACCCATTACCCAGAAGACGCCGCACGGAGGAAACAAGACCGAAGATCACCGCGGAGGAGGAAGAGGCAGATTAGGAAGATGTGCCTAGCAACAGGTATTTCTGGTAAGTTAAAATAAAAATATTTTTTCATTTTTTTTTTTTCTGATTTTTTTCTAAATTTTAAGGTATTTTTGTTTTTCAGGGTGGCCCTCCACTTTAAGTGGCACTGATAGGTGGCACTGATTAAGCAGCACTGATGAACACTGATAGGATTAGGTGGCACTGATGAGCACTGACTGATGGCTGGCACTGACAGATGGCGGGGAAAACTGACAGATGGAACTGATGGCTGACACTGACAGGCGGCTGACACTGATAGATGGTATTGATAGGTGGCACTGGCACTGATAGATGACATCTATGGGCATTGGGCGCTGATAGTTGGCATTTATGGGCACTGATGGGCAGGCACTGAAATGTCATGAGGAAAGGCTGCCTGTGACGGCCCATCTTGGTACTTCTTGCACTCACTCTCACTCGCATAAAAGCAGCAGCGGCCATCTTGTTACACCCAGCTCGAACTATATGGGCTGGGTGTAACAAAATGTGTACTGCTGGCTTACTGCGGCCGAGTTCAGGGTGTACCAAGATGGGCGTCGGGATGTCCAACCACCAACGTCGACACGGGGCGTCACTTCTGTCGATCAGCCAGCTGACTTCCGATTATTCGCGAGTACTCACGCAAGTACTCACGCAAATGCTCGGTATCGGTCCCAATACCGATACTAGTATCTGTATGGGGACAACTCTACTTTACAGATACATGAACTTTAAAGGCATCCCAGTTTTATGCCGCGTACAGACGATCGGACATTCCGACAACAAAGTCCTGGATTTATTTCCGATGGATGTTGGCTTAAACTTGTCTTGCATACACACGGTCGCACATATCTTGTCGGGAATGCCAAACGTCAAGATCGCGGTGACGTACAACACGTACGACAAGCCGATAAAAATGAAGTTCAGTAGCCAGTGCGACTCTTCTGCTCGATTCTGAGCATGCGTGGAATTTTGTGCGTCGGAATTGTGTACATGCGATCGGAATTTACACCAACGGATTTTGTTGTGGGAAAATTTGAGAACCAGCTCTCAAATTTTGTTTGTCGGAAATGTCCGATGGAGCCTACACACGGTCTGAATTTCCGACAACAAGCTCCCATCGAACAGTTGTTGTTGGCTGGAAGTCCTACAACAGGAAGACAATATTGAATATTAATTTGCTATTGTTACACAAGTAGGTGAGTTCAGGGCGCAGTGCTCTGCACCTGGAACCCACCCTTTTTTTAAGCCAATTAGAACCTTTGCTTACATGCTTAAAAAAAAACATTGAAATCCATGCATCTGGCAACCCGAATGTACATTAGGGGGCTGGATGCACGGATGGGGGGGCATCACTCATGCGCCCCCTATGGAAAGGCCACCACTGGGTTGTACACTTCCTTACTCCATCCAAAAAAAAAAGGTTTCCTTATACTTCTACCTTAACCACTTCCCTACTGGCGCAGCAGAATGGCACGGGCAGACATATTGGCGTACAGGTACGTCCATTTCTATATGCCGCCCTGCCATCCCGTGCGCGCCGCTGGCGGCGCGCTCACATGCTGGTTGGGACCCCCATGAGTCCGGTCGCGGGTCCGGCGGACTCGATCGCTGCGAAGATACCCGCGATCGTCTCACGGGGAGATGCCGTTTTAAACAGCATCTCCCCGTTCTGCCTAGCGATTGGAGCAGAGATCAGTGTTCACTAACACACAGCCCCTCCCCCCCACAGTTAGTAACACGCCCCTAGGAACACTTAACCCCTACACTGCCACCCCCTGGTTAACCCCTTCACTGCCAGTGTCATTTACACAGGAATCACTGCATTTGTATAGCACTGATTGCTGTATAAATGACAATGGTCCCAAAAACTCAAAAATGTCCGTGTCAGGTACTCATCACCAAAGCCGAAGTGCTGAGAGCGGAGAGGCACGGGATGCCAGCAGGTGACTAGTACGCAGAAGGTCTTCTGAAGGAAGAGATGCCCGTGCAGATGGTCTTGGAACTGGTAGAAGTAAATGCCTGCCAGGGGTTCTAACACCTGGAGTGAAGGCCGAGGGTCAAACACAGGTATCAGTCCGTGAGACAGAGGATATTCCAGAGGCAGGCCGATGGTCAAACACAGGTATCAGTCCATGAGACAGAGGATATTCCAGAGGCAGGCCGATGGTCAAACACAGGTAACAGTCCGTGAGCCAGCAAGGCTAAGTGCAGAAAACAGAGGATATTCCAGAGGCAGGCCGAGGGTCAAACACAGGTATCAGTCCGGGAGCCAGCAAGGCTAAGAGCAAGAAGTCCGTTAAACAAGCCAGGGGTCAGATCAGGAGAGAATCAGGAGTAGTCTTCAAGCAATCCGGGTCACAACAGGAAGTGGTCAACAGGAACAGGAAACAGAGGAACACAGGTTCAAATAATGATAAAACATTCCAACTGCAAAGGTCCGACGGAACGAATCCTTCAGACAATTCGATCGTGTGTGTGTGGGGGCTCCATCGGACCTTTGCTGTTCAAAAATCTGACGGACTTTAGAAATGGAACATGTTTCAACTTTTTCGGCTGGAACTCCGCCGGACCCAGTGCCTATAGAGAAATCCACTTGTCTGTATGATAGTCCGACGGACAAAAAAACAACGCTAGGGCAGCTATTGGCTACTGGCTATGACCTTCCTTATTCTAGTCCGGGTGGTACGTCATCACGCTCCAATCCGTCGGGTTTTGGTGTGATTGTGTGTGGGCCAAGTCCGTTCATTCGGAAAGTCCGTCAGAACTCCACCAAACGTCCATCGGGAAGACTGTCAGACCTAGTCCGTCGAAAAGTCCGGTCGTGTGTACACGGCATAAGCCGTTTGAGTGGAGTTCACCTCTCACAGCATTTGTATGTCTATAAATGTTCTGAGTGTGAGGTCACTTTAAACAGTGAAGGAGGATTTCTGATTGGATGCTCTCCACCACACACATGTGGACCAGGATCTGAACCCACAACCTTTGCTGCTACCAGCAGTAGATCGTCTTGCCCAGCCACTTGAAATGCTGGCCAGTTGCCTATCTGATCCCTTGGACAATCCTACGTTGTGTCTTGTTTCTGGTGAACCTTGAACCCTTTGCTCCTCCCATGAACTTCCTATTTAAGCCATGTCTTTGCACTTCCTGGTTGCCAGATGATTGTGCTCTCTCCAGCCAATATCTTGCCCTTGTCTCTCCTGCTGCCGCCCATATCTTCACCACCACCCTTTGGCTTGTTCCTCAACTACGCTTCCTCTTGAGCCCAATCTGCAACCACTTGTTACTGACCTTTGTATTTGATCCCCTAGATTTAATTGGGGTTTATCATCAAATATAGGGGTCTTCTTGTCAAGCCACGTGAGATGCTGGCCAGCTCCCTGTCTGATCCCTTGGACAATCCTACGTTGTGCCTTGTTTCTGGTGAACCTTGAACCCTTTACTCCTCCCATGAACTTCCTATTTAAGCCATGTCTTTGCACTTCCTGGTTGCCAGATGATTGTGCTCTCTCCAGCCAATATCTTGCCCTTGTCTCTCCTGCTGTCGCCCATATCTTCACCACCACCCTTTGGCTTGTTCCTCAACTACGCTTCCTCTTGATCCCAATCTGCAACCACTTGTTACCGACCTTTGTATTTGATCCCCTAGATTTAATTGGGGTTTATCATCAAATATAGGGGTCTTCTTGTCAAGCCACGTGAGATGCTGGCCAGCTCCCTGTCTGATCCCTTGGACAATCCTACCTTGTGCCTTGTTTCCGGTGAACCTTGAACCCTTTGCTCCTCCCAGGAACCTCCTTTTTAAGCCATGTCTTTGCACTTCCTGCTTGCCAGATGATTGTGCTCTCTCCAGCCAATATCTTGCCCTTGTCTCTCCTGCTGCCGCCCATATCTTCACCACCACCCTTTGGCTTGTTCCTCAACTACGCTTCCTCTTGATCCCAATCTGCAACCACTTGTTACCGACCTTTGTATTTGATCCCCTAGATTTAATTGGGGTTTATCATCAAATATAGGGGTCTTCTTGTCAAGCCACGTGAGATGCTGGCCAGCTCCCTGTCTGATCCCTTGGACAATCCTACCTTGTGCCTTGTTTCCGGTGAACCTTGTGTCTTGTTTCCGGTGAACCTTGAACCCTTTGCTCCTCCCATGAACCTCCTTTTTAAGCCATGTCTTTGCACTTCCTGCTTGCCAGATGATTGTGCTCTCTCCAGCCAATATCTTGCTCTTGTCTCTCCTGCTGCCGCCCATATCTTCACCACCACTCTTTGGCTTGTTCCTCAACTACGCTTCCTCTTGATCTCAATCTGCAACCACTTGTTACCGACCTTTGTATTTAATAGATTTCATTGGGACTTCTCATCAAATATAGGGATCAACTGTATGTTTGCAGCAAGAAAATTCCAGATTCAGCATATGTTTTTATACAGGATTCATGTGGATCTATGTGGTGCAGAAATGCTGCACTCCTGATGGAGCTTGGAAAGGAGCCCAGGCTGAGGCCGTCTTTCATCTAGATTACATGTCGGGCTGTCAGGAGGCACCACATAGATCTTCATCAATGCTGGATGAATGTTTTTGATGTCGGCTCCCTTTATTAGTGTGGATCACTGGAAAACATACATTGACCTTTTATTCAGAACTCCAAGTTGATACAATGGGTGACGTACACTCACCGGCAACTTTATTAGGTACACCTGTTCAATTGCCTGGTAACACAAATTGCTAATCAGCCAATTGCATGGCAGCAGCTCAATGCATTTAGGCATCTAGACATAGTGAAGGCGACTTGCTGAAGTTCAAACTGAGCTTTAGAATGGGGAAGAAAGGGGATTTAAGTGACTTTGACCTTGCATGGTTGTTGGTGCCAGACGGGGCTGGTCTGATTATTTCAAAAACTGCCAATCTATGGGGATTTTGACACACAACCATCTCTCGGGTTTACAGAGGATGGTGGGAAAAAGAGAAAATAGCCAGTGCGCGGCAGTTGCGTGGAGGAAAATGCCTTGTTGATATCAGAGGTCAGAGGAGAATGGGGCAGACTGGCTCCAGATGATAGAAAGGCAACAGTTACCTCGTTACACCCAAGGTATGCAGAATACCATCTCTGAACACACAACACATCAAACCTTGAAGCAGTGGTACTACAGCAGCAGAAGACCCCACTGGGTGCCACTCCTGTCAGCTAAGAGCAGAACTGAGGCTACAATTCGCGCAAGCTCACCAAAATTGGACAATAGAAGATTGGAAAAACGTTGCCTGGTCTGATGAGTCTCAAATTCAGCTGCAACATTCAGATGGTGGGGTCAGAATTTGGCGCATGGATCCATCCTGACTTGTATCACCAGTTCAGGCTGGTGGTGGGGGTGTAATTGTGTGGGGGAGATTTTCTTGGCACACTTTGGGCCCCTTAGTACCAATTGAGCAAGGTTTAAACACCACGGCCTACCTGAGTATTGTTACTGACCATGTCCATCCTTTTATGTCTACAGTGTCCCCATCTTCTGATGTCTCCTTCCAGCAGGATAATGCACCATGTCACAAAGCTCCAATCATCTCACCACTGGACAATGAGGTCCCTGTCCTCCAATGGCCTCCACACTCACCAGATCTCATCCAATAGAACACCTTTGGGATGTGGTGGAAGATTGGCATCATGGTGTCCCCATCTTCTGATGGCTCCTTCCAGCAGGATAATGCCCCATGTCACAAAGCTCCAATCATCTCACCACCGGACAATGAGGTCCCTGTCCTCCAATGGCCTCCACACTCTCCAGATATCATCCAATAGAGCACCTTTGGAATGTGGTGGAAGATTGGCATCATGGTGTCCCCATCTTCTGATGGCTCCTTCCAGCAGGATAATGCTCCATGTCACAAAGCTCCAAACATCTCACCACTGGACAATGAGGTCCCTGTCCTCCAATGGCCTCCACACTCACCAGATCTCATCCAATAGAGCACCTTTAGGATGTGGTGGAAGATTGGCATCATGGTGTCCCCATCTTCTGATGGCTCCTTCCAGCAGGATAATGCCCCATGTCACAAAGCTCCAATCATCTAACCACTGGACAATGAGGTCCCTGTCCTCCAATGGCCTCCACACTCACCACATCTCAATCCAATAGAGCACCTATGTCACTATGGACCAAAATCTCTAAGGAACGTTTCCAAAACCTTGTTGAATCTATGCCATGAAGAATGAAGGCAGTTCTGAAGACAGTGGGGGTCCAACCCAGTACTAGCAAGGTGTACATAATAAAGTGGCCGTCTAGTGTATGTTTTTAGCCACTTTACAGATGCCCCGTGAAATATACACAGTGGTCATTATAAGTGCTTGGAAGGTATACAGGACACCAGGAATGAGACTTGTATGGGAGGAATGTGTCTCATTTATTTGGGTTGTGTTCTCTTCAAGGGGGGCAACACTAAGCAATTTGGAGTACTCAGGGATTCTCATCCGTGCAGATGTGGTAAAGAGGGCAAACTGGCTTGAAGTTTATCCGGGGTTATTAAGTCCTGAGATGTGTCCCGGAATTAGGAGAGAAGGTAGGTGGGAAAAGGCCTTCAACCCTGACCAGTACCGGCACAAGGTCATCTAGAGCCCAGGGCGAACATGAGAAACTGCGCCCCCCTCAGAATGTATGAGCATTATTTGTCAGCAAAAATCCCCTCCCCTAAAAAAAAGCTGAGCACTAATCTGCATGCTTACCCCCAAGCATAAATTCCCCCCTTCCAATTCCGCCCCCCGTCTAAAATCTCCCCTCCCATCACAAATCTTTGCTCCCATCTCCCAAAAAAAATGCCCCTCCCCCAAAAAAGTCAACCCTGCTAGGAAAAATGACCCCCCCCCACAAATCCACCTCCTAAATTTACCCTCCTAACACAAATCTGCCTCCAAACAACATTTTTTCCCTCCTAGCACAATCCTCTCCTCCCTTCACCATATCACCTCTTCTAGCACAAACGCCCCAAATCACCCAACTCAGCACAAATCGTCTTCACCCATCCCCCCTTTCAACATAAAGCCCCCTAAATCATCACTGCTAGCAATTCTTACCCCCTGTCGCCCCCCCCCCCCCCATCAACACAAATCCCCTCCCCCTCAATGTCCTTACACCTCCCCCTTCATCTCAAATGAAAGCACAGTGCCCAGGGCAGCCGCACCTCCTGCCAACCCCTTGTCCCAGCCCTGACCCTGACTATGGGTATTTGGATCCGAAACGTTCAACCCACAAATCTTTGCTCCCATCTCCCAAAACAAATGCCCCTCCCCCCAAAATAGTCAACCCTGCTTGGAAAAATCCCCCCCCCCCACTCCACCCCCCCTCGTGGCACAAATCCACGCCCTAAATTTCTCCTCCTAACACAAATCCGCCTCCAAACAAAAAATTGCCCTCCTAGCACAATCCTCTCCTCCCTTCACCATATCACCTCTTCTAGCACAAACGCCCCAAATCACCCAACCCAGCACAAATCCTCTTCACCCATCCCCCCTTCCCAACATAAAGCCCCTTAAATCATCACTGCTAGCAATTCTTACCCCCTGTCGCCCCCCATCAACACAAATCCCCTCCCCCTCAATGTCCTTACACCCCCCCCTCTTCATCTCACATGAAAGCACAATGCCAAGGGCAGCCGCACCTCCTGCCAACCCCTTGTCCCAGCCTTGACCCTGACTATGGGTATTTGGACCCAAAACGCTTAACCCACCTGGGTGAAAGGGCTGAAAAGGTCAGAAAGCTGTTTTTCCCTGAGGTATTGCGTGAAACAGGCCAGCTATGAAAGGGTTGTGGGCTGCCTTGCTATTGAGACGCTGCTGGACTCTTAGATTTTTTTTCTGGACCCCTAGAGCAGATGGGGACTTTAAATCCTGATGTGGGACAAGTGTGAGCTGGCGGCGAGCCAAACTTTTGTTTTTTGTGCATCAGAGCTGTGGACTATTTTTTATTTTTTATTTTTTTAAGCCTAAAAGAAGCTGTTTTCTTTTTTCCTTTTTTGAAAAATAAAGACAATTTGTTTTACCCATACACGGGTTAGCTAGTGATCCGGACCTCCAAATAAATATCACAGAAGGGTTTTCTTCTTCTTTTTTTTTTTTTTCTTTTTTTTTTTTTAACAGTATACTGTATATATATACAGTAATTGATTTCCAAAGACTCACAATGAAGTTAAATTCTTTGTTTGCATGAAATGACTTCATACAGCCAACCCGCTGAGTTTTCTATAGTAACGTAATTACTTGGCGCTGTCTTCCAATGTTCATATCGAAATTACTTGCCAGTTAGCAGTTCAGCTTAACCAACGTGTCTTATTTATGCCATCTGGCGTCCTCGTAGCGCTGTTCATCAGGTGGTAATTTGAAATTGTTTGCATTGCTGGGGCCATTAGAATTTAATAACTTGTCATATCCTTACACTGGATATTCATTCACTAAGCCGCAGATTGTTCTAATGAAGAGAAGTCGAAGCTGATCATTCCCTCTAACTCATATCCCGTCCTTCGAGTTGCTGCAGGTCATACTTCAGTTGGTAGGTGTGCGGACGGGGGGGGGGGGAGACGTGATTCATGTACCTCTGTTGAGAACTCTCATCACTCAAATTATTGAAAAGAAAATTATTTATTTTTTTCCCTCCATAGGACGCTAATCTCCTTACAATCCAATGCGGCATGTTTACGAAGATAAAGTAAACGAGCCAGCAGATTGGAAGAATACATTTACAAGTTTCCAGCAACTTTCGGTTATTTTGCTAAATTGGCTGTTAGTGATTTCTGTGGTGGGATCGGTCTTCTGCAGATTGGAAAAGAAGAAAAGGCCGCGCACCGCTAGAAACGCTCCAAAGTAGTTTATTGTTCCAAACAAAAAGTCAATTGACAGCCAATAAGACTAAAGCCTCATACACACAATTGGACTTTGTACAAATTTTCCTGTGGATTTTTGTACAAAGGGCGTCGGCCGCGAACTTGTATTGCATACACACGGCAGGACTTTTTCCAGCCAACTTTCACCAAAGCACGTGGTTTTTCTGCTCTTTACCGCCACCTTTGGTCAACTTCTGTATTGTTGTCTGATCTTTTGTATTGGCTCTGAGCACGGCGTGTTTGTACTTTGTACAAAAGTCTTATGGTTTTCTGTACACACGATCGGACTTTGCTCCATCGGACTTTTGTTGCCGGAAAGTTTGTCCGTTCGCACAGCCAACAAAAGTCCAATGAAAACCGAAAATGTTTGTCTGATGGAGCGTACACGCGGTCGGTGTTGCCTTAAAACAGCTAATTTGCATGTTTGTTGTCAAAAAGTAAAATTGTGTGTAGGGGCCTTTAAGGCCCCTACACACGATCAGACTTTTTGACAACAAACATGCAAATTAGCTGTTTTGGAGCAACATCCGACTGTGTGTACGCTCCATCGGACAAACTTTTTTGGTTTTCATCTGACTTTTGTTGGCTGTGCGAACGGACAAACTTTCTGGCAACAAAAGTCTGATGGAGCAAAGTCCGATCGTGTGTACAGAAAACCATAGGACTTTTGTACAAAGTACAAACAGGCCGTGCTCAGAACCAATGCAAAAGATCAGACAACAATACAGAAGTTGACCAAAGGTGGCGGTAAAGAGCAGAAAAACCACATGATTTGGTGAAAGTTGGCTGAAAAAGTCCTGCTGTGTGTATGCAATACAAGTTCAGGGCCGACGCCCTTTGTACAAAAATCCAAGGGAAAGTTTGTACAAAGTCCTATCGTGTGTATGAGGCTTTAGACTAAAACCTCATACAGACGATCGGACTTTGTACAAACTTTCCCATGGATTTTTGTACAAAGGGCGTCGGCCGCGAACTTGTATTGCGTACACACGGCAGGACTTTTTCCCAGCCAACTTTCACCAAATCACGTGGTTTGTCTGCTCTTTACCGCCACCTTTGGTCAACTTCTGTATTGTTGTCTGATCTTTTGCATTGGTTCTGAGCATGGCGTGTTTGTACTTTGTACAAAAGTCCTATGGTTTTCTGTACACACGATCAGACTTTGCTCCATCGGACTTTTGTTGCCGGAAAGTTTGTCCGTTTCGCACAGCCAACAAAAGTCCAATGAAAACCGAAAATGTTTGTCCGATGGAGCGTACATGCGGTCAGATGTTGCCTTAAAACAGCTCATTTGCATGTTTGTTGTCAAAAAGTCCGATCGTGTGTACGGGCCTTTAGACTAAAGCAGGGATATGCAATTAGCGGACCTCCAGCTGTTGCAGAACTACAAGTCCCATGAGGCATAGCAAGACTCTGACAGCCACAAGCATGACACCCAGAGGCAGAGGCATGATGGGACTTGTAGTTTTTCAACAGCTGGAGGTCCACTAATTGCAGATCCCTGGACTAAAGCCTCATACACACGATCGGACTTTGTAGAAACTTTCCCATGGATTTTTGTACGAAGGGCGTCGGCCGCGAACTTGTATTGCATACACACGGCAGGACTTTTTCCAGCCAACTTTCACCAAATCACGTGGTTTTTCTGCTCTTTACCGCCACCTTTGGTGAACTTCTGTATTGTTGTCTGATCTTTTGCATTGGTTCTGAACATGGCGTGTTTGTACTTTGTACAAAAGTCCTATGGTTTTCTGTACACACGATCGGACTTTGCTACATCGGACTTTTGTTGCCGTATAATTTCGCACAGCCAACAAAAGTCAGATGAAAACCGAAAAAGTTTGTCCGATGGAGCGTACACACGGTCGGATGTTGCCTTAAAACAGCTAATTTGCATGTTTGTTGTCAAAAAGTCCGATCATGTGTATGGGCCTTAAGACAATAGTGCTTCTTCAGGCCCGTACACACTATCGGACTTTTTGACAACAAACATGCAAATTAGCTGTTTTAAGGCAACATCCGACCGTGTGTACGCTCCATCGGACAAACTTTTTCGGTTTTCATCTGACTTTTGTTGGCTGTGCGAAATTTTATGGCAACAAAAGTCCGATGTAGCAAAGTCCGATCGTGTGTACAGAAAACCATCGGACTTTTGTACAAAGTACAAACACGCCATGCTCAGAACCAATGCAAAAGATAAGACAACAATACAGAAGTTGACCAAAGTGTCGGTAAAGAGCAGAAAAACCACGTGATTTGGTGAAAGTTGGCAGAAAAAGTCCTGCTGTGTGTATGCAATACAAGTTCTCGGCCGACGCCCTTTGTACAAAAATCCACAGGAAAGTTTGTACAAAGTCCGATCATGTGTATGAGGCTTTTTTGTGGTTTGAAGAAGCACTATTGACAGTGTGAAAGGCGTCACCTCTCCTGGCTCTTGTGTCTAAAGCCTCGTACACACACACTCGGATTTTTGGCAGACAAGGCGTCAGATTTTTGTCCGGAGGGCGTGTGCCGGGATCTTGTCTTGCATACAAACGGTACACAATTGTTGGCCAGCAAACAGGAACGCAGTGATGTACTACGAGGAATTTCAGCTCTTGAGCGCCACCCTATAGGCACCTTCTGCTAAAGTCATTTTTGGTGAGCATTGATTCGAATTTCCAAGATTTTTCCGACGGAATTCCGCTCAAGCTTGGCTTGCCTACACACGGTCACACAAAAGTTCTGACGAGAAGGGGATCATCTGGGGGGAGATCTAAATAGAGCTAATATATGTTTAATACCAAAGCCTGCCAAAGACCATAGTGACATAACAAATTATCGCCCTATATCACTTATTAATGTGGATCTGAAATTGTTAACCAAAATTTATGCTAATAGACTCAACACCTTCCTAGCACAATACATCCATGTGGACCAAGTGGGATTTGTCCCGGGTCGTCAGGCAGCGGATCAAATCCGTAGGGCAGTGGACATAATATCTTTGCTCCACTCTAATTGGGATGGCTTGGGCACAAGAAGAGGCATGCTGCTGTCATTGGACCTCCACAAGGCCTTCGATTCCCTTTCTTGGCCCTTTCGATTCCACATTCTGAGACAATGGAATTTTGGACCTAAATTTCTCTCTTTATTATCTAAATTATATTCTACCCCATCGGCTAACATTGTCGCCTTTGGGCACAAATCAGATTTAATACAAATAAGAACGGGAACCAGACAAGGCTGTCCCTTGTCGCCACTTCTGTTTATAATTGCAATAGAGACATTGGCAATTGCTATCAGAGCCAATCCCAACATACATGGGGTGACTAGCGGAGGCAGAGATCATAAATGCGCATTGTTTGCAGACGATCTCCTGCTGTTCGTTACGGACCCCATCACCACATTACCTAATTTGGCATTGCTTCTCTCGGAGTTTGGAGCAGTATCGGGCCTGAAGGTCAATCAGTCCAAATTGGAGGCCATGAACATTAATCTAACAGCTTCAACCCAGACCACTGTACAGGCCTCTTTCCCATTTCGATGGAGCAAACAGGCTCTCCCCTATCTTGGCATTAAACTCACTACAAATGTATCCACCTTGTACGAGGCTAATTACGCCCCCCTTCTCTCCTCCACATCAGAGGATTTACAGAATTGGCAGAACCATGGTCTTTCCTGGATGGGTAGGATAGGCACTGTTAAAATGATGACCTTCCCCAGGATTCTTTACTATTTTAGGTCCCTCCCGGTCCCAGTCCCCGCAACATTTTTTAAACAACTCCAATCATTAATCTTTCAATTTATTTGGAGCAAAGGGGGTTGCAGGGTGTCCCGATCTTCCCTGTATGCCACAAAGGGGCAGGGGGGATTGGGGGTTCGACACTTCTTACACTACTATAGAGCGGCTCAACTGACACAGCTTTACCACATCTACTCTACCACCTACCGACCGGACTGGGTTAATTTAGAGGCTCAGGCGTGTTCTCCCCTCTCCATGGATCTTTTAATGTGGTTACCTTCTAGAGAGTGTAGGGCCATCCTGAGCCCTTCCCTCTCCCACTCTTTGGACCTATGGGATAGGATGTGCAAAATATACCCTCTACGGTCACCACATATCCCAGTGGCTCCTATTTTTGGTAACCCGCACTTTCCCCCAGGGCAACACCCGCAACAGTTTTCTTGGTGGACCAATAAAGGCCTGTTCAGGATAGCACATTTCATAGACCATAGAGGCATCAAAAAACTTTCTTATTTTCGGGACACCCTTGAAATGCCTTTGACGGAGACATTTAGATTCTCTCAAATTATTCACTATATTCAATCACTTGGTCAAAGTCAGGGAGATATTACCGCTAGAACACTTTATGAAAATAAATGCCTCAAAGCACCTGGGGCACGGGGAAGCATCTCAGAGTTGTACGCCTTGCTAACAGTCCGAAACTCTAAGCTTCCTTATCAAACAGCTTGGGAAGTGGACTTGGGGGAGACGATTGATGGGGATGTTTGGTCCAAGTGGTCAGCCGGGGTGCACAGGGGAATTTTGAACACCTCCCTTGTGGAGGCTGGTTATAAAGTACTGTTGCGTTGGTATCTGGTGCCAGCGCGGATAGCCAAAATACACCCAAAGGCTTCGCCCCTCTGCTTCAGAGGGTGCGGTCAAGAGGGAACAATGTTCCACATATGGTGGTCCTGTCCAAAAGTCAATAGATTCTGGATAAGAATTTTTAATTTGGTGTACTCGGTGACCGGAGTGAATATACCTAAAAATTTTAAAACAGCGCTATTTTCTGACCTCTCAAGTAACCTGTCTAAACACCTCAGATCCCTAATTTCTTACATTTTTTTGGCAGCTAGGATTGCCATAGCGCGTGCATGGAAAACCCCTCAAATAAACCTGGCGCTTGTCAAAAATAAAATTTCCTGGATCATGATTAATGAAAAATTGACTAGTATTCTCCGAGACCAACAAAACCGATTTGAAAAGACATGGAATCCCTGGGTTAAATATCTTCAGTCACCGTGAGGGGGGGGGGGGGGGTGGTTAGTGGGCTGGAGCGTGGGGATCGTCTATATACTCTCTCTTTTTCCCTCTTTTACTCCTTTTTCTTTTCCCTTCTTCTTCTGCTCTACTTTTTTTCTTTTCTTTTCTCCTTTGTTTCTTTTCTTCTTTTACTCTATCTTTTACGACCAGGGCCACTTTGCTCCCATAGTTTGGATTTCGAATGGGTGAAAGTGGACTTTAGGGAGCGTCTAAAACAGCAAGCGCTCACTATTACATGACTACTACAACTCAGATCTGGCTTACAGATCTCCAACTCACGACTATTTTCTATGGTAAACCACAAAGGCTTTTGTTAATATTGTCTGATATTTATTGAATAGTCCTGGCAGGTGAAGGTTGGTTGATCTATAATTTACCTGTTTGTTGATATGTGTTATAATATGAATACCTATGGCTTCGTTCGCATGGATCTGAGATTCACAACTGTACTATGAAAGTGAACTAAATATGTATAGAAGTGAACCCTTGTTATTGATGGAAAAAATATAACTTCAATAAAAATTATTGGAACGCAAAAGTTCTGACGAGAACGCGGTGACGTACAACACTACGACAAGCCGAGAAAATGAAGCTCAATGCTTCCGAGCATGCAACAAATTGTTTTCCGAGCGCACGTAGGAATTTTGCGTGTCGGAATTGCTACAGACGATCGGAATTTCCGATTGGAACTTTTAGAGTACCGGCCCTCAATCTTATGTTGGCAGAAATTCGACCAGCAAAAGTCCGATGGAGCCTACACATGGTCAGAATTTCTGACTGAGAGGTCACATCGGACTTTTGCTGGTGGGATTTCCGATCGTGTGTATGGGGCATTAGACATCTTACTAATGCCCCCTGGGGGCTCCTTTGAGAACTGTGCCAGGCGGATCTATGAAGCATATTGGTCCCCATGTATTAGGAATGGCTTTATTTTCTGGAATGTACATAGTCACTCGCTCCCTCCTTTCCTTTCCTATCCATTACTGTTAAAATAACAGCAGGAATGTAGTGGCAGGCATCAGCACATGATATGGAAAGCTCTCAGAGCTCTGGTTTACTTTCTCTCGCGGTTGGTGAAGTCTGTCCTCAACATGTTAAACAAATCCTAATTGTGGAGAATGCGACATGCATGACGTGCGTCTGGTATGCGGAGCGGGTCGTGTCCCTGTAGCCTTTAGGAATTATTCCTTCTCCCATTCTTCCTTCTCTCAAGACCACCTTGAAAATCTGCAAAGTCAACACTGAAAGTCAGAAGTTCTCACTTTATGATAATATGATGGAGGACCTTTGCCAAAACTTGCTGCAGATCAAAAAGTTACAAAAAACTGATATTTTATTTTTAGATGCAGGGCCTTCTTAATGCATGGGCACCCCAGATGTATGGGGGCCCCATCGGGGCTGGACTGGGACAAAAATTTGGCCCTGGACTTCAATCAGACCGGCCCACTTAAATTCAATAAAATGCGAGTGTAAGGGAGAGTGGGTGAGTGTAAGGGAGAGGGGGAGAGTGTAAGGGAGAGGGGGCGAGTGTAAGGGAGAGGGGGCGAGTGTAAGGGAGAGGGGGCGAGTGTAAGAGAGAGGGGGCGAGTTTAAGAGAGAGGTGGCGAGTGTAAGGGAGAGGGAGCGAGTGTAAGGGAGAGGGGGCGAGCGTAAGGGAGAGGGGGCGAGCGTAAGGGAGAGGGGGCGAGCGTAAGGGAGAGTGGGCGAGAGTAAGGGAGAGGGGGTGGGTGTAAAGGAGAGGGGGCGGGTGTAAGGGAGAGGGGGCGGGTGTAAGGGAGAGGGGGTGAGCGTAAGGGAGAGGGGGTGAGCGTAAGAGAGAGGGGGCGAGCGTAAGGGAGAGGGGGCGAGCGTAAAGGAGAAAGGCCGAGTGTAAGGGAGAGGGGGCGAGTGTAAGGGAGAGGGGGCGATTGTAAGAGAGAGGGGGCGAGTGTAAGGGAGAGGGGGCGAGTGTAAAGGAGAAAGGGCGAGTGTAAGGGAGAGGGGGCGAGTGTAAGGGAGAGGGGGCGATTGTAAGAGAGAGGGGGCGATTGTAAGAGAGAGGGGGCGAGTGTAAGGGAGAGGGGGTGAGTGTAAGAGAGAGGGGGCGAGTGTAAGAGAGAGGGGGCGAGTGTAAGAGAGAGGGGGCGAGTGTAAGGGAGAGGGGGCGATTGTAAGAGAGGGGGGCGAGTGTAAAGGAGAGGGGTTTTTCAGGCGCTTTTGGGCTAAAGATTGTGCCTGTAAAGCACCTGAAAATTAGCAGCTCGTTAAAAAAAGTCCTGCAAGTAGCATCTTTCGGGTGGTGGAGGGGCGGTGGAGGAGCAGTGTATACACACCGCTCTTTCACCGCGCCCACCCATTGAAATAAATGGGCACCGCTGCCGAACTGCCGGCAAATCGCTTCGGTAGCGGCACTACACGGGCGCATTTAACCCTTTATTCGGCTGCTAGCAGGGGTTAAAAGAACCCCGCTAGTGGCCGAATAGCACCGCTAAAACGATGGTAAAGTGCCACTAAAACTAGCAGCGTTTTACTGTCAACGCCCGCCCCGGTGTGAAAGCGGCCTAAGAGTCAGGGTGTCAATGAGATGGAGGGGTGAGAGAGACGGGGGGGGGGGGTGAGAGACAGAGGAGGGGCTGAAAAACAGAGGAGGGGCTGAGAGACAGAGGGGGGGTGAGAGACAGAGAGGGGGGGCTGAGAGACCCGATGGCCAGTATATGCCTGGGCCCCATAATAAGCTTGTCTTACATCATACTAAGTTGCCAACTGTCCTAGATTAGCTGGGACAGTCACGCTTTTTACTAAGCTGTCTCAGGACAGTGTCCCGGGCAGCATCCCGAAACCTTTACTATGCCCTTCTAATCCCAGTATTGTGTCCTCCTGATCCCCCCGTCCCTTTGCCTTCCCCTATGTTGTGCCCCCCCGTACTATGTGCCTTTGCCTCCCCCCTGTCCTATGCCCCCCCATGCTATGTCCCTTTGCCTCCCCCTGTACTGTGGCCCCAATACTATGTCTCTTTGCCTCCCCCTGTACTGTGGCCCCAATACTATGTCTCTTTGCCTCCCCCTGTACTGTGCCCCCCGTGCTATGTTCCTTTGCCTCCCCCTGTACTGTGCCCCCCGTACTATGTCCCTTTGCCTCCCCTTGTCCTGTGCCCCCCAATACTATGTCCCTTTGCCTCCTCCTGCACTGTGCCCCCCGTACTATGTCCCTTTGCCTCTCAATGTACTGTTCCCCCCCCGTACTATGTCCCTTTGCCTCCCGTACTATGTCCCTTTGCCTCCCCCTGTACTGTGCCCCCCCCTGTACTATGTCCTTTTCCCTCCCCCTGTACTGTGCCCTCCCCGTACTATGTCCCTTTGCTTCCCCCTGTCCTATGTCCCTTTTCCTCCCCCTGTACTGTGCCCCCCCGTACTATGTTCCTTTGCCTCCTTCTGTACTGTGTCCGCCCGTACTATGTCCCTTTGCCTCCCCTTGTACTGTGCCCCCCGTACTATGTCCCTTTGCCTACCCCTGTCCTGTGCCCCCCCCCGTACTATGTCCCTTTGCCTCCCCCTGTACTGTGCCAACCCCTGTACTATGTCCTTTTCCCTCCCCCTGTACTGTGCCCTCCCCGTACTATGTCCCTTTGCTTCCCCCTGTCCTATGTCCCTTTTCCTCCCCCTGTACTGTGCCCCCCCCCGTACTATGTTCCTTTGCCTCCTTCTGTACTGTGTCCGCCCGTACTATGTCCCTTTGCCTCCCCTTGTACTGTGCCCCCCGTACTATGTCCCTTTGCCTACCCCTGTCCTGTGCCCCCCCCCCGTACTATGTCCCTTTGCCTCCCCCTGTACTGTGCCAACCCCGTACTATGTCCCTTTGCCTCCCTCTGTACTGTGCCCCCCTGTACTATGTGCCTTTGCCTCCCCCTGTGTCCCCCCCCCCCCCCGCACTATGTTGTATAGTCTTTGATTTATGGCGTTTTTTTTATTATTTAAAATCTATTTTATTGAAAGCACTAATGAATATATGTTTAATTCTATTCTGAATTGGGGCAGGCTGGTAGGGGCCCCACTGGATTACTTTGCCCAGGGGCCCATAATGTTTATTGCGGTTTTTACCTTTTGATGGTGAATGGATAGGGAGGGGTACAATGTACCCCATACCCATTCACAAAGGGGGGTGGGATCTGGGGGCCCTCTTGTTAAAGGGGGCTTCCAGATTCCGATAAGCCCCCTGCCCGCAGACCCGTACAACCACCGGGCAAGGGTTGTGAGGATAAGGCCCTTGTCCCCATCAATATTGGGGCAAGGTGCTTTGGGGAAAACCCCAAAGCACCCTCCCCATGTTGAGGGCATGCGGCCTGGTCCAGTTCTGGAGGGAGGGGTGCTCGCTCGTCCCCTCCATCTTGGCCTGCCAGGCTGCTAGATCCGACTAGGGTATGGTATGGATTTTCGATTTAAAAAATTGGCGTAGAGTTCCCCTTAAAATCTATGCCAGACCCAGATGGCCTTGTATGGATTTTGGGGGATCCCACGCTGTTTTGTTTTTAAATTTTGGCGTGGAGATCCTCTTAACATCTATACCAGACCCAAAGGGCCTGGTATGGACTGGGGGGGGGGGGCATGCCGTTTTTTTTCTTAATTCTGTCATAGGGTTCCCCTTAACAACTTCAATACACTGTATTATATACTGTACACTGCCCTTTATACCCTACACTGTATTGTATATTGTACACTGACAGCACTGTATATACTGTATATTCTACACTGAATGCAGAATATATATATATATATATATATATATATATACACACGAAACTGCCTGCATGCCACTAACCTGCTTCTAGCTAACTTCTCTCATTTATAAATAATATATAACTGAGTAAGCAGCCTTATATAGTGTGGGGTGTGAACTTAGCCCCCCCCCCCCCCCCCCGAGCCATGATTGGCTAAAGACAACCTGCCTTTGGCCAGTCATGTGATTCGCCAAAGCATGCAGGTCAGGTGGATGCTTTGACCAATCATCAGACATCAATGCACTGCGATCTCACAGTGCATTATGGGGCATTCTGCGGCACTCGAATTTGCCACGAATGCCCCATAATGTTCAGGATTCGGCGAACACTCTATGTTCATGTCGAACTCCCTAGAGATCACTGTATCTGTCAGGAGATCACTCTCTCAGGGAGGAGATCATTTTGTCCGACAGGGGACCACTCTGCCTGGTAGAAGATCACTAGGTCTGGAAGGAGATCACTCTGCCTGGTAGAAGATCACTAGGTCTGGAAGGAGACCATTCTGTCTGATAGAAGATCACTCTGGTGGGAGATCACTCTGTCTGGAAGGAGATCACTCTGTCTGGAAGGAGATCACTCCGTCTGGAAGGAGATCACTCTGTCTGGTAGAAGATCACTAGGTCTGGAAGGAGATCACTCTATCTGGTAGAAGATCACTAAGTCTGGAAGGAGATCACTCTGTCTGGTAGAAGATTACTAGGTCTGGAAGGAGATCACTCTGTCTGGTAGAAGATCACGAGGTCGGGAAGGAGATCACTCTGTCTGGTAGAAGATCACTAGGTCTGGAAGGAGATCACTCTGTCTGGTAGAAGATCACTGGGTCTGGAAGGAGATCACTCTGTCTGATAGAAGATCACTCTGGTGGGAGATCACTCTGTCTGGAAGGAGATCACTCTGTCTGGTAGAAGATCACTAGGTCTGGAAGGAGATCACTCTGTCTGATAGAAGATCACGAGGTCTGTAAGGAGATCACTCTGTCTGATAGAAGATCACTCTGGTGGGAGATCACTCTGTCTGGAAGGAGATCACTCTGTCTGGTAGAAGATCACGAGGTCTGGAAGGAGATCACTCTGTCTGATAGAAGATCACTCTGGTGGGAGATCACTCTGTCTGGAAGGAGATCACTCTGTCTGGTAGAAGATCACGAGGTCTGGAAGGAGATCACTCTGTCTGGTAGAAGATCACGAGGTCTGGAAGGAGATCACTCTGTCTGATAGAAGATCACTCTGGTGGGAGATCACTCTGTCTGGAAGGAGATCGCTCTGTCTGGTAGAAGATCACTAGGTCTGGAAGGAGATCACTCTGTCTGGTAGAAGATCACGAGGTCTGGAAGGAGATCACTCTGTCTGATAGAAGATCACTAGGTCTGGAAGGAGATAACTCTGTCTGGTAGAAGATCACGAGGTCTGGAAGGAGATCACTCTGTCTGATAGAAGATCACTAGGTCTGGAAGGAGATCACTCTGTCTGGTAGAAGATCACTCTGTCTGGAAGGAGATCACTCTGTCTGGTAGAAGATCAAGAGGTCTGGAAGGAGATCACTCTGTCTGATGACGCTGTTTTGTTTTTAAATTTTGGCGTGGAGATCCTCTTAACATCTATACCAGACCCAAAGGGCCTGGTATGGACTGGGGGGGGGGGGCATGCCGTTTTTTTTCTTAATTCTGTCATAGGGTTCCCCTTAACAACTTCAATACACTGTATTATATACTGTACACTGCCCTTTATACCCTACACTGTATTGTATATTGTACACTGACAGCACTGTATATACTGTATATTCTACACTGAATGCAGAATATATATATATATATATATATATATATATATACACACGAAACTGCCTGCATGCCACTAACCTGCTTCTAGCTAACTTCTCTCATTTATAAATAATATATAACTGAGTAAGCAGCCTTATATAGTGTGGGGTGTGAACTTAGCCCCCCCCCCCCCCCCCGAGCCATGATTGGCTAAAGACAACCTGCCTTTGGCCAGTCATGTGATTCGCCAAAGCATGCAGGTCAGGTGGATGCTTTGACCAATCATCAGACATCAATGCACTGCGATCTCACAGTGCATTATGGGGCATTCTGCGGCACTCGAATTTGCCACGAATGCCCCATAATGTTCAGGATTCGGCGAACACTCTATGTTCATGTCGAACTCCCTAGAGATCACTGTATCTGTCAGGAGATCACTCTCTCAGGGAGGAGATCATTTTGTCCGACAGGGGACCACTCTGCCTGGTAGAAGATCACTAGGTCTGGAAGGAGATCACTCTGCCTGGTAGAAGATCACTAGGTCTGGAAGGAGACCATTCTGTCTGATAGAAGATCACTCTGGTGGGAGATCACTCTGTCTGGAAGGAGATCACTCTGTCTGGAAGGAGATCACTCCGTCTGGAAGGAGATCACTCTGTCTGGTAGAAGATCACTAGGTCTGGAAGGAGATCACTCTATCTGGTAGAAGATCACTAAGTCTGGAAGGAGATCACTCTGTCTGGTAGAAGATTACTAGGTCTGGAAGGAGATCACTCTGTCTGGTAGAAGATCACGAGGTCGGGAAGGAGATCACTCTGTCTGGTAGAAGATCACTAGGTCTGGAAGGAGATCACTCTGTCTGGTAGAAGATCACTGGGTCTGGAAGGAGATCACTCTGTCTGATAGAAGATCACTCTGGTGGGAGATCACTCTGTCTGGAAGGAGATCACTCTGTCTGGTAGAAGATCACTAGGTCTGGAAGGAGATCACTCTGTCTGATAGAAGATCACGAGGTCTGTAAGGAGATCACTCTGTCTGATAGAAGATCACTCTGGTGGGAGATCACTCTGTCTGGAAGGAGATCACTCTGTCTGGTAGAAGATCACGAGGTCTGGAAGGAGATCACTCTGTCTGATAGAAGATCACTCTGGTGGGAGATCACTCTGTCTGGAAGGAGATCACTCTGTCTGGTAGAAGATCACGAGGTCTGGAAGGAGATCACTCTGTCTGGTAGAAGATCACGAGGTCTGGAAGGAGATCACTCTGTCTGATAGAAGATCACTCTGGTGGGAGATCACTCTGTCTGGAAGGAGATCGCTCTGTCTGGTAGAAGATCACTAGGTCTGGAAGGAGATCACTCTGTCTGGTAGAAGATCACGAGGTCTGGAAGGAGATCACTCTGTCTGATAGAAGATCACTAGGTCTGGAAGGAGATAACTCTGTCTGGTAGAAGATCACGAGGTCTGGAAGGAGATCACTCTGTCTGATAGAAGATCACTAGGTCTGGAAGGAGATCACTCTGTCTGGTAGAAGATCACTCTGTCTGGAAGGAGATCACTCTGTCTGGTAGAAGATCAAGAGGTCTGGAAGGAGATCACTCTGTCTGATAGAAGATCACTCTGGTGGGAGATCACTCTGTCTGGAAGGAGATCACTCTGTCTGGTAGAAGATCACGAGGTCTGGAAGGAGATCACTCTGTCTGATAGAAGATCACTATGGTGGGAGATCCCTCTGTCTGGAAGGAGATCACTCTGTCTGGTAGAAGATCACGAGGTCTGGAAGGAGATCACTCTGTCTGATAGAAGATCACTCTGGTGGGAGATCACTCTGTCTGGAAGGAGATCACTCTGTCTGATAGAAGATCACTAGGTCTGGAAGGAGATCACTCTGTCTGGTAGAAGATTACTAGGTCGGGAAGGAGATCACTCTGTCTGGTAGAAGATCACTAGGTCTGGAAGGAGATCACTCTGTCTGGTAGAAGATCACTAGGTCTGGAAGGAGATCACTCTGTCTGGTAGAAGATCACTAGGTCGGGAAGGAGATCACTCTGTCTGGTAGAAGATCACTAGGTCTGGAAGGAGATCACTCTGTCTGATAGAAGATCACTCTGGTGGGAGATCACTCTGTCTGGAAGGAGATCACTCTGTCTGGTAGAAGATCACTAGGTCTGGAAGGAGATCACTCTGATAGAAGATCACGAGGTCTGTAAGGAGATCACTCTGTCTGATAGAAGATCACTCTGGTGGGAGATCACTCTGTCTGGAAGGAGATCACTCTGTCTGGTAGAAGATCACAAGGTCTGGAAGGAGATCACTCTGTCTGATAGAAGATCACGAGGTCTGGAAGGAGATAACTCTGTCTGGTAGAAGATCACTCTGTCTGGAAGGAGATCACTCTGTCTGATAGAAGATCACTAGGTCTGGAAGGAGATAACTCTGTCTGGTAGAAGATCACTCTGTCTGGAAGGAGATCACTCTGTCTGGTAGAAGATCAAGAGGTCTGGAAGGAGATCACTCTGTCTGATAGAAGATCACTCTGGTGGGAGATCACTCTGTCTGGAAGGAGATCACTCTGTCTGGTAGAAGATCACGAGGTCTGCAAGGAGATCACTCTGTCTGATAGAAGATCACTATGGTGGGAGATCACTCTGTCTGGAAGGAGATCACTCTGTCTGGT
This sequence comes from Lithobates pipiens, assembly GCF_037356315.1. Taxonomy (NCBI): domain Eukaryota; kingdom Metazoa; phylum Chordata; class Amphibia; order Anura; family Ranidae; genus Lithobates; species Lithobates pipiens. The sequence goes on from NW_027507787.1 coordinate 240,209,050, forward strand.
AGAAGATCACGAGGTCTGGAAGGAGATCACTCTGTCTGATAGAAGATCACTCTGGTGGGAGATCACTCTGTCTGGAAGGAGATCACTCTGTCTGGTAGAAGATCACTAGGTCTGGAAGGAGATCACTCTGTCTGGTAGAAGATCACTAGGTCTGGAAGGAGATCACTCTGTCTGGTAGAAGATCACTAGGTCGGGAAGGAGATCACTCTGTCTGGTAGAAGATCACTAGGTCTGGAAGGAGATCACTCTGTCTGATAGAAGATCACTCTGGTGGGAGATCATTCTGTCTGGAAGGAGATCACTCTGTCTGGTAGAAGATCACGAGGTCTGCAAGGAGATCACTCTGTCTGATAGAAGATCACTATGGTGGGAGATCACTCTGTCTGGAAGGAGATCACTCTGTCTGGTAGAAGATCACGAGGTCTGGAAGGAGATCACTCTGTCTGATAGAAGATCACTCTGGTGGGAGATCACTCTGTCTGGAAGGAGATCACTCTGTCTAATAGAAGATCACTAGGTCTGGAAGGAGATAACTCTGTCTGGTAGAAGATCACGAGGTCTGGAAGGAGATCACTCTGTCTGGTAGAAGATTACTAGGTCGGGAAGGAGATCACTCTGTCTGGTAGAAGATCACTAGGTCTGGAAGGAGATCACTCTGTCTGGTAGAAGATCACTAGGTCTGGAAGGAGATCACTCTGTCTGGTAGAAGATCACTAGGTCGGGAAGGAGATCACTCTGTCTGGTAGAAGATCACTAGGTCTGGAAGGAGATCACTCTGTCTGGTAGAAGATCACTAGGTCTGGAAGGAGATCACTCTGTCTGATAGAAGATCACTCTGGTGAGAGATCACTCTGTCTGGAAGGAGATCACTCTGTCTGGAAGGAGATCACTCTGTCTGGAAGGAGATCACTCTGTCTGGTAGAAGATCACTAGGTCTGGAAGGAGATCACTCTGTCTGGTAGAAGATCACTAGGTCTGGAAGGAGATCACTCTGTCTGGTAGAAGATCACTAGGTCGGGAAGGAGATCACTCTGTCTGGTAGAAGATCACTAGGTCTGGAAGGAGATCACTCTGTCTGATAGAAGATCACTCTGGTGGGAGATCACTCTGTCTGGAAGGAGATCACTCTGTCTGGTAGAAGATCACTAGGTCTGGAAGGAGATCACTCTGTCTGATAGAAGATCACGAGGTCTGTAAGGAGATCACTCTGTCTGATAGAAGATCACTCTGGTGGGAGATCACTCTGTCTGGAAGGAGATCACTCTGTCTGGTAGAAGATCACGAGGTCTGGAAGGTGATCACTCTGTCTGATAGAAGATCACTCTGGTGGGAGATCACTCTGTCTGGAAGGAGATCACTCTGTCTGGTAGAAGATCACGAGGTCTGGAAGGAGATCACTCTGTCTGGTAGAAGATCACGAGGCCTGGAAGGAGATCACTCTGTCTGATAGAAGATCACTCTGGTGGGAGATCACTCTGTCTGGAAGGAGATCGCTCTGTCTGATAGAAGATCACTAGGTCTGGAAGGAGATCACTCTGTCTGGTAGAAGATCACGAGGTCTGGAAGGAGATCACTCTGTCTGATAGAAGATCACGAGGTCTGGAAGGAGATAACTCTGTCTGGTAGAAGATCACTCTGGTGGGAGATCACTCTGTCTGGAAGGAGATCACTCTGTCTAATAGAAGATCACTAGGTCTGGAAGGAGATAACTCTGTCTGGTAGAAGATCACGAGGTCTGGAAGGAGATCACTCTGTCTGGTAGAAGATTACTAGGTCGGGAAGGAGATCACTCTGTCTGGTAGAAGATCACTAGGTCTGGAAGGAGATCACTCTGTCTGGTAGAAGATCACTAGGTCTGGAAGGAGATCACTCTGTCTGGTAGAAGATCACTAGGTCGGGAAGGAGATCACTCTGTCTGGTAGAAGATCACTAGGTCTGGAAGGAGATCACTCTGTCTGGTAGAAGATCACTAGGTCTGGAAGGAGATCACTCTGTCTGATAGAAGATCACCCTGGTGGGAGATCACTCTGTCTGGAAGGAGATCACTCTGTCTGGTAGAAGATCACTAGGTCTGGAAGGAGATCACTCTGTCTGGTAGAAGATCACTAGGTCGGGAAGGAGATCACTCTGTCTGGTAGAAGATCACTAGGTCTGGAAGGAGATCACTCTGTCTGATAGAAGATCACTCTGGTGGGAGATCACTCTGTCTGGAAGGAGATCACTCTGTCTGGTAGAAGATCACTAGGTCTGGAAGGAAATCACTCTGTCTGATAGAAGATCACGAGGTCTGTAAGGAGATCACTCTGTCTGATAGAAGATCACTCTGGTGGGAGATCACTCTGTCTGGAAGGAGATCACTCTGTCTGGTAGAAGATCACGAGGTCTGGAAGGTGATCACGAGGTCTGATAGAAGATCACTCTGGTGGGAGATCACTCTGTCTGGAAGGAGATCACTCTGTCTGGTAGAATATCACTCTGTCTGGAAGGAGATCACTCTGTCTGGTAGAAGATCACGAGGCCTGGAAGGAGATCACTCTGTCTGATAGAAGATCACTCTGGTGGGAGATCACTCTGTCTGGAAGGAGATCGCTCTGTCTGATAGAAGATCACTAGGTCTGGAAGGAGATCACTCTGTCTGGTAGAAGATCACGAGGTCTGGAAGGAGATCACTCTGTCTGATAGAAGATCACTAGGTCTGGAAGGAGATAACTCTGTCTGGTAGAAGATCACGAGGTCTGGAAGGAGATAACTCTGTCTGGTAGAAGATCACTCTGGTGGGAGATCACTCTGTCTGGAAGGAGATCACTCTGTCTGATAGAAGATCACTAGGTCTGGAAGGAGATAACTCTGTCTGGTAGAAGATCACTCTGGTGGGAGATCACTCTGTCTGGAAGGAGATCACTCTGATAGAAGATCACTAGGTCTGGAAGGAGATCACTCTGTCTGATAGAAGATCACTAGGTCTGGAAGGAGATCACTCTGTCTGATAGAAGATCACTCTGGTGGGAGATCACTCTGTCTGGAAGGAGATCACTCTGTCTGGTAGAAGATCACTAGGTCTTGAAGGAGATCACTCTGATAGCAGAAAAAAGCCTCTAAAGTCCTGTATGTACATTTGCGTATGTGCGTTTACATGCCTATGGCTTTTAG